>NC_083315.2:130107193-130473067 GCF_963455315.2 Globicephala melas
AGAACACTTCCTAACACCATACCATACACAAAAATAAACTCAAAATGGATTAAAGACCTAAATGTAAGGCCAGACACTATCAAACTCTTAGAGGAAAACACAGACAGAACACTCTATGACATAAATCACAGCAAGATCCCTTTTGACCCACCTCCTACAGAAATGGAAATAAAAATAAACAAATGGGACCTAATGAAACGTAAAAGCTTTTGCACAGCAAAGGAAACCATAAACAAGACCAAAAGACAACCCTCAGAATGGGAGAAAATAGTTGCCAATAAAGCAACTGACAAAGGATTAATCTCCAAAATTTACAAGCAGCTCATTCATGCAGCTCAATATCAAAAAAACACACAACCCAATCCAAAAATGGGCAGAAGACCTAAATAGACATTTCTCCAAAGAAGATATACAGACTGCCAACAAACATATGAAAGAATGCTCAACATCATTAATCAGTAGAGAAATGCAAATCAAAACTACAGTGAGATATCATCTCACACCAGTCAGAATGGCCAACATCAAAAAATCTAGAAACAATAAATGCTGGAGAGGGTGTGGAGAAAAGGGAACCCTCTTGCACTGCTGGTGGGAATGTGAATTGGAACAGCCACTATGGAGAACAGTATGGAGGTTCCTTAAAAAACTACAAATAGAACTACCATATGACCCAGCAATCTCACTACTGGGCATATACCCTGAGAAAACCATAATTCAAAAAGAGTCATGTACCAAAATGTTCATTGCGGCTCTATTTACAATAACTCAGAGATGGAAACAACCTAAGTGTCCATCATCAGATGAATGGATAAATAAGATGTGGCACATGTATACAATGGAATATTACTCAGCCATAAAAAGAAACGAAATTGAGTTATTTGTAGTGAGGTAGATGGACCTAGAGTCTGTCATATAGAGTGAAGTGAGTCAGAAAGAGAAAAACAAATACTGTATGCTAACACATATATATGGAATCTAAAAAAAAAAAAAAAGGTTATGAAGAACCGAGGGGCAGGACAGGAATAAAGATGCAGACATAGAGAATGGACTTGAGGACACGGGGAGGGGGAAAGGTAAGCTGGGACAAAGTGAGAGAGTGGCATGGACATATATACACTACCAAACGTAAAATAGATAGCTAGTGGGAAGCAGCCGCATAGCACAGGGAGATCAGCTCGGTGCTTTGTGACCACCTAAAGGGGTGGGATAGGGAGGGTGGGAGGGAGGGAGATGCAAGAGGGAAGAGATATGGGAACATATGTATATGTATAACTGGTTCACTTTGTTATAAAGCAGAAACTAACACAGTATTGTAAAGCAATTATACTCCAATAAAGACGTTAAAAAATTAAATAAATAAATACATTTATTTATTTATTTTTGGTTGCATTGCGTCTTTGTTGCTGCACGTGGGCTTTCTCTAGTTGCAGTGAGTGGGGGCTACTCTCCGTTGCAGTGTGCGGGCTTCTCATTGTGGTGGCATCTCTTGTTGCGGAGCATGGGCTTTAGGCGCACGGGCTTCAGTAGTTGTGGTACGCCGACTCAGTAGTTGTGGCTTGCAGGCTCTAGAGCACAGGCTCAGTAGTTGTGGTGCACGGGCCTATTTGCTCCACGGCATGTAGGATCATCCTGGACCAGGGCTTGAACCCATGTCCCCTGCATTGGCAGGTGGACTCTCAACCACTGTGCCATCAGGGAAGTCCCAATAATTAACCCTATTTTTAAAATGGAGAATGCACACAAATAAAAATAGGAAATGGAAATAAATTAATAACCACAGACATAATGGAAATGAAAAAGCCTTATAGGACTTCCTTGCTGGCACAGTGGTTGAGAGTCTGCCTGCCGATCCGTGTCCCGGTCCGGAAAGATCCCACATGCCGCAGAGCAGCTGGGCCTGTGAGCCATGGCCACTGAGCCTGTGCGTCCGGAGCCTGTGTTCCGCAACGGGAGAGGCCACAACAGTGAGAGGCCTGCGTATCGCAAAAAAAAATAAAAATAAAAATGCTTATAAAAGCTGATTTTGCTCAGCTCTATGCAAATAAATTTTTTAAATGCACAAAATAGATTATTTTCTAGTAAAATATGAATTGCCAATGTTGTCCTCAGAAGAGACAATCAAAACATAGCAATTACTATGAGAGAAACGTGAAAAGTTGTCAAATTTCCTACCAAAAATAAACAAATAACACCCTAGTCAGAAATGATTTTACTAGTAAATTTTACCAACTTTTAACTAAAAGATGACACCAAATGTTGTCGAGTATGTGGAAAAGACAAAAAACCTCCAGATCCTCCTGACGAAGCCAACCTAAAACTGACAGCAAAACATGACGAACACAAAACAGAAATCACAGACCCAATGCACTTATGAGTGTCAATGCAAAGACTCCAAACAGATTCAACATCACATAAAAAGAAGAGCATACCGGGCTTCCTTGGTGGCGCAGTGGCTGAGAGTCTGTCTGCCGATGCAGGGGACACGGGTTCGTGCCCCCTTCCGCGAAGATCCCACATGCCGCGGAGCGGCTAGGCCTGTGAGCCATGGCTGCTGAGCCTGCGCGTCCGGAGCCTGTGCTCCGCAGTGGGAGAGGCCACAGCAGTGAGAGGCCCGCGTACCGCAAAAAAAAAAAAAAAAAAAAAAAAAAGAGAGAAATCATATGATCATCTTCATACGTCCTTTTAGAAAGCATTTTAAAAATTTCAACAATTCTTGATTAAAATGCTTAAAACATGATATAATCATGTTATATCATTCATATATATATATCCCAACCAGAAAGCCTATATACTCTTATGCTCCATAGGGAAACAGAAGGATGTCTACCCTCACAATTATAACCCAACATCATCCTTCTGGAGATAATAGCGTACCTAATTAGACAACAGAAATAAATAAGAGGTACAAATATTGGACTGTAAAGATAGAATTAAGATTAACCATTATTAATAGATAATATGATTACACACTTGAAAAACTCAAGAAAGAAAATCATATGAAAAAATATGATAAACAACATGAGTATTCACTAAGGTAATTAGGAACAAAGTAAATGTAAAAAATCATTAGCCTTTCTTTTAGGAAAGCTATATGAAATTGCCAATATTTAACTTTTTTAGACTCACAGAAATGGCAGTTCCATATAGCTTAACCTAATGTATACAAATAACAACCACTGAGAAAACATAACAGGTAAAAGAGGCCATTTATAATAGTCACAAAAAAGACAAAATATTCAATACTTCAGTACAGGATAAAACTAAGAAATGTTCACAATCCATACAAAGAAAACTAAAAAAAAAGCTCTAAGAGACACAAAATAAAACTTGAGTGGAAAAACACATCCTTTTCCGAGATAGGACGTTTCAACGTCAAGAAGATCCCTGCTTCATCCCAATTAATCTAGAAATATAACACAATCTCAATGAAAACACCAAAAGAAATTTTTTTTTAAGTAGAAAAACTGATTTTAAAGTTCTTACTGGGAAAAAAAAAAAGTAATAGCCAAGAACTTTATGTAAAAACAGGAGAACACTGAAGGAAGACCAGCCTTACAAGATAACATAGCATTATAAAACTGCAGTAGTCTAGTGTGTGTGCTTTGTGAATGAAATCAACGGAATAGATTCCAGAATACAGAAATACACTTATACATGAAGAATTTTAGCATGATAAAAGTGGTATTTTAATTAAATAGGGAAAGGATTGATTATTAAATTAAAAAACTGTTGGACAGTTAGTTAACTGAGGGATGATGTGAAAAGCAATACTTCACCTAAAGACCAAGATAAATTTGAGATAGATCAACAGATTTAAAAGTAAACAAACTAATAGAAAAAAACATGGAAAGATTTTTGTGAGATTCTAAATTCTTAGGAAGTTCTTTGGAGAAAGAATTTTGGAAGCTCTTTGGAGGAGCAAGTATTTTAAAAATCTCAGGAGAAATTAGAAGTTTTAAGAAGTCTGATTTTCTGACCATCAGTTGAAGAATGGGTTGGTTTAAACTTCTGAAAGTTTCCTCTTAGAGATAGGAGCGGGGAATTCCAAGCACTTCCTTTGTGCCTGTTTGAACTGTTGATAAATAAATGTATGGCCTCTTTCACAATCTCATTGTGCAGGTCTTTAGTGGAGGGAGGTATAACACAGAAGTCAGGTGAATTACCTTCTGCTTTGAAATTCGAAGGGAATTAGTTTGAGCTCTCGAGTGCCTCCTCAGGGAGATCTGGGTAGTCTGTGCATTTTCCAATCACCTCAGTATTTGAAGAACTAATTTCATTTATCAATTGTTCTGCATTGCTTTGTCCCAATGAGGAGCATCAGCCCTTTCCCCCTCATCTCCCCTTAAATTATCATTCACACAAGGCATTTATGTATGGAGTGAACTTTATAGAAGGTTGCTTGGTTTCCCTTTTCCTTTGAGACCCTTTTCACACCTTCTTACCTTAAACTTACCTGGGCTCTCGGGTTCTCTACTCATCAGCTCAATTCTCTTTATGTGCAGAACTATTTTGATCTTTTCCAGGCCTGCCTTTGCATATCTCCAAACTCATCAGTGTGTTTTGCAAAAACAATGGCTCATCTAAGGGAAGGTGAACCTTGAGCCACAAGGAGAAATACTGGCAAAGACTTTTCTTTTCGGCCTCTGTGAAGTGGGGAGCAGATATTTTGCCACAGGTAGGAATCACTATTCCACTGTCCTTAGAAGGCAGAAGTGGCTACAGTCAGTTTTGGTCTTACATAATTTGCTTCTTCTCCATCATACAAAGGACCAGATTTCATAGCCTCTGTGAAAGAATTTTCCTCCTTGCCTAACATTATTCACTACATAAAAGAAACATGAAACAATATAAAGGTAAAACAGAACAATAAACTCATTATGGAGCTCCTAGGTCCTGTGAGAAAGTGTTAGATCTAAATCCTGTTATGCATATTTGAATACTATTCCTAAAATGTTTGGACCACCCAGAGGCTAGTATTCATGGGCAAGTGTTATGATTTTAAAAGTTACTTAGGTTATTAGGTTTGACTTGAAGTCATGTCCCTGCCAACACTTCAGTTAGTTCTTTCAGAATACTGGGACAGATCACTCTACTTTTAAAGATTCTGATCCTCTATTCCTTTAAATGTTTGGGTAAGACATTTCTTTCCTGTTTCCAACTTTCTACAATTTCCCAGTATCTCCCTCTGGGATAATAATAATATTTCTATTGCTCAGTACTCTCAAAGAAGAAGAGACATTTGCATTCCATAGTATTTAGACTGTGGTACGTAAATGTATCCCAGATTATTCTTCATATTATTTTATTTCTGCTATCAGTGGTTGTATTGTTGTTGTTGTTGTTTTTTAAACACACACTTTCCAATAGGTAACTCACACATACAGTTAAAAATTCAAAAGGCATAAAAGACTATATACCTAAAAGTGAGTTTCCCTCCCACTCCTATCCCTCATCTATCTAATCCTCTTTTGCAGAGGAAACCACTGGACTAGTTTCTTACCTTTCCAAGGTATTTTATACCCCCCAACCCTCTTCACAATAGATTACATTCTATACATTCTACATTCTATACACGCTGTTCTGCGTTTTGGTTTTCACTTAACCATATAGCTTGGGGATTGTTTTATATCTGTACATCCAGAACTGCCTTATCTTTAATTTCTTAAATCTTTAAAGTGCACATCATTCCACTTTATGGAGGTACCATCATTTATTTAACCAATCCCAATCAATGGACATTTACATTAGTTCTAATCTTTTGCTGTCACTAACAGTTCTGCAATGAATTACTTTATATGTAGGTCATTTTATACACGTGAGAACATTTGAAGGATACATTTGTAGAAAAAGAATTGCTGAATTGAAGGGTATGGGCATTTACAATTTTGATAGCTATCGCAAAATTGCCTACCAAAGGGCAAACACCTATTCGTGTTTCCGCTGGCAAACAATTGAGAGTATCTGTTTCCTAGACCCTGACCAACAGAGTACATTATCAAGCTTTTTGAACTTTGTCAGCCTTACAGGGGAAAAGTGGTATCTCATACTTTTAATTTAGATTCTTCTCACTGAGTGATTTAAAATATCAACTTTATCATAGACTAATTTATCTATTTGATGCCTTTCTTGGCTTTCTAGTTTATTCCATTGGTCTCTCTTGTCTCTTCATACACTATAGTGTTTTCATCACAGTAGCTTTACACTATGTTTTACTTGATAGTAGGTCTAATTACCCTTATTACTCTCCTTTCCCCTAAGAAATTTCCTTGCTATTCTTGTTTATTTTTCCAATATAAATTTGAGAAATAGTTTGTCTTCAAATAAAATCCTGCTGCATTTTTATTGAGATTGCATCATATCAATGGATTACTTAGGGATATCACTACTCACTTGTTATTTAAGGTTTACCATTTCTCGTCCATATCTTTTGAATAATGTCTTCCTTGTGCTTATAACACTGTCTTAAATAAAATGTTTTCTTATTCATTCTTCACAGCATCTTTGGAAACAGGTAGGGAAGATAGGAGATACAGGATTAGTCCCAGATTATATTTGATAGAAGATCTTAACCCACTTTTATATCTACTATTTGGTAATGCCTCACCAGTAAGTAGATTTTAAGAAAATTCAAAAACAAAACAAACTTTTCCACCCACAATTAAATTTTCCTATTGCAAAAGCGAGCAATATAGAAGCACAATTCTGCAGTGTATTTTTTGTGTGGTGATCTGTGGCCAAGCAGTGTGGAATGCATTCCAATCATGGAGTAACAATCTCAAGAGAATTTTGAAACCAGAGTTGGCTTGAATGCTGTACAATGACACCCAGGATCTTGGCTTACTTCCCAGATTTTCCCTTTTTGGTTTTCTAGCAAGTTTGGTCATGCCTGGGAATTTGCTGAATATGGTACTTGGATCAGTGACTTCCTGAATGTTACGCTGGGATCAATGGCATTTGTCTGCCCAAGGGGTTTTGGACTATAATTTTTAGATAAACCTCTGTTGTAAATAAGTTCTCAGGAAGCCCTGGCACGAGGGTGCAGACAGGAAGGGCAGTTTGTGAATTGTTAATGGAAGGCAAAGATCTTGTGAGAGTATGTTCTACTGTGAATAGTACTGAGTTGCATACCTGGGCACACTGGTGTTCCAGCTGGAGGATCGTCAAGTTTTTAAGTAAATATCTAATGTATTTAAAAGCCATCTTTAATGCCACCCTTGACACTCATTAAAGGTCAGTCAAGACTTGATAAACAGTTGCTAATCTGCAGTAACCTGGCCACTGCCTACCATCACCCTAGTTCAATTAACATGGAGAGAGCCGAGAAAGCGCCTACATTAGTTACTGAATTACTTAGGACACAAATATGTGTTGACATATATCTGAGTATATTTTTGGATTACATTTCCAAAACAAGTACTGTGTGCATCATTTATTTTTAGTCAACGCTTTTCTCCTCAATGTCATGTGTAATTAAGACCTGACTTAGGTAAAATATTTTAAAAATGTACAGCAGTGTGACACACATACTTAGGTAACATCTGAGGCTTTTTGGCACCGCATAAATGAGAACTTTCTTTAGCTCGTCCCTCTGCAACAAAAAGACTACTGTGTTCTAAACTAGAATGTTATGCAAGAATCTGAATAGTGTACAGTTTACTGAATGCTCAGCCTGTTTAGTGACATACCAAAAAGTAGGACAAAGGCTAAAAGCAAAAACGTGGGGCAAGTTTTAAGCAGTGAAGTTAAAGGCATATGGATGCTGAAATGTTTAATTATCAAGGCAGAGACCAGGTTGTAAAATCTAGCTAATAAAAGTATAAAGATGAGCTGTGAATGGGATAGTTGTTTGATTCAATGATCTCACTTGTTTGTTGAGCATTAAGAGTGTTGCCAAAATTCTGAAATTAGACCACTGTGAACAAAGAATGGTGATGGTGAGATGGTGTTTTATATCACTTGCCTTTTATTTCCACTATCACGGCAACTCCTTAGATTATAAATATTAACCATTTATACATGAGAAATTAACGAAAGGTGAGGCAAAATGGGGAGCAAAAGTAAAGTGTTACAGTAAATTAGGTCAAGGGTGCATAAAGTTAGGACAGCATTTTCAAGTCTAAGAAAATGACATAAACACAAATTTCATGATTCTACTAAACACAAATTTCATGATTCTCCTCATATTAATAGAATTTGTGTCAAAAAAGTCACATGAGAGTCTGACGAAACCTCTTAGAGAAATGTAAAACGTGATTTAAACTAAAGAGGGCACTTCCCTGGCAGTCCAGAGGTTAAGACTCTGTGGTTCTAATGCAGGGGATGCAGGTTGGATCCCTGGTCGGGGAGCTAAGATCCCACATGCTGCGTGGCGTGGCCCAAAGATAAAAAGAAAAAGAAAAAACAAAAAAAACCTAAAGGGAATTCTAGTTCCTTTTGATGACAATTTTTCATTTATGGACTCCTTAGGGAGCTCTATATAGCTCAGAACCTGAGTGTCTTCATATATATATATGTCATTGTAGAGAACTGTCTGAAAGATTTCAGAGTCTGAATTCTGCAATAGACTTCACACCATTAAAAATGTGGTTCCAGGATGATTATGACAGATTACAATACAGGATATTTTTCAGCCTTCCAAAACCTAGGGAATGCGAGTTAACCATTCCCAGGACTGTTTTATTCCTGGGTGATAATATTTAGGTGCTGTATGTACTTCAAGGAGTACAGGTAAGATTATACTCATCGGGCAACTCACTTGTCAAGACATCGGCCATTTCTGCTCCTAGCCCTGAAGGGGGAAAAGCAGGATGTGATCACCTTGGTTTATTCCTCTCGTGAAATATGCTCATTTCTATCCTGCTTGCAAGCACTGTGGTTATTTTCACCAGCATGTGAGACTACAAGCAGGGGAGTAAGCTAGAATTTTGACTGAGTTACAATTCTCGGGCTTTTACCTAGAGATAGTGCGGTAGGGTAGAGTCTGGTCCTGAGGCCCATCTGGACTGTTTTCCCACACATTGCACTGGGAGAGGCAGCACAGTACAGGCTTGAGCATCATACACCGCAGCTCCATCTTCTTGTAGCTGTGTGACCAGGGTCTGGTTACCTCAATCTTTCTATGTCTTGGTTTCCTTGTTGAAAAATAAGGCCTGACAACAGTGTTTACCTCAGGAGGGCACTGTAAACATTAAATGAAGGAATTCATCTAAAGCATCTAGAACAGTGCCAGGTAGAGAGCAAACAGGAAAATGTTAACAATAATTTTAACAGAAGCCACATGATTGAGGGTTTAATAAATTTGGCAAGCTAGTAAGCTCTCTCCCCTCCCCCGATGCATATAGACATATCCTTAAATCTTCTTACAGTAGAGAGAGGGAAAAATGAGCAGGGAATCCTTGAGACAGGTGATGTCAGCAAATCTTTACAACCATAGATCTAGTTGAGAAAAAATTCCCAGGCTTCAATGTGTCAAGTTGGTTACTATGAGGAGCCAGTCAGCCCCGAATAAGATGCCCCAGTTGTTCCCACTTGCTACGTCACTTTCCACTGTCACCGCCTGCGGGAGCAGTCCTTCCCCTCTGCAGTGCTGCGGTATCCTTTCCCCACACAGGTCCTCTTCAGTACAGCACTATCAGAGGCATCTGATATCAGTCAACCATCAGAGGCAAAAGTTTTGTGTAAGTACTGACACAAAACTTTGTACATTTATGTACAGGTACAAACTGGTGATCCTCACCCTCCACAAAAGTTGTGCTCCCAAAGCTGACAGCTATTCATGTGAAACCTGGAAAATATTCCCTTCTTTATAAACAAAACACAACAGAACATTATAACATCTCTCAGAGAAGCAAATTAATTGACCAACTACCATTTCCCATGAACTCCATCTTCTCCTCCTTTGCTTGTTTTCTCTTCCTTTATGTTTCAGTTGCAGAGAGGGTAAATCATAAATTACTGTCTGGTATAGAGAGAAAACAGTCTGCAGCTGGAAGGAATTGGGAAAGCACTGAGAATTTTCTTTTCCTAATCATGAATGCAGTGATTACTGACTTCAAAATAAGTAAAAGCTCCGTAAATGGGAAATAAGCAGAACACATTCTAGGGTGAGGGGACAGCAAGCGCAAAGGCAGAGATACGTGAACATGCACCGCTACGTTTCGAGAACAGCATATGGCAAGAAGGAAATACTTCTTGGTCACTGTAGGAAACACCACTGAGTTACTATGGGGCACACGTTGGGGAGTAATTATGAATACCTAATTAGGCATTTTTGTTCTGCACAGGTAAGTACAACAGTCAGTGTTTTAAACAGTACACCCAAGATCTATTTTCAAGTTCACCCTGGCATATAATACTTCCTGCTTCTTTTCTGCCACATCCTAGGAGCTATTAATTTTGCTTTCTTTGGTTGTGGAAAAAGCAAGATCCCTTCTGTCTGAGCCTCTTGGTTCCATGTAGGGATTGCCTATTCTCAAGGCTTCTCCCAATTCAGCAATTCCCATGAATTTCGGTCACGTAATTTTCATGGTTATTCCTAGCACTTACGCAGTACCAGTCTAGATATAATTCAATAAATTTGAGCCCCTACGATGTAGTGACCTATGGAGAGTCTGATGATGCTCCCTACCTTTTTTTTTTTTTTTTTTTTTTTTTTTTGGCGGTACGCGGGCCTCTCACTGCTGTGGCCTCTCCCGTTGCGGAGCACAGGCTCCGGACGCGCAGGCTCAATGGCCATGGCCCACGGGCGCAGCCGCTCCGCATGTGGGATCTTCCCAGACCGGGGCACGAACCCGTGTCCCCTGCATCGGCAGGCGGACTCTCAACCACTGCGCCACCAGGGAAGCCCGATGCTCCCTACCTTTAAAGAGCCTGTCAGTAAGTGAAAAAGCGAAAGGTAATCAAACACCAAATCAAGGCAAAATGAAACCAGTGCAAAAAACACATTGTTAATGGGGGGTGCTAAGGACTGAATGTCCCCCCTAAAGTCGTATGTTGAGACCTAGTCCCCAATGTGATAGTGTTTAGATGTGGGGCCTTTGGGAGGTGATTAGGTCATGAGGGTAGAGCCCTCATGAATGGGATTAGTGTTCTTATAAAGAGGTTGCCGTAGAAGATGCAGTCACTGAGGAAGTGCTCTCTCACCAGACACTGAATCTGCCACTGCCATGAATCTTGGACTTCCCAGTCTCCAGAGCTGAGAGAAATGTTTGCTGTTTATAAGCCACCCAGTTGATGGTATTTTTGCTCCAGCAGCCCAAATGGACTATGATGAGAGCTCACGAGCTGTTATTAATTTCAACCAGAGGATTGAGGAAAGTCTTCAAAAGACATTGTCCTTAAACACAGAATTTCCATTAGGGATGTGGAGGTTAGTTTTGGTCAAATGATTATTAACTTGAATTCTTCTGGACCCAAGGGACAGAAATCCATCTCAAAATAGCTTAAGCAAATATAACAGGAAAGTGGAATTGGGAACGCTGGGGGTGGCATTTGCTTCAGTTCTCCAGGAACTCTTGGCCCTGTTCATGTGTGTGTGCTTCCCTCTCTCCCATAGCAGAGGGACATAACCCATGTTGCAGGAGGAAGGGGTGGAGTTTGACTACAGGTGGCTCCATGCTCACATCACACCATGTGCCACCAGAGTGTATTGAATAGCCACGGAAGGCTATCTGCACATACGGGCCAGCAACTCAGTCCTATGGAAGTCCTCTTCTTGGTCTAGTTTGGGGCATGTGCCCATCTCTGGGATAATCACTGTGGCTTATGAGATGGGAAATATGGTCTGATCTGAGACATGTACCCATCACCTGGCCACTGTACAGACAGTGCTTTGATCATGCTGTTTTAATAATAGGGACTCATGCGAAACAAAATAGTTTTAACCAAGGGTGGGAAAGGTTGCAAGACGACTTTTATGGGATTAGCAACTTAGAACAACACAGAGTGGGCAAGGCAAGGGCAGTACTTCATAAGGAGATGGGAGGAGAGGACCCTAAAGGAGGAGAAACAGGATGTTGGGTAGACAAACACAACAGGTAACCACTACAATAACTAAAATGCATGCATTCTTAGGCGAATGGTGTGCAGCCTGTGACAGAAATGCTGAAGATAGGCAGTGAGAACTCGGGCAGGAGATGCAGGTTGGGCTAGGGTGTAGGGTCTCCAACGATAAATGGAACCATCCAAGGGCTTCAGTTCAAGAGATGTTGTGATCAGACCCACGCCGCCCCATTACCCCCCCTCTCTGAAAATGAAATGTCTAAGCTGTCAGACTATCATGACCAGGTGCCAAGCTTCCTTCCTTCCCCATGTTTGCCTTTTCTTTCTCCAGTTCATACACTGTCCCGTCTCAATTCTATATGTAGTCCCTACATCCTGGCCATTTATTTCCCAATCTAAAGTCAATACCACTTGAGGGAACTGCTTTTGCTAGCACTGAAATGCCTGGATTCTTACAAAATACACCTAAAACCCTACTTTTCAGTCAGTCTGGCACCAACCAAAGGGTGAGAGAAATGGGAAGTTAAGTGGAACTGTCGTAGTGATGGGTCCCAATCTGCATGGGTTCTTGGACTTAATTTTCTATCAGTGATCACATATTCAGATTAGCCTGAAAGCCTGAGGACTACGGTCATCTTCTGACCCATTCACAATTGAGAAGCTGTGAATGGGTTTTATTCTTCAAGATCAGAATGTGCCAACCTTTTCCTCTCGCGTTTGAGGGAGCCAGTGTGCCACAGTGGCCACCGACCCTCCTAGTAGGAGGCAGTGTGGTGGCCATTGCTCGTGAAGAGGTAGATTTTAATATTTTCACTCTTCATGAACTTTCTGGATTATCTAATCAAAGATTAGGAGGACTATGTTCCCAAGAATGCTTAGAACAGCCTACTCTTTGAGGCTGTTTACTGGAGGGCACAATTACTTGCACTTGGTGAATGAGATAATGAATGGATCATTCAGCTAGAGAAACAGTGTAATCCAGGAGAGAACTACATTTATCTCTCACTTCCTTGAAATTATTAAAGGTGCATGAACTAGTTCCAAATGAGAAAAATCAAAACTGGACAATTCTAAAATGAAAGTTATATATTTTTTGCCCTCTGAACTGATCACTACACAGATCAAACGGGAATAATGCTTCAGTAAAACTGAACATTCTGAGAAAACTAACCTGCTTTGCTAACTGGAAATGAAAGGCAACAAACGAAAGGGAAGGAAAAAGGCCACCTTCTGTGAATTGTTACTGCAGTCACTGACAGCAGTTAGGGAGGGTAAACGCAAGAAGAGGTCATAGAAGCTGAAAGAAAGGCAACAACGTAAGGGTCGCAAGAGAGTCATAGTGTTAGCTGCCTCTGAGAATTGTACCTAAGAGCAAAAAACAAAAAACTTCCCAGACTCTTACTGGCGGAGTTTGGATTTATTATGACAGCCTTAGACCCACAAAATGGTTGTACTTTTCCATCACAAAGCTCATGGGGAATCAAATATTTTGAGAGATCAAGCAGAGATGGTAGTGAGTGTGGGTGTCGTCAAGGGAAGGTATGAAGGAGCTCATAGATATTCGATGTCTTCCAGGAGAAAGTACTAAAGGTCAAGTACTAACATACTTGTTTTTCATCTTACTCTTCAACAGAAGACCAGATGTAACCTCCCTAAAGAACAGCTTCCCAACACAGCCTGGCAACTGTACAGTGGGAAGGAAGCGAGATGCACTCTGTGACACATAAATGAAAAGCCAGAAGGTAACAGACAATACTAAGTGCACTCCCACCCCTATTCAAACACAAAGGCCGAGGAAAAGTTCATGGTAACTACCTGCCAAGAGACTGTTTTTGGGGAAAACACGCACACACACCAGAAACTCGTCTCATATTCTCCACATAGTACTTGAATTTTAAGATTTCTATTAGTTAACCTATGTCGGAACAGTTTTAGAAGGGCTCTACTTGTCATGAATTGATAAAAGGTCAACATATAAACAGTATAGAAAGGAAACAAAAGGAATATTAAACATTATTTAACACTGTGCAACTTGTTTCCCTACCAAGTTTGTATTTGTCACTAGAATGGAAAACTAATACAATGTATCCTGGGCATTTTGGCTTTCTCTTATTTTTTTCATTATTTTGCTTATTATCGTTTTCTTTGATTGTGCCACCCAGCCCTCGGCAGTGAAAGCATAGAGTCCTAACCACTGGACTGCCAGGAAATTTCCTCTTTTGCTTTTCTTTTTTTTGGGGTATTTTGAATCTAAGACACGAAAGGAAGCCTATCCAGACCCGGTAGGGCACTCTTTCAGGAGAGCCTGGGAACAAGTGGGGAACTCAAGCCTAGAGCCATTCTTTGAGAGCTCACAGCTCCTAAAGCATCCGGTTACAGCTAGAGGGCTGGGGAAGAGACACACACACACACACACACACACACACACACACACACACACACACACACACACACACACACACACACACACACACACACACACACACACACACACACACACACACACACACACACACACACACACACACACACACACACACACACACACACACACACACCCCCGCCCTGCTCCGAGGTACTTTCTGCCATTTAGGAGCTCCATATGTATTATGGGAAGGAAACAGGCACTGTGGTGTAAGACGAAGCTGGGAATCAGGGGACTAGGTTCTAATTCTGACTCTGTCATTGGCTGGCCATGTGACCTTATAGGGTGGGAGTGGTCACTTGTCAAATGGAACGATACATCTCTGTAAAATACAGGAATTAAATGTGATGGCATTTCTCTAAGTATATTCATATAAAGTTATGGTTAAATACGTTTGGAAAACCCCCCTCCTCCACCCCACAGCACCAGATAGATTCACACTGCATTTAACGCATCAGAGGCTCCTGAAAGTCCTGCTGTAAAGGAATCTTCTAAATTTGGTATTTCTCAAACTTATTTTCTGAACCGACATCTACTGAAGTTCCCAGAACATGCTTTGGAAAATGAGGCTATCTACAGCCCTTCCAGCTTTAGAATTCTACTGTGGTCAACGACATTTTTCCTTAGAGACACCATCAAATTGCCTCCTCTACTGCTGAGTAGTCTCTCAATGTCTTTGGGCTGAACCTAACATGCCACCCCTCACTTCACTTTTCATGACCTTTATGCTATTTAAATGCTTACATGAAACTAAAACAGGGTTGGACTAGATGACCTCTAAAATCTGAACAAACCCTGAAATTTTAGGATCCTTTGAATCATTGCAAACATCCAATGAAGACTAAAATAGGACGCATATGACCCAGGCTGTTATCATGCCAGCAGTAACATTTACTAAATGAGACCTTTGAGATGAAATTTTATATCCTGTCATTCTGTACACTGCTCCAAGCTCAATACTACACATATTTCCTTGGCAACTTCCTTTCCCTCTGACTACTGCAAAAGGAGACAGTGTGGTCTGCAGGCTTCCTAGACTATCCTAGAAGTAACAGAGTTCAGAGTTCAGCTGAGGCGCTTCCTGCCAAATCTGCTGTAGATACAGCAAAAGTTTTTCTATGTAGCTAAGTTATTATAAAATGTCAGGAAACTATATGCATTGCCCATACCTAACCATAAAAGGATTTAATGTGTGTGTTTCAAATTCAGCCAGAGGACCATCTGACTCCTGGCAGAGGCCTGAGGTGCAGGGATGACAGCAGAATCTGGGTAAAAGACAATTGAGAGTAACCACAGAAATTACCTACCGAACACTCAAGACTGTCTGGTCAAGTTCTAGTTCTTTCTCCAGTCAATGACTGCTACATCCTCTTTTTAGCTCTGCCTTGACTCTTCTTTAATATCGCGTATCTTTTTTAGCCCCATTCCCATGCTAACAAAAGATTATTCAAACAACTGTTAAGACATAACACTCAAATTAGTTTTCTCAATTGTCCAAATGCCTTACTCACTACAGCTGAGAAGACAGAAATATTAACTAACCTAATCAGAAATCAGTTTTTTTCCCTCTACTGTAGGCCTTACAGTGAACTTTCTAGGTTTGGTCCGATTCCACCTTAAAGGGCTCAAGTGTCATCACTGGAAGGAGTTGTGGAGTTGGCCGTGACACTCCACTGATGGTTTCCTTTCCTCTGTTTACTCTTTGGGGGAAGGATATGACCTGAATGCTTCAGCCCTCAACGAGGAAACAACAGAGAGAAAATGAGAATGAGATGAATGTTTACATGTCACTGTCTGAGGGCTTCTACAGAACGTTCAATGTGAGAATTTCCAAAGGCTGACAGATGGTATTTAACAGCAGTCAAACATAAGATTCCTAAGGCTTGCTATGAGAAACTGAGTACATTTTATAATATGTTCTAATATACTGTAACACTGGATTATAACACAAGCATAATTACTGTTGAAAATAAAGTTATGAACTAACAAAACATTCTCCTTATTCTAAGTTTAAATAATTCTTGGGGACCTAACTGGATTAAAATTGTGTGAACAATCTGACCAGTACTCAGAAGAATCATCATAGCAGGTACACAAAATAGAGAATAAAATTTTAATGGTATCAAAAATGTAGTACTTGTTGGAATAAAGTTGCAAAATATTACTCAGTAACTGACTCAGCTTCTAAGTCAAGCTAGAATTACACATACTCTGTATATTACTTGAGTACATACAAGTACATTCCATGATAACATGCAGAGACATGGAAACAAGAGTACTGTGAAATCAAAATCACCATCTCTATTGATGAAAGAATGAATTGAAAACAAAACCCCTATCCAATAATCCAGAATATCTCATTTTGAAAAGGGGGTTTTGAATGTTGTTTTCAAGAACTCAAATAACTTCCATGTGGTTAAATTGGATTTTTTTCCTCAATATGAAAAAAGGGAAGCAGATATATTCCTATAGCTATGGGAATATACTTTTCTTTTTACTCTATATCAAAATGAAAAGGTTTGCTAGGTTTTCACTCCTCTCAGGTAAAAGGGGCTCTTCACATTCTAATGGTTAAGAATGAATCCCTTGGGACTTCCCTAGTGGTCCAGTGGTTGAGACTCCACGCTTCCAATGCAGGGTGTCCAGGTCCAATCCACGGTTGGGGAACTAAAATCCCACATACCGCAACTAAGCCTGCAACTAGAGAAGCTGCAAGCCGCACGAAGACCCAGAGCAGCCAAAAAAAAAAAAAAAAAAAAAAGAGAATGAATCCCTTAAAGCTCTTAGGCATTTGAGTGTCATACCACCCAAATGCTCACATACCTTTAATGATAAAGTCATATGGGATATGAGTTTAATTCTCCTGAGAACTAAATAGACCTACGAAATAAACAGGGTATGAGAATGACCTGAGTTCACAGGAATCTCTCAATTCGAAAGACATTGCTTCAGCTTTGCTAAGATTGCATCAAAAGCCTTTTATAGCAAGAGTTTCTTAGTGAGTCACGTATCTGGGCATGGAGCCTTGGGATCTTTTTAAGCACTAAAAAGAAGTGCTTTATGTTGTGCAAATTCAATGAAAGGCCAAAACAGATAGAGGACTGACAGTGCTGAGTAAAACCCACAAGTAATCCAAAGATTCTATCATCTTAAAAAGAAAGGAGAAGGTGAGATGTACAACCGACCAACTTTGCTCCCAGTTTGACGATTCCTGGGGAGCTTAAGATAAGCAGAGACAGCACCTTAAGTGGAACCCAGTGGGAGCCTCTCAGAAGTATGGGTTGGTTGTGGCAGAGATGGCTACTGATCCCCTCTAAGTAACTCCTCCTTTGAGTGTGAGAACCCAAGAATGTATATGACGAGTAGGGTAAAGTACTGGCTTCACAGTCATTTCTCCAAATTATGAATTGCAACTTCTGTTATTATTACTGTTTGCAAAACAAGAGGTCACATGTGAATTATCAATGAACAGCACATAAAAGAATATGGTCTGTCTTCAGTCTGAGCTCTGATTTGCTCTGTAATCGAGGCACTTTAAATGTTTTGGTGCCTTAGTGTACTAACATGTAACATGAGAATAACGCTCATTTACTTACCTCAAGAAGCTACTACATAGGTTATTAAATCGCAAAGCACTTTGAGCTCCTCAGATGAAAAGCACTGTGGAAAAAATTACAGCTGAGGAAACTCTTTCAATGCCTCAGAATCCTGAACTATTGTGTCTATGTCTCAATTACGATTCCTTAAACACTTTAAAAATAAAATTTGTTAGTGGCACTCCATCCCCTTTTTATATGTTAATTGTTTGGCACACAGACGTTTATATACTTAAAATTTAGTTGTCATACTCCCTACTCCAAAGAAGTTTACTAATTTTCCAGTAAAGTTTATTAAATGTACCCATTATGGAGTATTCCATGTCAAGTTTAGAAAACTTTAGCTTTCTCTGAGGTACACGGGACATAATAAAAAGTTCATTTTTTTTTCAAAATAATTGAACTAGTGTTATTTGTGTAAAACTACAACTTTTTAATGAAAAAAATGCTGAAAGTATGCCACAGTGTCTATATATTCATCTGAAGAGTAAAAAGATGGAGTTCTGAGAAAAAAGGGTCTTAACACTATAGAAAATAAATGTGGTTCTTAAATTGTTCAAAGGAAACATTTAAAAAAATGTAATGTTTCATACATTGACATAAAACAATTAGTCAGAGGTAATAAACTATAAATAGTTAAAATGTTGTTTCTATTTTAGCATTAGTTTTTCTAAACAAGTTAAATTCAAAACATTTAAAATCTGTTACACTCATGTTTCAAAGAAATTGTGGAAATGGAAGCTTTCATGGAAATCGAAAACAATGATACCACCTTGTGATCTTTACGTAGAATACCCTGGACCTTGATCATTTTAGATTTATAACATATTTTGGTTAATACATTAGATTCAACCCATTAATATGCCTTTATATTTGGGAGAAATTAGATTGTGGTCTATGACCTTGCAGTCCACCCAAGTCCTCCTTACTTCCAGGTCTTGCTTGATTCTCTGCAGGGGGTTCTGTCAGACTCATACTTAAAATGATGAAAACTATAAATAACTTCTTTCAGACGGAACATTTGCTTTGTTTTTTAAAGTAAAATAAAGTGCTTCTAAATTCAAATATTTCTTACCCTAAACAAAAGTGAAACATACTTAAACCTGAAACTTCCGTATGTTGACATATATTTTAACAGAAAAAAATCAGTTTGGGGCCATTAATGTCCTTCAACAGTTCAGACTGGATCAAAGCTGGGTTTTGTACTATTATCGTGCTCATGTTTGTACATGAAGGTTAAAAGAAAGAGGGCAACATCCAAGGACGACCAATAGGCAGTGTGCGATGTGACAGCTGACCAATAGCGGCTCTCCACAAGGCCTTCTCTGAGTTCAAAATCAATTCTGTGATCCAATTCCACTAAAAAGAAAAGAAGTCAAACAAATGAATAAGTATTACAAGATTGGCTCTATACAGACTTACTAGAGTTGAGAATAAAAATTTACCAAATAGAAGTGACTCTCCTAATTATTATTACTATTTTTTAAAAAGTGACTTTCCACTCTAATCTTACAGGAAAAAATACTCAAGAGCCTCAGCAGCTCAGGATTCTATTTGGTGAACCCTTTCCTTTGTGTGCTCAGGTCAATATGGAATAATAAAGCAAGAAAACAAAAATCTCGCTTGGTATCACATAGTATATTTGGAATAAAGAAACTGGGCTCAAATGCTGGCTTTCCCATTTAATCTTTGTGCCTAATCCGTAAAATAAGGCAAACAGCCTTCTTGCAGAATGATGGGCCAGGCTTACACGTAACAATGCCTACAGGAGTGCAACAGGGCACTCAAAGGGTCCTTCATTGGGGAGGCCCTCTACATCAACTGGCTCAGGGAGACGTGTTGGAAGATAACATCTATTACAGTCCTACCACGTTTTCCTCTCCACTTGGCTGAATTCCCCAAAGGCAGCCACGACACACCCTAGTCTCTATCCTGTCAGCACAGCCTAACATGCACCTGGGACATACACGCTCATTAAATGTTTGTTCAATAAAAGAATCCACTAGGTGGCCAGGAAAGTTAAACTGGGAGGAACAATGCTAATTCTTGAGAGGCAGGATTTCATTTTATAACAGTGCTGTCTTCAAACAATTCAGTGAATTCACTCAAGTCTTTTCTAAACACACAGAAAGTCCCTGCAATACGTGTTAGAGAAAAACCACCTTACCAAATCAAGGCGCTAAGATTGTGATCGGTTCATCTAACAAATCCTTAGAGATAAAACACTTAGAAAACGATAATTTGATCTTCAGGAACTCCTTTAAAACTGTCAATGAGACATACAATATTTTGAAGGGTCTGTCTTAAAAATAAAAAGCACCGAAATCACTACTATTCAGACACTCAAAGTATGCTCTTTGTTCAGAGTACCAGCAGATGTGAAAAGTAAAAACTGGCAAAAACTAAGGGGGTGGGAGAAAAAGTTGGGTTTTGCTTTACCCTGGAAATTCGGTAATTGCATATAGGAAATCACATCATTTTAGAGAATGATTTCACATAAATGTTTAGCTAATGCTTATTTTAAACAGGTATTTTGTGACAATACCATTTGGTGATTTAAAAATGCATTTACAGTTGTTATTTTCTATTCAATTGTGCTTTTCTGACAAAGAATGTCAGAAAATATCTACCCAGTTAAGGTTATAAAACCCCATGAAATATATCAACATAGGCTTTTCACAAAGTTTTTTTAAAAACAAAATACAAAGTATTTTTTTCATTTAAATTATAAGCTAATCCATAATAAGAAATAGTTGAAATCCACATGTGGAACTGTGGGATAGTAATGTCTTAATTTTTTACCTTTTGTATTCCACGGGACATTTGTGTTAAATTGGTAGGTACATTCTGGCACAACAGACAGGAAGATGAAAAGAGGAAATGAATTCTCGAGCACCATGAAGAGGAGTCAAGGTGAAGTTAGTTATAAAGAAAAAAAAGGAGAAATAAGAGGAAAAACAGAAGAGATGGGAAACATGCACAGTAAAATTGGTGAAGCCCACACCAAGTTATTTCTAAGAATTCACTTTTAAATGCCACTGTAGACTGTCTTCCTAGTCCAAGTCTTAGGTTGAACTGTTGTTTTAAAGTCAAAGAAAGGGAGATTTTCAACTAGTGTTATTTGGCTCCACTTTGATTTTATGTCCCTGAAATTTATTCTTAATATGCTATTACTGTGCAACACTGCCTTTCATATACTATAAACTCAAATGATAAATTTATTGTTCCATTATATTATATGCCCTTGTACTTCTCATCACCCAGAGGATCTTCAATAAGTGTCACTAACTAGATTGCCCCTCCCTATCCCTTTCTATTTATCTGTAGGTTGTCCCCATCAAAATGGGAATTAGGTAGCCAGCTTGTACCTGATGAACCTATTTTAGTCTCTCATCTTCCTTAAAAGGTTTACCCCAGGCAGTCTGGCTGCCATTGCAGCTGACCTCACGTTTGTGTTGGTTTTACAGGTGGATGTATGTATGTAAGAGGGCCTATGTCTCATCTTCCCCCTTTCTGTAGATCACAGAATTCCCAAGGGAGTGGGGTTACTACATGGCAGCACTATTCCATCAATATATGTACTATGAGATGTGCTCTTGGCCAAAGTTGGCCCAAATCTACATGGAGTTGCCTTGGACCCACTTTCTCATTGTTACCATATCAAGAAGGGGTGGCAGCATACAGGTTAGTAGTTTTTTCCGAGGTTCTCTCACTGAGTTAGGTCAAAAAGAAAGGAGAACATAAAATCATCACTTTGTCCTTCTTTCTCTCTCTCGAGAGCCTAAGTGCTAAAATTCCTCTATCTGCAAAAAAAAAAAAAAAAAAAAAAAAAAAAAGAAAAAGATAAAAGAATGAGATTCCTGAACAATTGAAGAGAGGTAAAAATGAAAAAAAGGTTGTTGGCTTTTAACAATCATCAACAATTAGCACTGTGCTTTCAGCAGAGAATTCTTTTGTGCACAAGGCCTGTCAACATGGATATGGTGTTGAAAAGTAAAATATATGAATAGAAAGTCACCATCTTAGTATTATAATGTGTACTAACTAGACAGCCTTCTTCTATTTAATGGGAGTGTCTTAACTTCCCTGGAGAGAAATTTTCAAAAACGTAATGAATCTTAAAAGTTATCTTATTTGTAAATAACAATTATGGTCATAATTGCATGATTTTTTGCTTTAGGTAGATACCAAGAAAACCACTTAAAGTACTAGGTAAAGGAAACTGGGTTTCCAAATGACTGGTGAAAGATTCATTTGCAATAAGAAAGATTGTGCTCAGAGTTCTTGATAAATTATGTCTGCTTATTTTTGTGCTGCCTCAGAGCGACTATATATTTCATGTGGTTAGGTGTTTGACATCCAAGGAATATTTAAATTTTGTGACTTATCATAGCTTCAAATATATTTAAGAATATTCTCTAACCATCTTTTATTTGAAAAAAATAACAAAAACTCCATAATGAGTTTTATAACCAGTTGTCATTTCTAACCCCCAAATTTTCCGACACTAATATACCCTGAAAGACATTCATATACCTAACATTTGACAACAGATGGGCTATTTGGGTAAATACAGGCTCATGGGTTGAATATAAAGAAACTCCTGGAGATGCCCAGATTTATTGGATCCTCTACCATCTGGTTGGAGAAATGTTCCTGATCATATTCAGAACTACTCCCTTCCACTCATCCTTAGTTCTCCTCAAAACTAACTTCTGGTTCTCTACATACTCTGTGTTTCCCACTTCTGTGTTTCTGCTTATGCTGTTTATTCTCTCTGCACTGTCTCTTCATCTCTGCTTATCCAAATCCTACTTCCACGAAGCTTTTTTTGATTTCTCCAGGTTAAATCATTTTCTCTTTCCTTAGAACTGTCAGAGGCCTTTACCTGTTTCTCTGTTATGTGGCTTATCACGTTCTATCATATATTATAATTATTCCTGTAGTTATCTACCTTCCCTAATAGAATACATGCCCTCTAAAAAATACTTAACTTCCCCACCAGCATTTAAAATCTTTATGGGCAGCACTGAAATCTGTTTCATCTTGGTATCTTTTCTAGTGACTACCTACTTGGCTCATGGTAAAATTGTTGAATGAATAAAAACAGGAAAAGAGAAAACAGAAGCCATATACATAATACCATCTGAATCAGATCAGGGTGGTGCAATTATGATTAGTGGTCTAATTGCTTGGGTAGCTGGGATGGTTTTAAGGTAGTGAATAAAAAGGACTACTTGAATGTAGGACAAATGTGTAAGTGGATTAATTTTCCTTTCTCCAACTAAATATGCAAAAAGCACACATCAATTATTTCTCTATGGAAGTGACCATTACATGAACAGGGACCAGAGAGAGCACTTATATAAGATCATTTCTTGAGGGGATTTCACTGAGTTAGATCAACACAAACTGCTATTATAGAGCCCAAAACCCAAATCAGCTTGTTATGCTGAAACACTGTTTTGGAATCTATATCAAGTAAGATTTTTTTTTTTAAATAGAAAAAATGCATGAAAATTAGCAATTATAAATACAGAAATTATAAAATTAGATATGGTTAAAAAATCCAAGGAAACACCTGTAACTTATTTTTTTGTTAAAGGTAAAATTCGATATTTAAAAAAAAGGAAAGAGAAAGAAGCTATAAAAAAAGGAATGAGAAGTTAATGATGAAAATAATTTTAAACTGCTAAGATTAATCTTTACTGATACATTTTGAATCTGCTGAAAATTAAGAGACTAAAAATATCTCTTACATCCAATAATAATTTTTTCAAAGCAAACCTACACCTCTGAAGAACATTAAATATTTGTGTTGAAATCAGTATCAGTTATGGCATACCAACAGCCCTAGGGGAAGTGTTATTAATATCTGAAATAATTAGAAATGATAAAATCCTTTATACTATGAAATCCTTTTAAGTATATTATATGAAAAGAATACTGAATCTCTTTGAAGGCTGTAGGGCAATAGAGGAGAAAGAGAATGGCCTCATGCTTTTCTCCCCTCTCTAAAAGGTTCCTTCTTTGTAGAAGCATATAGGAGTATCATATATTTTAGCACATTAAGGGTCTAATCAATACTCGGGGGTTTCTGGACCACTATATTTAAGATTAGAAAATACAGGAAGAGAATACATATAAAATAGTCTATTAATGGTAACATTCAAGCTGATCTCATAGAACTGATCCAATTTTTCAATGAGCGGGAGAAATCTAAGTAGATCATTTTCATAGGGCTCTGAATGCTATTCCTGACATATACCATACCGAGGGTATTATCTTTATTCTGCATTACATTTTCCGGAAAAAGAAGTTGTGGGAGATTAAAGAACGATTCTTGAAGTCTGAAATCTGTGAAAAAAAAACACAAGATGCTGTAAAGTGTTGGTTGATGGTTACAAATGGCCTTCAGTGATGCAGTGGCCAAAAGTTAGAACAATACTCCCAAATAAGCTGATTAAACCTAGCATACATAAAGAAGTACACACGTTGGTTTTTGTGAAGAGCTCTTTCATGGAAAATGTAAGCATAATTAACTCTGAAATATAATGTCATAATCTGTTAACACCCAAATATCTCCCAAATGTATAGTTCATTTAAGTTCTAACCTAGAGGCAAAACAATGCTAAAAGAAACAGATTCTTTTCATAATATGTTACAAACACAGGGGAGTACAAGAAATGAAACAGTAAAACCACTGGAAATAAGCCTATACTTTTCAAAAGAAATGAAGAGTAGCTATATAAGATGCTTCAAATTGATGTCAATAAGATGGTTTCAACTGACAACACTAAATCTTCAAAGAGAGAAACCTGATTGATCATGAATTCACAGTCTGTGTCCATCTTACCCTCAAAAAGCAAGAGAATCAAAGCCGGTAGCTTCAGAATGAAGGTTATCGAGAAGAACTGAGTCAATCAAATGTGAGCAGAAAGGAAGGAAGGAAGGAAGAAAGGAAGCCAGAATCACCTAATCACAGTGACCAAATTCCAGAAAGAAGATTTAAGGAAGAAAGGTTTTATGATTTGCAACATATAGCCAAAAGAGCAATTATGCCTTAAGAAATTTGTCTAAATCAGGATTACATAGAAGAGTGTATTACTGAAGCAAGTCCAAGAATTAGTAAGGTGAATCTTGGGGATTTGATTTAAAAGGCATAAATTCTCCTGTAGTAGTGGTCCAATTTTAAAAGTTGGGCTTTTTAAATCTGTATCTAAAGATGAATACATGAAACTAAGAAATCATGATTAGCTCACAGTTAGTTGAGTCTATAGTTGGCAAGTAATTTACCGTTAGGACCAACAAAGAATTTATATGCTAGAATGACAGAAAACATATTCTGTTAAGATATTAATATATAATAATGCAATACATCTAAGCATCTCTACTCACTTGTACTGGAAGAAAAAATAGGTTTCTTCTTTATTATCACTTTGAAATTTCTACATTAAATAGTAGAAAAACTAAAAGATAGGTTTCTTCTCTCAGACCCTATAGACTTCTCTCTGTATGTCTTCATTACCCCGTCTCTTGGGCTCAAAATACCCTGCTCTTCTTGTTCCCTCCTCGTTCACCCTAATGGTTATTAGCATCATTGCTGTGCATTAACTTTACAAGGAATTGTGACTTTTTACCTGCCATTTTACAAAATTCTTTGAAGTTATTTTTCCTCAGAAGTTTAGTTTGCTTTTGACATCTGCATGTTATAACAGAATTTTGTATTTTCACAATCTCATTTCTGATAGTAAGCAGAAGTGAGAGTTTAAGTCAGCAATAGTACAGGAACTCTTATAAGAAAACTATGAATTTTGTACAAATATCAAAATCTGAAATGAATTTTCTAGGCAGTGTTCAAAAGGCTTGCAACTATAAAATTTTTAGTACTCAGAGTCTGACATAGATAGGATTAAGTTAAAAAAATGGAATTGGCCCAAATAGGAATGTCCAACTCAGAAATGGCTAGGATAATTCATCATGGAGTGGAGGTGGCTCTGGAGAAAGATCCAGCCCCTAGGACTGTCGCACGGCAATGAATGCTGGTTGTTTTAAAATTCAGAGTAGCAGACACAGTAAGAAAACAAGGCTCTAAGTATCTGAAATGAAATGTTTAAAGATTTTTAGAGGAAGAAAATAAAATTTTCTTGCTATAGTTACAGAAAGGAAGTAGCTAGTTTCAGAGTCAACATTTCCTTATGTAAGTCAATGGAAAACTAGGACTTGACTTATTAGTCTTATTTTACTGGACATTTAAAAATAAGGTTCAAGTTTACATCCTTGGAAGTAAATATATACTAAGTGTATTAGTGTTTCACAACTATTCAGGAGTTTAGACCTTATAAATCCACTGGAAAAAATTAAATAAAGCTCCATTCTAATATAAGTCCAGTATAATTATCCTTTCATTCACTCATTTCTTGAGTATCTATTTTACAAAAGGTAGCTGGGATAGGATTGGAAGCGATACAGTGGTTCCAATACAATTAAAGCTCTGAAGGTTTTATAATTCGGTTGGATGAAGGGAACTGAGGGATTAGCACCAGGACAGCTTTGGCATAGCAGTTTTAAAAAGTATCAAGAGAAAATACAGCATAGATTTGAAGCAATTACATGAATTTTTAAGGCTGAGAAGACCATATTAAAAACAAAAAACCACTTTAGAAAAATCAGGGAGTGCTTACCACAAAGAGATTTGTTTTATGCTTGATGTGTAACACCTCTGTGCCATAAGGCCCTGATTATTAATGCTCTTTACTTAATTCACCAACGCAGAGAGTAAAAATGCATTTACCTAGGGATTATTCCTAAAAATGTAAGTAGAAGAAAAAGCATTGCTTCTTTAAAAGCTAAGGCAGGCGTTAGATTAGATTAAGAGTTGACTGCTAGTGTTAATATCTTAACCCTCTGTGCTCCGCACGTTTTAAAAAGGAACGGTGTAAACCTGTAAAGAACAGTATGAACTAACATGCAGAGTCAAGAAAGCCAGAACTGCTATGTGCAAGGGTCTGCGTTGCCACAGTGGACGTGGGAGGTGAGGCAACCGGCTTCTTCTCGTCTTCCACAGAGTCCCTTGATGCCTCAGATGGCTGTGATGCAGATGAACGTCCGAACCTTGAGAACAACATTCCTCCAAGTCCCTTTCCAATGCTCGCAGCCCCTACATTTCACAAAACAGGGCAGTCATTCTGTTGAATTACACCACACACCAGGCTAAAGAGCACCACCCATATTTACAGCCAGTTGGCAGAGGGACTAAGCCCTAGTCACGTTTTTCCAGGGTGGGTACATAAGAAAATTACAATTTATATTGTAGGTTTCTAAATAAAAATGGTGTTGAATAGAATAAGAGTTGTACAAACTCCAGGAATATAGCTTACAAAGGCGTAAAGATTCTATTTTATTCGTGATCGTTGTTTTTTAAAGTATTTCGTAAGATTACAAATGTTAATAAAAAGAACCATGCCATTCACATGGGCATATATTCACTATTGATATGCTTACTCCTGAGGTTAAGTGGATATGTTATAAAAAGCTATGAATAAACAATCTTTATGACGAAGTCAAATATCAATGAGTCCAGCAGATAAAGCCTTTTTATAGTGCCATCTTGTGGCATTTTATACTAAGGCAACTTGTAACCAAAAGCAATGGACAAACTAAAGTGGCACAGAATTGAACTCTGGCGCTACACCATTGTGGCTGGTACTGGAGATCATTCAAAGAGAAATTAAATACCCTTGTTGCCCTCAGGAAGGACACATATTTCGAGAGACTTTTAGGACAGGGATCAGAGAACTGGTCGGCAGGGGCACCCTTAGTACTCAAGCACTCCCTCATTTCATGGATGAGGAAGCAGAGCATTAAAAACTACGTGACTTCCCAAGATCTCACAGTAAGTGATGGGGCCAAGATTAAAATGAGGGACTTGATTCCCCGATCTTTTTTTGTGCATCCAGCTATCTCATATTCTTTAACTACAGGATCTGATCTAATTAAGAGAACTCTAGGGCTTTTGCCCTCAAATATGAACAGTGAGAAGGTGGTTAACACTAACCATAAGGATTAACTGTTGGATGTTTTGTAATACATAGGGTATTTCCAAGTACTTAAAATTTAATGTCTATATAAAAGTGCTTAAATTCATTGATAAGGAATACTGAAAAGAAATTACCTAATATGCTTGCTTTGCCTATATTTGTTATAGATTCCCCATAGTGTCGGCGGGACAAGACTGGTGAAGTCACAGGGCTTGGTATTGTTGAAATGCCTTCACTGTCTGAAATTGAGGTAGGTTCTTTTGCTGGGTGAAGAAAGCTTGGCTTCATATACTCATAAGGTAGAGGATTGGAAGTATTATACCAGTGGATCTGGACTGGTGAAATGTTGCTGTAGTGTTTCAGTATTAACGGTTCTAATCTATAAGCCTTGATTTAAAAAAAAAATTCAAAGAAACAAAACATTAAGGTACAATGCTTGGATTTTAGTAAACTGTTCATTCTCATTTTATTGCATGCTCAGTAGACCTTAGCAAATGTTTAAAAACCTGATATTCTTAACATGCGTTCTTATTTCTTCACTGTTAATAATATGTAGTTTGTCTAATTATAGATCCTTGATGAGATTATAAAAAAACAATTAGTCTAGGCTAATAGTGCCCACTCATTTGTTTTTCAGAGAAATATTCATTTTTATTGTGTTCTGATATCATCCAGCAATTAGATTTATATTAGTCTCACAAACAAAACTGAAGCAGTAAGCAGTAACCTGGAACACAGCAAATAAGGTCAATGTTTAATATCTAAGCTCCCAGTAAGCCCTACTTTCAAGTAGATTCATATAGTAACAAACACGAGATGATGGTATAAGACCATTTGTCTAATGTGAAGTAGGAATGATACAGCAGAAAAGCCAATGGACTTGGCATCAGAACTCCCTGAGTTCATATTCTGGCCTCTGTCACTAATTAACTATATGACACTCACCAAGTCACAAGGTCTCAGAGCCTCAGTTTCCTGAGCTATAGAAAGGAGATAACACTTCCTACTACCTCACAAGGATGTTGGGAAGAATAGATAACTTTGGAAAAACTGCCTAGTACAATTCTGACATAAGCTATTTAAAATAAATTTTCACAGAAGAACTATAAAATGAATAATAAAAATAATTTGTAATAATAAGTTTGGAACCCTCCTTTATAATACAGCTGACCCTTGAACAACACAGGTTTGAACTGCGTGGGCCCACTTATTCGTGGATTTTTTTCCCCCATAATTACATGTTACAGCACTACATGATCTGCAGTTGGTTGAATCTGTGGATGCGGAACCGTGGATACAGAGGGCTTCCTGTAAAATTACACCCCAATTCTTGACTGAGCACAGGGTGTACCCCAACCCCTGAGTTGTTCAAGGGCCAAGTGAATAACAAAGTTTAAGACTGTACAAAGTATAGGGTATATACTGAAAGTTTAGAGTTCACCTATGATCTCAAGTTCACCTTCAAGTTATAGAAGAGTGAGTTAAATGAATGCATATTAACAAAATACTCAAGGTCTAACTGAGTGTTTTGCACACATTTTACTTAATCCTAATAACCCTATGAGGTAAAATATTATCATCTGCATCATATAGATAAGAAATAGTCTCAGAAGTGAGTTGGCCAAGATCGTGCAGTCAGTATTTGAATCTAATACTAGATTCCATTTCAGTGAAATTTCTTAGATATAACCATTTTGATTCTTTAACATATGAGAAATTTTCTAAAATTCTGGTGTTTGGTCAATGTTATATTTATTTGGTACTAGCTAAAGATCTTTTAAAAGACTTTATAGAATTATATAAAGCTATTTTTCAGAGAATAAATGCTATTTAAAATAGTTTGTCTTAAATCTAGTTATATCTAGCCTTGTCCCCAAGAGGATTTAAGGAAGAATTTTTCTCATCCAAAAATCATACTTGGTGTTAAACTGGTTACCTGGATGCAGACAGATCCTAGGAGTATTTACATTAAAAAATTTATTTACAGTACAAACATACAGAGAATGTAAAAATCCAAAATGTCATAATTCCACCAAGCTAAAATAAATTCTTCCACTTTTCTATGTTTAATACATAATGTTTAAATATTTTCATTTCTAAGAGGATCTACCAATCACATTTCAATGTTGCAGCATACTTTAGAGAAAAAAGTATTTAAAGTGAGATTTTTAAAATTTATGGTTGCTACATTATTGGTATTACAACTGGTTAAGGTTTGAAAGTCCAGATGACTCCTGTCTTTTGGATTGTCTAAAGATAATATTTTTACATTATGCTTTCATCCTATATATACAACATAAACAGAACATCTTTAAGGTATTTTATTTCCTGATCCCTAAACTAATCAAAGAACAAATATTTTAAAAATATGAACTCATGCAAATGTAATAGATAAAGGCATATTTTGGAGATACCGCAGGTTTGGTTCCAGATCACTGCAATAAAGTAAATCACACAAAGTTTTTAGTTTCCCAGTACATATGAAAGTTAAGTTTACACTATATCTGTTAAATGTGCCACAGCATTACGTCTAAAATAACAACATACATACCTTAATTAAAAACTAATGCTGTTGGAAAAATGGCACCAATAGACTTACTCAACGCAGGGTAGCCACAAACCTTGTTTGTAAAAAAACGCAGTATCTACAAGAGATGTCTGTAAATGAACGCTTTCTCATAAATTCAGCAGTACCTTGAAAGATTTCTTACAGAGTCTCTTAGGAAAAATTTAATACTGAGAGATAAATGTCCATATTTGCAACTCACCACTGGATCTGTTGGATGAAAAATGTTTAGTAATCGGTTACAAATCTCTCTGGGCAAAATATGGTCTTGACATCCAGTGTTTCCTGGGCGGATGCCACGCAATGCCAAAAAAACTGCCAGCGGGGATCCCATACAGAAGAAATTTTCAACCTACAATGATAAAGTCATCCTAAATTTTAAAAGTAGTGAAGTGTTTTTCAAAGAATTTGGGTACAACATAATATATGGTAAAATACAGATAATAAATTTATCTCCAAATATATATCTTTTTAAATGAGTTTTGTCTAGATGGTATCTGCATTACTTATTAACTATATAACAACCATTAATTATTCTAAACAGTCTATCCAGGAGCAACTTCCTTATCTTTAAATCTAATAGAAAATGAAGAATGAGAATAAGGAGACGGAAGATTTATTAAGCTACTATTTTGTGTAAAGTAATAGTATATTAGGTATTCTAAAACATATAAAGACCAATAAGGCAGAGCTTCTGCACTCAGAGTTTACAATCCTGCGGGAGAGGCGGAATAAAATAGTGCATAATAGAGGGAAAGCGTGCTACAGGAGAGTAGACAAAGGAATAATTAATCCCAACTTTGAGGGCTTTACAAAGGAGGAAGCATTTGCACTGGCCATAAAAGATGAAAAGGATTTCCAAAGTTCCAAAGTTGGGGTTGGGATATACTGGGGCTGGAAGGATATTCCATACTGATAGAACCACATGAACTAAAGCAGAGGGAGGAAAGAAACTGGCTTAATTTAGAGAATAAAAGTAACCTGATATGGTTGAAAATTGAGTGTGGGGAAAACGTAGCTTGGAATGAGAATGTACAGAACATTGACTGTTTGACTAAAAGAGTTGGGCTTAATTTATTTTACAGGTAGTGAAAGACAATAGGATTTGACCCATGTTTTAGTAGGTTAGTAAATCTGGTAGCAGCTTGTGAATGAACTGGAAAATTAAGAGGCTAGTGACTTGGAGACAAGTTAGAAAACTATTGAAAGAGTTTAGGCAAAAGATAATCTGCACCCAAGAGGACAAGCTGTTCCATTCAGAAATGGAAATTTGAGAGATTAGGATGGAATGGAATCAACATGAATGAATGGAGATGGGGATAAGGAAGGTGCCAGAGGCAATTCACAAGATTTGGGTCTGGCTGACTGGGAAGATATTAATTAATCCATTAATTGTAACAGATACTCTAAGTAAATCATGTTTTTGTTCATAATTAGTTTAAGGTATCTGTAACACACCTAACAGGTAATTGAGAATTTAAGACAAGAAATAAAGAATTGGATATGCCAACTTTTCTTTCTTTGTTTATGATTGGTTTGCAGTTTGGTAGACAAACACACAAAGGAATTATTCTCTCTCAGATAAGAGTAACGATTGATTTAGTGTTATCTATATCCATCAAATAATTTTAAAGGTGAAGAAGAGCTTTAGACATTTAGTCTAACCGCCTCATCTAGAGATGAATAAACAGATGAATTCAGAGACGTTAACTGATTTTGATTTGGCTAATGTTACACAACTAGTTAGTGGCAAAGCCTCATGATCACAACCAAAGCTTCCCACTCTCTAGACCAATGTTTGTTGACATTTTTTTCCTCTTTTGAAAGTTCAATGGTAATGTGTGACAAATCTAACACTTTTATTTATGAAAGTAAATCCATCTGCCAGTTAACAGGCATAGAAAGACCTCTGTTTCTTTTAGAACTCAGGAGTACTAAATATTAATTTGCTAATTCATCATATATTCCTTTTTAAATTTCAGATTTCTATATTTTTTTCTCTGTAATTAAATTAAAAATTCATATTATTAGACTACATGACTATGTGTTAGAAGGATACACAATTATAGGGCATCAATTCTCGTAATGTGATAACTGAATTTTGAGATAATAATATACTTAGTGGATTGTACTCAACTCTCTAGTACAAAACCCAGGACATGAAATAGAAGAGTTTACTTTTACTATCAGATCAATGCTACATATTTAACATTGATTATACATAATAATGGTGGTAGAGATGGAACTCAAATTCCAGGTGGGGGGTGACTCCAAAGACCATGCTCTTATGGCTTTTATTTTATTTTTATTATTATATTTTAACATCTTTATTGGAGTATAATTGCTTTACAATGGTGTGTTAGTTTCTGCTTTATAACAAAGTGAATCAGCTATACATATACATATATACGCATATCTCCTCCCTCTTGCGTCTCCCTCCCACCTTATGGCTTTTAAATGTATCTTATAACTTTACCATATGGCTTTTAAATGTATAAGTTAAAAAAAAAAAAAAACCTTTATAAGTCATAGAGATAGATTCAATAAGAATTTTTGCATCATTCCATCACTTAACCTGTATGTTAAGTTCCCATGATAAAAGATATCAAGAAGAAACAATATAGTACACTAGACGTGGGCATATATTCAACTGGAAATGAGTATTAGGAAACTTATGTCATGTTGCATTTAACACTGCAAACAAATTGTTATTCAGGTATAGGCTGTGTCTTCTCCAATGGTCAGGTCAATGTCAATGTCTCTCTGCAACTTTTTATTTTTCTAAACCATTGCTTTCGACAGCTCTATTCCAATGCTCACATAAGGTCTCTTTTTCTAGCTCTTCCTGCTTTCCTACAGCCTCCATGCCCTTTATCCTGTATAGTCTAGCCAAACTGGTTTGCTCACTTTGCTCCAAACTGTGTGCACCTCATCTTGTGCTTTTATCATACAGTTCTTATTGATTAAAATGTCAGCTTTCCATCCCTGGAATCATCACTGATATAATTCCAGTTATTTTTCTTACCATATACCACTAGTTGGTCACAGAGATTTGTTAAATTCTAAATATTAGATATTTACCAGATCTGTTTTTCTTTTCTCACTATTTAAGATTATTTGGTGTTTCTTGGACGTACTATGAAGGTATATCCCTCCACGCCTTTGTTTATGCTGTTTCTTTCAAGAACAGAGCAGCATTTCTCCTTTCCTCTACTTGGCAATATCCAATTTACTGAGATTAAGTAAAAATGTCATTCATTTGTAAACATTTACAGGCAAAATTAAACCTCCTTCTTATGCATACATCATTCTTTATACTGCCAATAGACCCGGTAACACTGTGTTACATATTTTGAGGGCTAGGAAACCATCTTGTCCATTCTTAGTGAAACCCAGAAACCAGCAGTGTCCAACACACTGTAACTGTTAAATAAAAAAAATCATTTGAAAGAATAATTAGGATTTCATTTGAACCCTAACATCATGCTTCAAATGATGTTTGAAAAAAACCCTGAGATCAACAATGAAAATATCACCTGTCTTTCCTTACCTTAAATTTTAAGGCAGGTGTTTGTGTCATAGATGATGCCTTCAATCCGTGTAGCCGTTCTTCTATGTCTCTCAGCCTAGAAAGGAGTATGAGATTATGTACACATTCATATTTATAATTTCATAAGTATTAGATGTTTACCAGTTCACTAAGCATAAAGAATAAAATAATGACCCATCATCCAATCCCTCAAATTAATCCTTATTGACAGAATTTAATAAATGTACCTGCTGTAGTACAGAAAGTCTAAAAGTTTATGAAGGGACTTCCCTGGGAGTCCAGTGGTTAAGACTCCGCACTTCCAAAGCAGGGGGTGCAGGTTTGATCTCTGGTTGGGAAATTAAGATCCCATAAGCCGTGTGGAGTGGCCAGAAAAAAAAAAAAAAAAAAAAAAAAGGGCTAAAACAAAAAGTTTATGAAATAATTAGTAAAAGTACCCCTATTCGTCCAATACATGCTGTTAATAGCTTTTTTGGGGAAACCTTTAGTAAAATGTGAGGTACATACAAGCATATATACATCTTTAAAAAAAAACACAGCAAGTGTTCATACCACATACACTATTCTATATCTTTCCTTCTTCTACAGTTAATAATGAATCTTAGCAATCTTTTCACTTGTCTCCTGACCTACTTCAGTCTTTACAACAACTGTAATTGTCCATCATACAGATAAACCAGTTTAACCTTCCTCTGCTGATGAACATTTGGGTTATATCAACTTTTTCCTATTACAATGTTCTGTATCTAAGTCTGTTAAATTTGTTTTACTGGATTTTATGTCTAAAACATGGCTCTGAGGCTTGCCAACATGACATTTTCTTTCAAAACTATCAATTATTTCTGACACTAAAAAATTTATATATTTTTCCTATGGTACTTAATAAAATTCTAAATGAAATCCTTAGACAACTTCTATGAGACAAAAATGAATTCAACGCTTCCTGAGTGAAAATTTAAGTCAGCTAAATTGTTGTTTTTATATAATTCTAACTATCAAAATGAGTGACTTTTCACTGTTCTAGTAGAATCAATCAGATGATCATTAAGAGAACAAAAGAGCATGTAACTAGAGATGAAGATAGGAATGTAGCAAAGAATTAAAAGATAGTATCAGGGGCTTCCCTGGTGGCGCAGTGGTTGAGAATCCGCCTGCCAGTGCTGGGGACATGGGTTCGAGCCCTGGTCCGGGAGGATCCCACATGCTGCGGAGCAACTGGGCCCGTGAGCCACAGCTACTGAGCCTGCGCGTCTGGAGCCTGTGCTCCGCAACAAGAGAGGCCGCGATAGTGAGAGGCCCGCGCACCGCGATGAAGAGTGGCCCCCCCTTGCCGCAACTAGAGAAAGCCCTCGCACAGAAACGAAGACCCAACACAGCAAAAAATAAATTGATTAATTAATAAACTCCTACCCCCAACATCTTCTTTAAAAAAAAAAAAAAAAGATAGTATCAGGAAGGCTGCAAATGATAATTATAAAATCTGTCAAAAATATGTATGTCAACAAAAAAAGGGCTTTAAAATTATTTTCAGAATAATAAGAAAGGTGAAGGCCCATCTCTAAGATCAGTAAAACTATGAAGGATTACAAGCTAGTAAACATTTTCAGTATGGATTCTACAAAGTGACTCAGCTTGGAATAAGTTTTAGATTTCACTCCTAATAAACTGTGAAGAAAAGACAGAAGGAAAAAGAGCAAGATGGAAGAATAATTCATTCCATACTATAGGAAAACACCTAATTAGTAAGAAAATTAAGTCTCTAGCTTGATTAGGCATGTTATTCAATAATCTTTGTACCCGAAACAATGTATTTTTTTCTTTACTATGAAAATCTTAAGTTTTCACCTAAGAAGTCCAGTGATTCCATGAAGACATTTTAAATTCTTTTAAGAGATTAGGGTATTTTACCGTTGTTTAGTTATATAGAGCTCATCAAGAAGATGACGTTCTTCATAGCTCATCCATTGTTCATCAGGCAACTCTTCTTCCTTCTGCAACAACTGTTCATAGAGTCGAACTGGATTCCAGCCAGTCATTATATCATAAGTGATTACACATCCCAAGGAATGTGACACTATTGAGACTTTACCCCCTTTTTCTTCAAAGTCTGGATTCCGAGAACAGAAAAGGGAATATAATCGATTCAGCTCTTGCTGAAGGCCTTTAACTAGCTGTTTGAAATAAGAAAACATCAAATTAGAGTAATCACTGACTACTATAAACTTTATTTCTAAACTCAAATACACTAAGGAAGAAAAACACATATTACTGGCCAAATGTATCTAGGTTATTAAAATTAACTCAGAACCCTACAGGAAATGAAGTAAAGGTATATGTAATATTTTAATCCATATCAGCACTAAAGAATAAAGGCAGATGTTACCCACACAGATCCTTTCATAGTCCTTAAACCAATTACTAAAGCCAGCAGTTCCAGAGATTTAAAAAAAAGTTCCATGCAGATTCATTCTAGTAGATTTCCAAAGAGTCCTGGATATTTCTTCTTCATTGCAATGGACTCATATGCAATTCTAAAGTCTTGTACCTTGTAGTTTTTAAGCCACAGTAAGTTTTAGGAAAAGAATATCTGAGTTTATGGTAACAGGGTTACTAACATATTGTATATGCAACATATATATACTATTACTTTATGCATTCTTTTAAAGATTTTTTTTTTGATGTAGACCATTTTTAAAGTCTTTACTGAATTTGTTACAATATTGCTTTTTTTTTTTTTTTTTTTTTTAATGTTTTGGTGTTTTGGCTGTGAGGCATGTGGGATCTTAGCTCCCCGACCAGGGATGGAACCCGCACCCCACGCATTGGAAGGTGAAGCCTTAACCACTGCACTGCCAGGAAGTCCCACTTTATGCATTTAGATAAGAGTAATGTAACGAAAGCCCATTGTGTGACAAAAGAAAAAGCTTATGTTGGTCTACTTGATATTCCAAAATTCCCACTAAGTTGGTAATATAGATAACAGCAAAAGTTGTTTTTAAAAAGCAGGACTTTTTTAAGGTTTAGAGGTTAATAATGTGGAGAGTATCATAGCCATTTTTCTTTGTAAAACTGCTTTCTTGAAATTTAGCTTTAACAAATATTACTGAAATATTCTATGAAGTGAGAAGAACAAGGTTCTTTTGTTACTCAAATTCATTCATACGGGGCCCTGACCTGACTTTTAAGGCAGTCCTCTCCTCTTCCTATCATTGCTTACTACTATTTAGTTATAAAATTCCTGCCTGATATTCAATTTCTCACTTCAGTCCTTCTTAATATGTCAGCTGTTATTCAGACAAACAAACATTATATACTGCTTCCATTTTCAATCTTTAGCCTCCACTAGGTTTCACTGAACATTCTTTAGCAGATACAAACTGGAAATTATTTGAGCATTCATGCTTGGTTGGGTTAGCAGTGACATGAATGAAGGTGCAATGTTCTTTCTGATTGCTGACATCACAGAGCTCTATACTGCAATACTGAGGTCTGGTTAAAGCTATTGAAACCATGTATTGGGTCTGGAGGGCTTGTTACATACAGATTGCTGGGCTCCATCCCAGAGTTTCAGACTCAGCAGTTCTGGGGACCACACTAGTGGCAAATGCATATAAAAATCTCCCAAGACATGGGTTGTAGGTAATTCTAGTCAACAGAATTTAAGAAATAGGCAGTGATATCAAATTACATGCTCTTTTCAAAGGGAGCTATAATGTAATGCTTTGGACTTGGCTTTGATAAGAATGTGAACCAACCCTTAAAATTTTGTTATTTTCCTAATTTATAATCTACATGAAGGGAGGTGTAGAAAAAGCTAATGTTTCAATAAAATAAATTCCTTTAAAAGCAACATTTGTTAATAGTTTTTACTTTTGAAGGCCTTGATTTTAAGACTCCTACCATGTAAGAATAGAAACACTAGATCCCTTTGTGACCAACTACATTCATTTGGGATATCTGAACCAAGATTAATGATATACCCTGTGATCTTGATTTTATTAATTCTACAATATTATCTAATCAGTTCAGCTAACCTCTTACATACGCAGGCATTGGATGGCTCTTCAAAAGTTTAAAAGTTTCTAATTCTCATAACCACTGCCCCCAAATTAAAATTTATGAAGAAAGTCAACCGAAGAGGAAAAAACCCCAGCAGCTTCAAGAGAGAATCCAAACACCCAAAATAGGGCTGAAGAATATAATTAGTCATTTGTCCTTCTCCCTGTTACAGGAAATTTTTTGTTGTTGTTGTTACAGGAAATTTTAATGAGAAAAAGTAATTTAGAGAGTTTTAGTCATATACATCAATTAAACAATTTTCAAATAACAATGGCAAGATAGGGCCATGACAATTCTCTTTATAGTTCTTCATTTTTAAAAGCCATTGAAAAGAGAGTTCAGATGTACAAAAGATATACAGTTCTCTCTGGATTTTTCATGTTACTTTATTTAGGGTTGAAGAAAGAGCCAAAGGCTCTCTGATGATGTCTTGATAGAATGGAGTTAGTTTCTTTTTTAAAAACTGGTCCTCAGAAAGTATGGCCTGAGAAGTACTGATCGATACACAAAACTTTTTCCCTAAGCACACCTTTTTAGTGCACAATCACTAATTAGGGTCCTCCCATGTGCATCTCAGAAACTTGAGTGAAAAGGGGCCTTAGAGATGATCTAACTTAAACTGCTGTGAAGATAAAAGTCCCTTCAGTAACACGCCTCTTAAGGGATAAGGAGCTCAGCATCTACCCCAGTGAGTGTCTTCATCCAGAAGTGGTCACTCCTATTTAAAAAAAAATTTCCCCCCAGTTTTACTGAGATATAATTGAGATAGACTGTTTAATTTTAAGGTGTACAATGTAATGATGTGATATAGGTATATATTGTGAAATGATTATCACAGTAAGTTTAGTTAAAACCCATCACCTTACATTATTTACAAATTTTTTCATTGTAACACTTCTGTATTTTTAAGGCAGTTCTGCTTATAACACAGTTCTTCATTAGTAACCAAACATGTTCCTTTCTGTATTTTCAATTCACGGATCCTTATTTTACTTTCTAGAATTAACAGAGTAAGTCTATCCCTTTTTTTTTTTTAAATTGTAGCCCTTGAAATATATAAAGACAGATATATACTTAATTACAACTTGAAAATCTAAGCACAAGGAATTTATATATCATAATATCTTTGATCCTCATGACAATCTTTATCAACTAGGTATTTTATATCCATTATATAAGTGAGGAAGCTGAGAAAGTGAGAAATTTGATCTAAGCTAGTTAAGTGGCAGGTTTTGAATCTGCATCTATTTGACTCCAAAGGTTGAGAGGAAGAGAAAAAAGACTCTTATTTATGCCTATCAAATAAACCTAACAAGGTTAATTCACCAGGCATGACAATCCTACAGAAGCCCTGCTGGCTGTTACTTATCACTACTTCCCTTAGGAAACATATATTGTTGAAAAATAATTTAGTCTAAATATTGCCTAACACCAACCTTGTGTTAAATGGACTTTGATTCGCAAAATCAGCTTTCCTTTTTAAAGAATAAGAACAATTTTTGCCCACTTCTCACTAAGTTTTTCTTTTATTTTCTTTTGTTCTTCACAATGCCTTAAGCAATGTTCCCAAACTTCTCTGATGTTATCACCTGGGGAACTGTTAAAAACACAAATTCACAGGTTCTATCTCAGACCCACTGAATCAGGATCTCCAGAGGAGGGACCTGGGAAAGTATTTTTTAGTTTCTTTTTCTTAACTTTTTATTTGGGACTAATTTCAAATTTATAAAATGTTGCAAAATAAAAATAGTACAAAGATCCTCACATAGGCTTTATCCAAAATTCACCTGATGTTAGCATTTCCTCCTATTTGCCTTATCATTTGTTCTGTTTCTGTAACACACACACAACTTTTTTGTGAACCATTTAAGGATATACTACATATGTCATGGTCCTTTACCCCCAAATACTCCAGTGTATATTTCCTAAGACTAGGAATATTCTCTTCCACAATCATAGTGCTATTATCAACTTCATAATTCACTTTGATATATTTCATCTAATCTAGTCTACCATTCACATTTTAATTTTGCCACCTGATCTAATATTATCCTTTGTAGCATTTCCCCCAATCCAGTACAGGATACAGTCTAGGATGAGATATTACAATTAGCTATCACATCTCTTTAATCTTCTCTATCTGGAACATTTTCCACAGCCATTCTTTCTCTTTTATTATACCAACATTTTAAAAGAATACAGTCTCATTCCTACTTTTTAATTACAACTTCCTCATTTTATGTTTGTCTGATGCTTCCTCATAATTGGAATACTGCATAAATAATGCTGTGTCCTTCTCTGGGTGTCCCGCAGGAACACCCCATAAAGTTGTTGCTTGATTTCTCCACTGTATACCTTTATTTTCTAAACTAAAAGCAGTCTGAGAGGATACACTTTAAGACCATGCAAATATTCTGTTCCTCATCAAAAAATCTGCCCTCATTTTAGCATCCACTGATGATTCCTGCCCAATCCTCTCCCCTACCTGATCCTACCATGACGGCTGCAAAATGAGACTTTCCAACTCCAACATTCCTTCCACATTTATTAGTAGGCCCTTGGCATCCTACTGAAGCAAAGGACCTCCCTTCTTCCCAATTTGTTTATTTATTTATCATTGATAAGGACTTACACATTTTTCAATGATTTAGAATTCCTTAGTACATTAACCTTATTATAATTCTACAAAAGTACTATTAGTAATTCCTTACAATAAGTAATAATTACTTAATTATTTTGGTGCTCAAATTGTTCCAGATTTGGTCAGTGGGATATGCTTCTTTAATTTGACTATTATGTCCTTGTGTCTTGCTTCATCATTCTTTGGAGCATTTTTCTACCTTGTGTCAAAACAAATTCTTCCAGCTTTGACTTGGACCTATCCTGCCCCAGCCCTGGAATCAGCCATTTTTCCAAGGAACTCTACTTTTTCTTAGTGGAGAATAACAATGCTAGAGGCAAAGATCTGGGTGCTAGGTATGCTCATTGGACTGGGGTGTCTGCTTCTTGGCCCTTTCAGTGGACAGAGGTAGGAAATACATGCATATATATATACTTCTGTGCTTAAGCATATACGCTTAAATATATAGATGTTATCTACATACACTGGCTTATTTTCAAAATCATAAATTCACATTAATACCCTCAATTCCAATGCCCCTCATGGGGTTCTTTTTTTGCCCGCATTTTTAATGAGCACCACAAGTGACTGTTCTAATTAGGGATGTTTGGGATACATTGCTGAAGATTGCTGGTGAATCTCAGACACAATTCTCAGTGCTTTTCCATGAAATTCAACTGGATCAAAAAACCAACTAATTTAAAACATTGGGTGTTCTTCCATTTCATTTATCTTAATGATCAGTTCCCTTTTCCTACTGAATATCTGGTTTATTCAATTCCATTCTGAGGAAAATTATCTTTGACTATAAGAGCAAACTAAAAAGTGATCACTTTCTCAGTCATCATTCACCAATGGCCAGAGGTCTGAGTCTGGCGCTTTTCTCTTTTTAGTTTTTCTGGATATTAACGCCAACTTAAAGTTTTTAAAAAGCACTTATTACTTTTAGGGGACATGACTCAGCACATTTTAGCCTTGAAGATTCAGGATACCGTTTTAGGAGTACTACCAACCACGTGTGCGTGTGCATGTGCGTGTGTGTGTGTGTGTGTGTGTGTATGTGTGTATAGTAATATGCTCTCAGCCCTTCTCTTTCCTTTTCCCCCCGCCTCACTGGTTTACTTGCAATACTATAGTTCAGTGTTCTAACCTTCAGAGCATATCTAATGATGCCCATTTTTCACTATAAAGGAGTATGAACGTGGAAATTATTAAGTGTTCTACTTCACCGACTAGGCCTTCCTTTTTGGTTAGAATTAAGCCCAGAATAGCAATTCTCCTTGTAGCTTCTTTTACTGTTTGTTCTCAATCAGATCAAGGCAGATCTTGCCCAATACTGGTATATGGCAATGAGGGGATATAGAAAGAGGAATGAAGAAAAATCCTAAGGGGATGGTAGTTGGAAGAGAAGGAATTTTCTGTGGCAACTAACCAAACATATTTCTGTCGATATGTAAAAGATATCCTGGATTAAGTTAGGGAATGACTCTGAATGAACAAAATCAGCAACGGATTGGCTTGGAGTAGCACAGAGCAGCAGAGCCGCTCTATTGGTAATTACTCCTTGTACTAGTTTCTTTACCTTCAAATGAAGATACTAATCATATCTACTTCATAGGGTAAGGATTAAACAAGTTAATACATGTTAGGTAATTAATGTGGTTATTCCCATGAAACAACATTCTTTTTCTGTTACCAATAAAGTGACAAATTGCATTGGTAGAGATTCCCTCATCCCTCTGAATAAACTATCTCCCTTCACCTACCCTCCCCATCTGCCCCCCTTTAGGGTTATCTTTGTGATGCATGAGCAAAATTACCATTTGAAAACTACAAAACTCCACTATAGAAATGACACAATAAAAGCAAGTCTTTTATATACAAAAACACTTGAAGGACATTTCTAAATGTTTAAAACTCTTTTGTGGGACTTCCCTGGTGGTCCAGTGGTCAAGAATCTGCCTTCCAATGCAGGGGACATGGGTTCGACCCCTGGTCTGGGCAACTAAGCCTGCATGCTCTAGAGCCTGCGTGCCACAACTAGAGAGCCCACACGCCACAACGAAGAGCCCATGTGACACAATGAAAGATCCTGCATGCCACAACTAAGACCTGACACAGCCAAATGAATAAATAAATATTTTTTAAAAAGCTCTTTTGTGAGGATAATACTCATAGATATTACTAATCAGACTTATGAAAACTGTTACTTTTCAAAGAGCTATTTTCTAACCAACCTCTCACTTCCAAGGTTACCCATTTTATTAAGTGTCCCAATGTGTAGTTTAAGACTTCAAATGCACTATGAAATACAGGCTATTTATAGATTAATGGATTCCTATAATTTCTCACTTGCTTGTAAAAAAAAGAACATAAAATGTTAAAATTCAGGACACATGTTATCACTCAAAAAAATACCCAATAGCAATAAGATAATCATGATACTTACTTCATCTCTATAAAGTGGGCTAGTATAATACATTATGTCCATTGCACTGCTATTTAACATATCCCTTAAACCTCGCACTTTGTCTGGAGTTATGGAATCAACAGTGTCTACAAGTTAAAAAAAAAATTAAACTTAGAGAAGATTCATTTTAGGGAAAGAATAAACTGTGAAAAAAGTTACATTCCTTGAAATAACTGCTTTAAATTAACATTTATATATTCAAGACTAGCTTTGAATCTAATGAACCTTACCTTCTTGAAATTTTACTATATGTAAATTTAAAAATAATGATGAAGGGTATTTACCTACCGCAAACATCACTGCACTCATTAGTGCTGAAAGGTTAAAAAACATTTCCTCTAAATCAGGAACAAGCTAAGGATATCTACTTTTTTTATATAATTAAAAAAATTTTTATTGAGGTTCAGTTGATATACAATATTATATAAGTTCCAGGTGTACAAACAGTAATTCACAATTTTTAAAGGTTATATTCCATTTTCAGTTATAAAATATTGGCTATAGTCCTAGTGTTGAACAATATATCCTTGTAGCTTATTTATTTTATATGCAGTAGTTTGTACTTCTCAATCCCCCCCTTCCCCTATCTTCTCCCTCCCCCTGGTAACCACTAGTTTGTTCTCTGTGAGTCTGTTTCTTTTCTGTTATATTCGCTAGTTTGCTTTGTTTTTTAGATTCCACATATAAGTGATAACATACAGTGTTTGTCTTTGTATGACTTATTTCACTTAGCATAATACCCTCCAAGTCCATCCATGTCATTGCAAATGGCAAAATTTCATTATTCTTTTATGGCTGAGTAGTATTCCATTGTGTATGTATATATATGACATCTTCTTTATCCATTCATCTGTTGATGGACACTTAGGTTACTTCCACATCTTCACTATTATAAATACGTAATGCTGCTATCAACATTGGGGTGTGTGTAACTTTTCAAATTACTGTTTTCGTTTTTTTCGGATATATACTCAGGAATGGAATTGCTGGGTCATATGGTAACTCTATTTTTAGTTTTTTGAGGAACCTCTGTACTGTTTTCTAGGGCTGCACCAATTTACATTCCCACCATCAGCGTATGAAGGTTCCCTTTTCTCCACATCCTCTCCAACATTTGTTATTTGTGTCCTTTTTGATGATAACCATTCTGACAGGTGTGAGGTAATAGCTCACTGTAGTTTTAATCTGCATTTCTTTAGTGATTAATAATGTTGAGCATCTTATTTGCCTGTTGGCCATTTGTGCATCTTCTTTGGAAAAACGTCTATTCAGGTCTTCTGCCCATTTTAATTGGGTTGTTTATTTTTCTTGATGTCGAGCTATATGAGGTATTGGATATTAACCCCTTATTGGTCATATCATTTGCAAATATTTTCTCCCATTCCAGAGTGTTCCACCTATGTTTTCTTCTAGTTTTGTGGGTTTACACTTAGGTCTTTAATCCATTTTGAGTTTATTTTTGTATCTTGTGTTAGAGAAAATTCTAATTTCACTCTTTTACATGTAACTCTCCGGTTTTCCCGGCACCACTCATTGAAGAAACTGTCTTTTCCCCATTGTACATTCTTGTCTCCTTTGTTGTAGATTGACGATAGTGCATGGGTTTATTTCTGTTCCATTGATCTATGTGTTGGTTTTTGTGCCAGTACCCTACTGTTTTGATGACTGTAGCTTCATAGTATAGTCTGAAGTCAGGGAGTGTGATTCCTCTAGCTCTGTTCTTCTTTCTCAAGATTGTTTTGGCTATGCAGGGTCTTCTGTGTTTCCATACACATTTTAAAATTATTTGTTCTAGTTCTGTGAAAAATGCCCTTGGTATTTTGATAGGGATTGCACCGAATCTGTAGATTGCCTTGGGTAGTATGGTCATTTTAACAATATTAATTCTTCCAATCCATGAACATAGTATATCTTTCCATCTGTTGGTGTCGTCTTCAATTTCTTTCATTGGTGTCTTATAGTTTTCTGAGAACAGGTCTTTTACCTCCTTAGGTAGGTTTATTCCTAGGTATTTTACTCTTTTTGATGTAATGGTAAATGGGATTGTTTCCTTAATTTATCTTTTTTGACAGTTTGTTGTTAGTGTATAGAAGTGCAACAGTTTTCTGAATATTATTTTGTACCTTGCAACTTTACTGAATTCATTGATGAGCTCTAGCAGTTTTATGGTGGTGTCCTTAGGATTGTCTAGGTATAGTATCACAACATCTGCAAACACTGACAGTTTTACTTCTTCCTTTCCAATGTGGATTCCTTTTATTTCTCTTTCTTATCTGATTGCTGTGGCTAGGACTTCCAATACTCTGCTGAATAAAAGTGGTGAAAGTGAGCATTCCTGTCTTGTTCCTGATCTTAGAGGAAATGCTTTAAGTTTTTCACCACTGAGCATGATGTTAGCTGTGGGCTTGTCATATATGGCCATATATGTTGAAGTATGTTCCTTCTATGCCTATTTCCTGGTGAGTTTTTATCATAGGATGTTTACTATTTGAACAAATGTTCTACCCGAAGTCTTAGCCAGTGCAATATGATAAGAAAAAGAAATAATAGTTTTAAGAAATGGAAAAGATCTGTTTTCATTTGCAGGTCATGTGATTGTCTACACAGAATATACAAAAGAATCTACAGAAAAATTACTAGAACTCTCAGTTTTGTTTTGTTTTGTTTTGTTTTTTGGTACACAGGCCTTTCACTGTTGTGGCCTCTCCCGTTGCAGAGCACAGGCTCCGGACGTGCAGGCTCAGCGGCCATGGCTCACGGGCGCAGCCGCTCCGTGGCATGTGGGATCTTCCCAGACCGGGGCACAAACCTGTATCCCCTGCCTCGGCAGGCGGACTCTCAACCACAGCGCCACCAGGGAAGCCCTAGAACTCTCAGTTTTAATGCATGTATAGTTTTGCATAACTACCACCATGATCAGGACACAAAACTGTTCCATCACCCTAAAAAAACTCCCACATGCTGCCCTTTAGAACTCAACTCCCCACCTCCAAACCCTGGCAGCCACTGATCTGTTCTCTATCCCTTTAGTTTTGTCTTTTGCAGTATGTCATATAAATGGAAGCATAAATTATATAACCTTTGGGTTTCACTTCTGTGATGTTGTGATATAAGAAATACATATTTCGTCCTTGTCCCTGGTTCTGACACAGGGTTCCAAAAACCCTTTTAAGTTCCTGAGTGATAGGGTGAAAGGAATGTCTTTTACAATTCATAATGAGCCTCTGCCAATCCTAACTAAGTATATGCTAATGAGCTGACTCTTAGAGAATGGGGGCTGGTTGCCAGAGGAACCAATTTTGAACTTCCTGTCCCATTCACCAACCTCTGGGAAGGGGAGAGGGGCTGGAGGTTAAGTTCAATTGCCAATAGCCAATGATTTAATCTATTATGCCTACATGATGGAACCTCCATAGAAACCCTAAACAACAGGGGTTGAAGGGCTTCTAGGTTGTTGAACAAATGGAAGTACTAGAAGCATTGTGCACTTGAAGAGGACATGAAATCTCTGCACCCCTTCCCCATACATTGCCCTATGTAGCTCTTCATCTGGTTGTTCGTCTGTATCCTCTGTAATAGTCTTTAAATGAATAAATGTAATTTAAACCAGTAAATGTAAGTACAGTTGATCCTTGAACAACATGGGTTTGAATTCTGTGGATCCTCTTATATGCAGATTTTTTTCAATAAATACATACTACAGTACTAGACCATCTGTGGTTGGCTGCATCTGCAGATGGGGAACTGTGAATACAGGGTTGGAATATAAGTTTATACTTGGATTTTTGACTGGGGCTGAGGGGGATGTCGGTGCCCTTAATGTCTGTTCAAAGGTCAACTGTAAATGTTTCCCTGAATTTTGTGAGTTGTTCTAGTAAATTACTGAAGCTCAGGAGGGGGTCGTGGGACCCCCCCCCCACCCTCAATTTATAGTCAGTCACAACTACAGGGGACAATCTGGAACTTGTGATTGGCATCTGAAGTGGGCAAAAGCCTCGTGAGACTGAGACCTTAATCTGTCTATACTATCTCTGAGCAGTTAGTGTCAGAAATGAATTAAATTGTAGGACACCCCACTGATGTCCACCAAGAACTAAAGAATTGGCTGGTGTGGGAAAATCCCCAACATATTTGGTGTCAGAAGTGTTGAGAAGAGAGAGAAACAGTGGTGTTCTTCCTTTAGCTTCTTTCACTCAGCATAATGCCTTCAAGATTCCATTGCAGTAGTTTAAACCTAACAGAAAATTACAGACGTAGGGGTTTTATTAAATGTTAATTCATCCAAGTTATCTATTGATACATTCCTGAGCAGCCTAAAATATTTATCTGGGTGAATGGAAAAAGCTCAAAAGATAATGTTACTACACCAGAACTTTACATATGAGCTGTTGCTGCTGAGAAGTCTTCTTTGGTCACAATCTTTTTTTGCTGTTGTTGTTAAACGCATTACAACTTTGATGTCACTTTGGTTTATAAGCTATAACTGACATTCCTAACTGACTATGAGGCAGAATCACAGACTAGGAAGAAACTTTGGAAATCATCCAGGGAGGCAGTTCAGATGAACAAGGGCTCTGGTATCGTGCAGACCTAGATTTTTGCCTGCCATTCTTCATTAAATTCACATTTTACTGAGTTTCAGTTTCCCTATTTTTTTTGTGTGTGTGTGGTACGCGGGCCTCTCACTGTCGTGGCCTCTCCTGTTGCGGAGCACAGGCTCCGGACACGCAGGCTCAGAAGCCATGGCTCACGGGCCCAGCCGCTCCGCGGCATGTGGGATCTTCCCGGACCGGGGCACGAACCCGTGTCCCCTGCATCGGCAGGCAGACTCTCAACCACTGAGCCACCAGGGAAGCCCTCCCTATTTTTAAAAGAGAAAATAAAAGTAGGTATTTCATAGATTTGTGAGAAAATTAAATGAGATACTCCAAGTAAAATGAACCACAGAGTGCCAGGCACACAGTAAAAGCTCAAAAAACAGCAGTTGCTACAATGTTCAGTACAACTCTCTCATCTTTCAGATTATGTAAATAATCAACCTAAACATTCTATTTTAATGGTCTTAATATTCAAAGGACAAAACTTTGTGTAAAGAAAGATGCATATATTATATAATTTCTCTATGTTAGATTATAATTCACCAGCCCAAGGAATACAGGAACAACAATAAGACAAAAGGCCTGAAGGCTTCCCTGGTGGCGCAGTGGTTGAGAGTCCGCCTGCCAATGCAGGGGACACGGGTTCGTGCCCCGGTCCCGGAGGATCCCACATGCCATAGAGCGGCTGGGCCTGTGAGCCATGGCCGCTGAGCCTGCGCGTCTGGAGCCTGTGCTCCGCAACGGGAGAGGCCACAGCAGTGAGAGGCCCGCATACCGCAAAAAAAAAAAGCCCTGAGATTTTTATTTTCCAAATATAAGGGAAGAAAATTGTTAGGAAGAAAATGTAAGCTTATATAAAACTGTGGACAACATATGTTTTAAAAGCATTGACGGGTCACTTCTCTGTCAAAAACTTTAGAAAACATTTTGTTCCCTTCACTTGTCTCTCTCCTTCCCACCATCCACAGAGGGCATGCATAAAAACTGTGTTATCTGTGAAATCTATACAGTGGTCCAAAACGACATAAGTTGATGTAATTATTTTTTTTAAATCAATGGATTTTATTTTCTTAAATAATCTAGAACAAAGAGTGAGTATAACTCAAGACAAATGAATTAAAGACACTTCATTCCCAATGAGCAACACTTTGTTGCCTGACTAAATCATTTAATTTTTAAACAAAATGTACCTCCATCCAGAGTAAGTTTTGACCGCCACTCAACAGGCAGAAATTCAACATGTGTTGCATGGTTGGAAAAATGCCTTTCTTCTATTTTTCTTGCAGCCTCTCTCATCCTAAAAAAACCAAACCAAAACAAAACTTTATCAGAGTAACTTCCCATATGTATTTACATGGTATAAAATGTCTTTAATCATAACACTTCCACTTGCTTATAACTTTGTCCAATTATGTTTCAATTACTGCTACACTGTGCAACAGTTTGTAATACTAGGATACCTTCATTTCAAAACTATTTTCCTAAATTTGCCATCTATGATTTCAAATATTACAAGCTTCAATATTATATTCTAAATAATTATATGTATAAATCTTTAGAAGAGAGAATAGTATAATAAAATACCCCAGCTCCAAATATTAGCACATCGTGACCTGTTATTTCATCTATTCCTCCACTTGCTCTCCCCACAACATAGATTTTTAAATTTTATTTTGAAAGTTAAGGTACAGCAAAATTGACTTTTTTCCTTTTGGTGTCAACTTTATAGATTCGTGATTAGCACCACTACAGTCAAGATACAGAATAGTTCTATTATCAAAAAAAACTCCCTCAGGCTATCCCTTTATGTTAGCACCCTTCCCCCATAATATTTTAAAGGAAATCCCAGATATCACAGCAGTGCATCTATAAATAGTTCAGTATATATTTCTAAAATGTAAGGAAAACATAACTTATTCAGAACTATTATCATACCAATCCTTCATTTCAACAATTATGTTTAGCGGTCCCATTTTCCCAGTTAGACTATAGATGTTATTTTATAATAACATAAAAAATATTTTTTTACACTTTTGAATTGAGCTCCGAATACAGCCTATGCATTGCAATTGGAAGATATGTCTCTCAAGTGTCTTTTAATCTATAGATCGCTCTCTCTCTTCTTTGGCTTTGTAAATCTGTTTATGTTCTGTAGAGTTTCTGAGAGTCTGATTTTTTAATGACTGCATCCCCAAGTGTTATTTAACATGTTCATTGCTCCCTATTTGGTAGTGAGATATAGCGGCCTGATAAGATTCAAGTTCTATTGTTTTGGCAAGACTACTACTCCATAGGTATATATACCTGGTTTTCTCTCTTTTTGGTGACACTAGCAGTTGTTACGATCACTGCTTATATCCGTTAATTTACTATGATTGCAAAAAAGTGTTTTTTAAATCCCATCACTCCTTATACTTCTGGAAAGAGAAATTTCCTCACATCAAGTACCGGCTGCCTTGTGATACAATCAAATAGTTTCTGTGTGAACTGAGAAAAGGCAGGATAAATGGTTAATTCTTCTCTTTTATTAACAATTAAATACTGAGTTGCTATAAGGTTTTTTGACATCATTCATTACTAACTCATAGATTTAAACATATTTGAAGTATTCCAACCCACTGTAGTTATTATCCTTACGGATGCTCAAATTGTTTCCGTTTTTGGTCAGTGAGTCTCTTCAAGTTGACATGTGTCTCTTTGACACGACCTCAATAGTTTGGTTTTTTTTTTTCAACAATTCAGTGGCTTTTAGTATATCACTGAATTGTACAGCCATCACCATTATCTAAGTTCAGAACACTTTCATCACTCCCAGAAGAAACACCATACCCAGAGTACTCACTTCTGATAATTCCTACCTCCAGGCCCGGGCACCATAAATCTACTGTGTGTCTCTCTGAATTTGACTATACTGGATTTTTTCAGATAAATGGAACTATAATACATGGCCTTTTGTGTCTGGCTTCTTTCACTTAGCACAATGTTTCAAAGTTTGTCCATGTTGTATCATGAGTCACTACTTCTTTGCTTTTTATGGTTGAATAATATTCTACTGTATGAATACACCGTTTCTGCTTATCCATTCACCAGCTGATGGACATTTGAACTGTTTCCTTTTTTTTTTTTTGGCTATTATAAATAATGCTGCTATGAATATTAACAAGTTTTTGCATAGATGTATGTTTTCAATTCTCTTGGGTATATACCTGGAAGTGGAATTGTTGGCTCTTATGCTAACTTCACATTTAATTTTTCTGAGGAAGTGCCAAACTGTTTTCTAAAGCAGCTGTTCTATTTTACAATCCCATCAGCAACATGAGGGTCCTAATTTTTCCACATCCTTGCTAATACTTGCTATTTCCCATCTTTTTGATGAGTCATCCTAGTCGTCAGCATGAAGTGGTATGTCTCTGGTTTTGAATTGCATTTCCTTAATGACGAATAATACTGAGCATCTTTTTATGTGCTTATGGGCCATCTGTATATTTTATTTGGATAACTGTTTATTCAAATCCTTCACTCATTTAAAAAATTGGGTTATTTATTTTATTATTGAATTTGTAGGTGTTCTTTATATATGTTAGATGCTAGACCCATATCAGATTTATGATTTGCAAATATTTTCTACCATTTTGTGTGTTGTCTTTACTTACTTGATAGTGTTCTTTGAAGAACTAAAGTTTTAAATTTTGACAAAGCCCAATTTATCCTTTTTTTTCCTTAGTGGCTTTTACTTTTAGTGTTATATATCAGAAACCATTGCCTAACCCAAGGCAATGGTTGTAAATCACAAAGATTTACTCCTATATTTTCTAAGAGTTTTATAGTTTTAGCTTTTATATTTAGGTCTTTGATCCACTCTGAATTAATTTTTGTATGTGGTATAAGGTAGGGGTTTCACTTCATTCTTTTGCATGGGGATATCCCGGTGTCCTAGCACCATTTGTTAAAAGGCTATTCTTTCCTGATTGCATTATTTTGGTATTCGTGTTGAAAATCAACTGAACTCTCAATTCTATTCCATTGATCTAGGTCTATCTACAGGCCAGCCAGTACCACAATGTCTTGATTACTATAGCTTTGTAGCAAATTATGAAATTGGGAAGGGTAAGTCATCCATCTTTATTCTTTTTCAAGATTGTTTTGGCTATTCTGGGTCCCCTGCATTTACATGTGAATTTTAGGATCAGCCTGTCAATTTCTGAAAAAATGATAGGTGAAATTTTAATAGGGATTGTGGTGAAATTTGTAGATCCATTTAGGAAGTACTGGCATCTTAACAACATTAAATCTTCTAATCCTCAAATGTGGGTTGCCTTTTCCATTCATTTAAGTCTTCTTTAATTTCTTTCAATGGTGTATTATAGTTTTCAGTGTAGAAATCTTACACTTCTTTTGTTAAACTTATTCCTAGGTATTTTATCCTTTTTGATGCTATAGGGAGTGGAAATGCTTTAATTTTCATTGCTAGTGTAGAAATACAATTGATTTTTTTGGCCACACTGCACGGCTTGTGGGATCTTTTTTTTTTTAATTTTATTTATTTTTGGCTGCATTGGGTCTTTGTTGCTGCACACAGGCTTTCCCTAGTTGCAGCAAGCGGGGGCTACTCTTCGTTGTGGTGCATGGGCTTCTCATTGCAGTGGCTTCTCTTGTTGTGGAGCACAGGCTCTAGGTGCGCAGGCTTCAGTAGCTGTGGCTCATGGGTTCTAGAGCACAGGCTCAGTAGTTGTGGCACATGGGCTTAGTTCCTCTGTGGCATGTGGGATCTTCCCAGACCAGGGCTCGAACCTGTGTACCCTGCATTGGCAGGCGGATTCTTAAGCACTGTGCCAGCAGGGAAGCCCTCCTCTATTTTTAGAAGTTCTTTATATTTAGAGATATTAACTGTTCATCTGTGATACAAGATGCAAATGGATTTTCTCAGTTTGTCTTATTTCTTTTTTTTTGCCATATGGTTTTTTTGGGATTATATATTTATCAATATTTTCCCTTAAGGTCTCTGGATCAAGTTATAGTTAGGACAGTTTTCTCTATTACTAAGGTACATAAGAATTCAAACTCCCCTCAATCCTACCTTTTAAATCCATAGTATTTGTATGGTTTCATTTCTTAGGTTCAAATGTGATCCCACTGAAATTTATCTTAGTGTGAAAAATGGGCCCAATTTAAATGTTTCCATATGGCTGCCTAGCTATCCCAACACACTATTTGTTAAAAGTCTATCTTTCTCCATTTCTAGTATATTTTTATTTTTAAAATTATTTGTTTATTTATTTATTTATTTATGGCTATGTTGGGTCTTCATTGCTATACAGGCTTTCTCTAGTTGCAGCGAGCGGGAGTTACTCTTCGTTGTGGTGTGTGGAGCGCACAGGCTTAGTTGCTCTGTGGCATGTGGGATCCCCCCGGACCAGGGATTGAACCCGTGTCCCCTGCATTGGCAGGTGGATTCCTAACCACTGCGCCTCCGAGGAAGTCCTTCTCGTATGTTTTTAAAGCATTATTTACAATATGATTATATTTTATTGATTATCTACCACCAAAGTTGCCATTTAAAAAGTCTATATAGATTCTAGGTTGTGAAAAAGAAAATCTGCTTCCATTAACATCACTGAAAATAAAGATGATAGCCAAAACTTCAGACTCTTTTATTACCACATTCTAAAAAGTTTTTTTTTTTTGCCATCTTTCAAGTATTCAGCTTTAACAAATTTGAACATATACAAGAAGGAATATATTTTAAGATTTCTAATATTATTCTATGCACTTATTCATTTTTGATGGCTATATAGCTCATATATATTTCATTATGATATAATAATCAGGAAGTGGTATGTACGTTGCTGTCTGAATGTACAAAATAATAAAGAAGTTCATTTAGGCTAGTGGTTCTCAAACATGCATATACTTATTTTTTCCCCCCTCCAGGGGACAATGACAATGTCTGGAGACTTTTTTTTTTTTTTTGGAGACATTTTTGGTTGTCACAACTAGGGGTTCTATTTGCATCTAGTGGGTAGAGGTCAGGGATACTGCTAAATATCTTACAATGTATAGGTTAGCCACCCGTAGCAAAGAATTACCTGGTCGAAAATGTTAATAGTGATGAGGCTGAAGAACCCTGATTTTGACTTATAAACTCAAACACTACATTTGTTTAAAATACTGTCCTCTTCTACAGTAAACTGAGACAATCCTCTACTCCATAGGATCACTATCATAGTTCTCAAATGGCCACATATGTAGATACTTTAGGCAAGCAGGTATGTCTACTAAATCACTTGGTTGTAATTAACTGGAGTGACACACACACACACACACACACACACAAAAGAGGGGCAAGGGAAAGGAAAGGAAAGAAAGATGAAAGAAGATAATCAGGGATGGAGGAAAAAAGGGAGGGACAGAGATAGAGATAGACAAATAGATAGGTAGCGAGAGAGAGAGAGCGGGAGAGAGAGAACGCACACGCTATGTCCCTACTATTGCCTTACTAAAAATAATAAAATCTGTTTCCTAAATATATAGGTCTTGACTACATGAGAAACACTGAGACCAAGGAGGGATGGAGGAAACAAGAAAAAGGAATGATTTAAAAATATTATCCTACAGCTCAGACTTAACCCATTACTGTGCAGCTGTAATGCCATGCACAAAACTCATGATTTCAGTTCTAAGCTTATTAAACTTCCATGTTCTCCCACTAGGCAGTGAATGTTTAGTTCATATTTTGAAAAAGGAAGGAAGAGATTAATAGCACCTGAGAATTACCGTTTAATTAAGGATCATTAAATAGCTCTGAAAAAAAAAGTCTTTATAATTCTCAATTAGGAAAACAATCAATTGATAAACTAACTGGTTTTAAGAATATATATTATATATATGTAATATATATAATATATATATATTATATATAATATATATATTACACATATATATGAAAGGGGGGCAATAGAAAATCATGCAAATAATATCCAAGATACATTTTTTTACATAAGAAAGCAATGTCTAGAGTGTATATAGTATGCTGCCTTATGAGTGAAAATAATCTGTATTTTGTCTAAAGAAACTCCAGAAGAATATAAGATAAAAAACATTGCTTTGAGACACAAGGATGAGTGACACTGGGGGAAGATGGAGACAGGAAAGGAGTCAGACGTTTTTCACTCTATACATTTTCCTATTTTGATTTGTGAACCATGTGAATGTATTTCCTATTCAAAAAATAAATCTTGTTGACATTCTTGTTTGTTGTGTCCTCCCAGTTTTTTCTGTACCTATGGGTCTACACCAATTTATTAAAAAATTATTTTGCTATCATTTTCAGTGAGGTTTTAGGAGGTAATAAGATAAGCTATGTGTTAAATCTGCCAGGCTGAACTAAAAGTCTCTTTACTCTTCTAAAATTGTAGCTTTAAAATTACTAATTTGTAAAGCAATTATAATCCAATAAAGATATTAAAAAATAAAATTACTAATTTATTCTATTAGATATATAAGTTCAGTAAAGATTTCCCTTGTACTAAAATGCCACAAAAAGTAAATCCAATTGTATTTAAAATACATTCATCTCTTTTAGTAAACCAATTCTGATATTCCTAGAAGTTGTCTATAAACTTTCTTCTCAACTCATTTAAATAATAAACATATTTTGCTGGAACAAAATTGATTAAATCCAGTTTGAATTCATTTGCACATTCACTAAAATAAGGTAAGAGGCGAAAATCTCTATTTCCAGGCCTCTGGGACGTGATTTCAAGAGATCCTCAGAGAACAGCAGGTTGCCAAAGAAGTGGAGTGTGGTAACCCCTTATTCTATGTTGCTCATTTCAACAGTAGTCTCACAAATCAAATCGTAAGTACAAGCAAGCTTCAGAGTAGCAATGACAAGGATGAAGTTAATTTTACTTTCTTTAAAGTCCTGAACAACTAACTTAGGAATGGTAGAAAGCCGGGGAAGGGTAAGAAATCCTTTGAACTTTCCCATCTATTATTGAGCAGAATTCCTTTCTATTTGAATATTTTCCATCAATTACTAATTTATGTGAGGAGTTTCCCATCAAATTAACCTGTCTCTGCAGAAATGATGGCCATCTTCTCTGTAGTGAACACTTTTTTTTTTTTTTTTTTTTTTTTGCGGTATGCGGGCCTCTCACTGTTGTGGCCTCTCCCGTTGTGGAGCACAGGCTCCCGACGCGCAGGCTCAGCGGCCATGGCTCACGGGCCCAGACGCTCTGCGGCATGTGGGATCTTCCTCGACCGGGTCACGAACCCGTGTCCCCTGCATCGGCAGGCGGACTCTCAACCACTGCGCCACCTGGGAAGCCCTGAACACTTTTTTTTGAGCCACCTTATATTTACTCATCCTACTTCCAGTGGTAGCTCTTGATTTTTATCTGTGGCTCTACCTCTCCCTATGGTTATGATGAAGCCAACTTCCATCTGATTCTAGGGTGATGACAAGTTTTGCAGATCAGACCATGGCCATGCATAGACTCAGGCAGTTGGAGGTGACACCATCAGTCACTGAAATGCATAGACTAGCAGGGACTTCTGGAAAAAAAGACTTTTCTTCTTGAACTCGAACACAAGATGATATAAACCACATCTGGAACCACAGGAGACATCTGAAAATAGCTCAAAAATGAAGGCAAGTAGAACAGATAGCAACTGGATTCTGATGACTTGTTTGGCAAATCTTAGACTTGTCAGTTTTATGGGCTACTGAATCCTCCTTTTGAGTTAAGTTTTCCCTCACTTGCACCCAAAGAAATGAAGCTGGTACCTTTCCAATTATCAATAGCTCCAGAGAGAACATGTTGTTAAAACTACTTCTCAGGTTCCTTAGATAACCAAGCAGAAAATTAGCATCTTGACACAGAACATAATATAAATGTTGTGGGAAGTCATGTGCAAATCGTCAGAAAATAAAATCAGAATCAGAGGGAAGAGATCTCTGTAATACAAGCTATGGAGATTGACAAGGATCAGGATGGCCTAGAAGTATCTGACAAAGAGTTTTTTTTCCAAATTGAACTGTATTTTTATTTTAATCCATGAGCTGGCATTAAGAGGTATTACAATAAAAAGTGAAACAGAACACTGTATTATTATAGAGATACTGCTGAGGACACAGTTCCTGGTATCACACAGTATTTGCTTTATAAGGACTCAAGAAATACACTTACTTGAAGCTTCAGAACCTGATAAACTGTGTTCTCAACAACTGATTTGTTCTCATCATATTATAAATCTGATAAGATTTTTCTTTATACTGGGTGCTAGCTCAGAGCCAAGTTTGTGGTGGTACCCTTAACTCTAAAATTTCCTTTTTACACAGTCCTCAACATTTTTGAAGCACAAATACAAACATCCCTCCCCCCAACAACATCTTAAAAATTTTTTAGAATAAAGCTGAATATAAATAAACGCGGTAAGTAACAGGCCTGGTGTGTTGGCAAAGCACCCACTGTTTCTTCTCCATGTAAAATTTAGAGTTCAATTTCCTCTGGTTGTAATTACTTGGACAAGTTAAGCTGCTGACTGGCAACTTAAACAATTCTTAGCTTTTTCATAATTATACAGTATTCTCAGTTTCTGCAATTCAGAGAGTAACATACAAACTTCAAACCAGACTTTTTTCTTGCTTTCAACCTCAGTTTAATGTAAACTAACAATATATTAAGTTAAAAAGGCTTTCTTAAACCTCTTCTCCATGTTATGGAGGAAAAAGAATCAAATAAATATCATCAGCATCATCTAGATATAATCACTCTCAAAATCTGGTCCAGAAACTTACTCTACAACTTAAACAGATAGAACAGTTGGTACTGAAGAAGCACGTGGCATAACAATTAAACTCTATTATAGCCTGGACAGAAGTTTGGACTCTGACTAGATGGAGAATGTATTCATCAAAGAACTCACATGGCTGTATTTTTGATAATTCTTCCTTGGTCCATTTTCTGCCCAATGCCATGCACAACAAATACAATATGGGCAGTCTGTGATGGCTTGTCTTCTAATGTGGCTTCTTCTACATAACCTCTATGAAGTCTGGTCCCACTACTTGACGCTGTAGGAAAATTATGATTCTAAGTTTATTGTTTATTACAGAAATAGCATTTTCACAATATATTGAAAAAATAAAGAAATAAAAGGAATACTATGAAAAAATTTCACTGGGTTGGGGGGGATAAAATTTGTAAGATAAGTATTGATCAGTTCTAATATAAACTGCTGAACTGGACATGACAGCGAAGACAGAAACCATAAGGCAAAAGGAAAGAAAAAAGGATGAACTGAACACATAAAAATTAAAAACTTCTCTATAATGAATGTATCATGAAGCAAAGATAAAAGACAAATGACAAACTGCGAAAGTTTTTGCAAAATATGACACACAGTAATAAGTTAATTACGTAAGCATACAAAAAGAACTTATTCATCAAAAAGTGAAATGAATCAACCAAATAGCAAAATGGGCTAAAGATGTTGATAAAGTAACTCACAAAACAAATACAACTGACTAATGAACATGTAAATATTCAAGCACATCTATTATCAAAGAATTAAAAATAAGACAGTAAAAAAATTATCAGACTTAGAAAAAATTTTTGAAAGATTTTTTCATAATGCATTCACCTCTTTCCCAAGTACCAGTCCCTCTTCTCTTTCTTTTAGTCGAACTTGTTTAAAGAGCTATCTATTCTCACTGCCTCCATTTCTTCAACTTCTACTTAAACTTCAACCCATGCCAATCTGGTTCTGTCCCAGCAATCCATCTAAGTCACCGATGACCTACATCTCACTAGATCCACTGAAAAATGTCCAGTCTTCACCTTTACTGACACTATATTTCAACTGCCATGTTTTATTTCACAGCACTGCCTCAGGTTTGACTGCTTTTGTGCTTTTATAAGTAAAAAGTGTATTTATTAATCTTGCCAGACCATTCTAAATATATAATTATTCATTAATGAACACATGTTAACTCAGTCACCTTAAAAAGAGTTTAACAGGGTAGTAACTGGCACTAAATTTAATACATACTTAAAAAATACTAAAAATAAAACCTGGATCATCTATTTTGAACATAAGAGAAAAAGTTAGATTCCCAACATTTTGACAAACTCTAGTAATATTTAACAAATACCTTTAGAAAATCCCAGTTTTTGAGTAACTGTTCTTGCAATTTTAGATGTTGTTGCATCACTATAAAGATACACTTCATCCACACTGTGCCAGTCCACGTGGTTTCGACTCAGCTTGAAACTATGAATAGCTGTTGCAAAAGGAAAAACTAATTTGAAGGTCTCCAAGACAAACTTCATTTGTGTGAAAATTATAATACACAGATTTTTTGAATCAATATTTTAACTCAGTTCAATAAAAAACTATTTCATTGAAACATATATTGATGTGAAACAAGTAATGGATAGGGACTTTATAAGTTATTAAGCATGCTACAGGAAAAGGCAACTTGTTGGAACAACATGGAATAAACTGGCTTAACTACCATAATTTTAACCTCTATAGGAAATATCCTCTGATTATTAAAGAACTGCTTTCCCAGGTGATGTGGCCATTCCTTAGGACTAAGGGATATACACCTTCATGAAAGTTCTCAGTACAGTTGACATAGAAACTTAAGTTTCATTTCTTCTGTTGATTTTATTTTTTGATCTGTGAAAATTTCACTCAGCACAAGATAAAACATGACTCAGATGAAAAAAAAATTATCTTTAAACTGGGAAGAGAATCATCTAATTTATTAGAATATAAGGTATTTTTGGAACAGATACTAAAGCCAGTTATCACTGGATATTGCCCACCATAACAGAGCTCCAAGGTTGAAAGATCTTTTAACAAGAAATAAATTTTTTCCTACTATGATGTTCAAATTAGTATGGTTATTTCATTTCTGTAACCGAGGTATGCTTGGTGAAAATGAGCTCTTTAAAAAAAAAAAAATGCAAACCTATATCCTTCAGGAATACGCAAACTCTGTGAGGCAGGGACATACCTTGGTCATTTTGTATCACTAGCACCAAACACAGTCATAGCACAGTACTTGCCACATGTCACAAATTTAGTAACGTTTGTGGAAGCAACAGTTAAGAAAATTGTCAAAACTTGTCCACCAATTCACAGTTTGATGTCTTATTGTCTGAAGGACTTCAACTTTTCCTCTTTATCTCTTGTATAGAGGTAAGAAAAATTCACATACCTTCAGAAAACGAGCCACCTTCAAATCACTATGCCTAATTTATTTTCTTAAAATCCTCTTTAGGCAAAAATATCTCCCATTATATATAAAGACATACAGGTACAAAGGGATTAAGTGACTTGCCACAAAGCTAGTTAGTGACAGAGTCCAACTCTCCTGATTTGAAGATGCTAACTATGAAAGGATGGAGTCCTGGTCAAGATCTAAGATCATAAGACATTTTTGTGAAAAGCTATTCCTTACTAGAATACATAGAAAAGCAAATCATTGCCAGGGAAATGTACTTCTGAGTTATGGTACAAATGCCACTTCAAAAACTTACGAAAAATCTATTTATATCTTACTTACCTGCCAGGACACATTACTAATATTGAACACAAGACCAAGATGCAATTAACATAACAAACATGAATAACATCTTCAGTTGCAAGTAAAACATAAAACCAGTGTACAAACTCAGGTTTTAAATAAAAGAACTTTTCATAAATTAAAAAAAATCTTTTGCAAGAGTTTAATAATTATTTCTTTTTCTACTTCTATGTCTGATCCAAGTCAGTACTTTAAGCCTTTTAATCCAATGTTTCAAAACTGCATTTTGTTAAAATAGTTTTGAGCAACATACGCTTGAAACATTAAAACTATAAGACCAAGTTAAGCCAACAAAATTTTGTTTCTCTCTAAACCTTTGTGTTGTCTTAAAGCATCTTAATATTGGCGAATATCCCATTATTGAACTATACACATTGTTTGCAAATGTTTACACCACTTATAATTAACACTAAGCAAAATAATACAATGGATACATTTCTAAAATACTAGTAATTTCTATGCTCTAAATACAACCGAATGCTATAATCACAACTGAAAGCTACAAGCCAGGAATATAACTACATGGAGAAGTAAAACTACAATTACTGTACCTTGGGAACGCTTTCGTTTAAGACCTGCCGCATCTGTACTCTCCTTATATCCTCTCCATTTGAACAGAGAAGGGAGGGAGAAGGGAGGGAGGTGGTAGACAACTAAGAAAGCAAAAACACTGAGCTTCAAAGTAAATTTTAAATGAGGTTTGCCTTTTTGTTGTATTAACTTTAAAAAGTGAGTTGTATTTGACAAACATTATTCTAAATGCTTTATTTATATAATTCCTAATTAAAAATCAGTGCAGCAAAATGTTAGTTTAATAATGTTTATCAAATATATGCTCTACTTTTACTGAAAGTAAAAAAGGCAAATGATATCTAAATTTATCAATTAAAGACAACTATGTGATCACCATTTTTAATGTCTTTGTATAGATGGAATAAAAAAATAGAACACAGCATTTTTGTACGCATAAGAGATTTATAAACCACATCTTTACAATACTAAGGTTATTTACTCTCACCAAATTTGTGACTATGACACAGCCAACATCTGATGTGCAAACTGAAAATGCAATAAATAACCATCTAATGAAGCTTTCCTAAGAAGATACCACAGTATACATTCCACTAGATGCTTTCCCTTACTGAAGTGTAAATAGAGCCTTCCCACAGAACAAAATATTCTTTTCACAACTCTGTTCAAGTTGTTAAAATACTTTTAAAAATGAAACTTTTCCCCCAAAAAATTAAGTTGAAAGCTCTACTTTGAACTGACTTATTAGTGACAAAGTAATGAAAGATTTGTTAGCAACAGAATGACAAAAAAAAGTCATTAGTAAAAATGTATGCTGTGACATCTTGTAAGTGTAAAACAGACAACAGAGTAAAGCAGACAACAGAGTAAAGCCAGACATAGACTTGGTATTTGGTAAATCAGTAGATAACCTTAAAGTCAACTCTTTCCCTGTCAAATATTGCTAGTTATATATCAATAAATTTCTTTACATTTTAAATAAGCATTTATTTTAAAATCCACTTAGAATTGAATCTTAAAATCATTTTCTTTACCGTTCAGTTAATCACAGAATCTTTATGATTTAGCTTAAATTTATGTTCTAATACATTTGATTTTCATCCTCACTCCCTTCTACATTAATGTGACATTCAAAGGTTAAACACTGCTCAAATACAAAAATACTTAATTCCCGTTGTATAGTACTAGAAGTTAAAAAAGAAACCTGCTGTTACATACAGATAAGGTATATTTAAAGATATATGTGATAAAGGTAATTGAGAAATGCTTATGAGGCACTTACTAACTTTAACTGTATGTAATTAGATGACTATAAAAAAGTATAGACAAGAATTAAAAACTGGGTTGTAAAATCAGGATTATGAAAACATCTCATTGTCACAGAGGGGTGGAAAATGACAACCAAAGTAATTTTCTTCACTGAACATGTTTCTTCTTTCATGTGCCTTCTGGTCAGTTACTGAGGAGTAGATGTATCACTTGCAAGAAACATTTTCACACAAAAAAAATCCTTAGGAAAAAGCTAACATAACAAAGTAGATCAAACTTGGCATAAACTTGAGACTGTACTGCTCAAACAAAACCTAGATTTTATAGTTCTACTAGTAAAACTAACATGAAACAATTCCACATTTACTAAAAAAGAACTAGTGGGAAACACATGGACCACCTGATCACACTTAAAATTACATAAACACTTTCTAAAAGTTAGTCAAGATACAAAAATGAAAGGCTTTTTTTCCCCTAAAGGAATACTAATTTAAGGATTAACATAAAGCCAAACACCCCAATATACTAAAATCACAAACATATTTTAAAAATTTTCACAAAATTGGATAGACATGCTTCTTTACCTTCTTCTCATATTTAATTCTTATTTTCACTTGAAAATCATTTGCTTTGTTACAACATCCTCTAGCACAGAGAGCTTAACTTTTTTTCAACCCAAAGCAAAGGATAAGTACCACCATAAGTACACTAGAGACAAAAAGGTTTACTATCATTCCAACAAGGATCACTAAAATAAAGTTTTAGTTAAGAATTCTTATATAGTGTTAGCAAAAGTATGCATAAACACAAAATGCAACTAAAATGCTAATTAAATGCTAACATTTAATAAAACTTTTCATTTATGTATTAAAGTCTTACAAAGCAATGAAAAAGATTTTAAGTACTAAAATACAGTGTTTCAATAAATTTCTGTACTATAATTCATCTCTTAAAGAAATGTTCTTCATTATATAATTCTGAAAGCAGAGTATCAAAAAAAGGGGGTTGCTGGGCTTCCCTGGTGGCGCAGTGGTTGAAAGCCCGCCTGCCGATGCAAGGGACACGGGTTCGTGCCCCGGGCCGGGAGGATCCCACATGCCTCGGAGCGGCTGGGCCCGTGAGCCATGGCCGCTGAGCCTGCGCGTCCGGAGCCTGTGCTCTGCAACGGGAGAGGCCACAACGGTGAGAGGCCTGCGTACCGCAAAAAAAAGAAAAAAAAAAAAAGGGGGGGGGTTGCTGATGATATACTACTTCCTAGAATAGAATAACTCTATAACTTTTCCCTCTATAAAAGCTGGCAACCTAGATAATCTCAACCGCAAGGGAAGTAGGTTTGCACATCTCAAACCTACCAACTATAATGAGAAAACTTCTGTCAATCTTCTTGGATCTCAGAGAAATTAAATTAAATACATTTATAAAAATTGATAACTAAAAGCTAGAAGGTGGGAGTCCTCTTAGTCACCAAAGAGAAAGGAAAAGAAAAGCCGATTAGAAAGGGTTAATACTCCTTCCCTCTCCCCACCCCGGCCCTCCCCCTTTCAGACTTTTGAAATGATATATTCACAGTTTGGGATATCCTTATCCAGCAATAGGACAGGCATATACACTACATGCCAAATTGTTAAATGCTGTAAATCCTTAGAGATCCACTAATACTTGTGCTGTCATAGCACACCAAATTAGCCTGAACAGTAAAAAGTCCATTTTTTTTTCTTTTACTTTCAGCCTACCTGTGATTTTATATTGAATGTGACTCTACTATACAGCATACAGTTGGATCTTGCATTCCTAGCAAATCTGTCGATCTCTGTTTTTTAATTTAAGTGTTAGTTCACTTATATTTACTATAGTTTTGATATGGGTGAATTTAGGTCTACCATTTCCCATATATTTTCTTTGTTCTGTCTGTGTTTCTTGTTTCTCCTTTTGTTGTTTCTTTTGGATTAACTAAATATTTTTTACTATTTCAATTTCTCTACTGGCCTTAAGAAAAAACAAAACACCTTTTTATTGTGGAATAATTTTCAACCTACAGAAAAGTTGCAAAATAGTACAGAGTTACCATAATATCTTTCACCCAGCTTCTCCTAATGTTAGCATAACTATAGTACAATTATCAAAACTAAGAAATTAACATTGGTATAATACTATCAACTAAAATATTGACTTTATTCCGATTTCTCCAGTTTTTCTATTAATGTCCTTTTCTGTCCTAGGATACAATCCAGGGTACCATGTTGTATTTTGTTATGTTTCCTTAGTTTCCCCTAAACTACGACAAATTCCTCAGTCTTTCCTGATCTTGACACTTAAAAAATTTTTTTCAGCTTTACTGAGGTACAATTGACAATATTATAAGACATTGAAAGTGTATACTGTGTTGATTTGACATACATTGTGAAAGGATTCCCCCCATCTAGTTAAATATGACCTTGACACTTCTGAAGAATACTGGTAAGTTACTTTGTAGAATGTCCCTCAATTTGAGTTTGTCTGATGTTTTCTCATAACTGGATTGAAGTTATGCATTTTTTGACTAGAGCAGGTGCAGAACTACCCATTTAGTTCAACCATTTTTTTTTTTTTTTTACTGATTACTGCTTGCATAGATAAATTATAAAATGAGGGAAATACTACTCTAGTACTTTTAAGTATTTACAAATTTACTTATTTGAAGGCCTGGTTTTATTTGTATGATTCATCCCAGTGAACTTCTAGTTTTCATTTGTTAGGCTGCTAGATAAACATTTCCTAGCCTAAGAGGTGGGGTGGGAAGAGAATCATTTTTAATTTTAACTCTCAGAGAAAATGAAATCTAAATCACATAATTATACTTTGGGGGTTTATCTTTCTTTGAATGATAAAAAAGTTATGCTAAACTTCAATCGATCATTCATTCCTTCATTCATTTATGGCTATGTTGGGTCTTCGTTGCTGCGCGCGGCTTTCTCTAGTCCCGGTGAGCGGGGGCTACTCTTCTTTGCAGCGTGCGGGCTTCTCATTGCGGTGGCTTTTCTTGCTGTGGAGCACGGGCTCTAGGTGTGCAGGCTTCAGTAGTTGTGGCTCACGGGCTCTAGAGTGCAGGCTCAGTAGTTGTGGCACATGGGCTTAGTTGCTCCGCGGCATGTGAGATCATCCCGGACCAGGGCTCGAACCCATGTCCCCTGCATTGGCAGGCGGATTCCCAACCACTGTGTCACCAAGGAAGCCCCAACAGATCTTTTTAATTCAATGCTTACTTTGAGATTAGTACGATAATTAATAAGGAGAGAATAATAAATATATTCAGTGTATTTGTGGCAATAACTACCCTAACCAAGACATAGATAAGGGCAGAAGAAAAAGGAATTAGTATTTTATTTCATTAGTATTTTATTTTATTTCATTAGTATTTTATGTCCTTCAAGGCAATAACTCTGTTAAGTTTCTTAGGAATTCCCCAGAGCACTTAAAAAGAGTTCTTGAATATAGTACTTTAAAATTATTTTAAATTATTAAATACGGGATTGTACTCTATTGTATACTCTACAATACAATAATTGTATTGTACAATTTGTACAATTTTGTACAATTGTATTGTACAATTTTGTACAATTGTACAAAAATATTGTACAATTTATTGTACAATAAATACTCTATTGTACATCCTTTTTCAGAATGTTTAACATGCACTGTCTACTTTGTTACCTTGTACTTACTCTTTGTAACTTCTCATCTGCAGGCTTTGTCATCCCCAAAGGTTTAAAACTCCCTGAGAGCCAAAACCCTGTCTGTTTCTTTCACAAAAGTAACTGGCACAGTACTATCTGCACAAGGAATATTCAAAATCTTCTAACAATATGAAGAGTCAAGGCTTTATCCTATGTACATGAGAAGACTTAGGTGGAAAAGCTATTTTCCCCCCTCAGATTGATAAAATATGACATTTCAAAAGCTTGGAGGTAAGAAGTGAAATAATCAAAAAATTGTAATACTTTTTATCTTTGTATTATAAATTTGAGTTATTTTTCCAACAACAGTAGCTTTTTGGGCAGCAGATGTTCTTTCATTAAGACCAGTGATAATTTTCAAATGTACTACAGAATTTCCCATAATCTTCAAAGTCAAAAGTCACATTTTAACACATGAATGTATGCTTTACATAATACTAAATAATAAATAAAATGGCTGAAAATTCATGACAACAGTATATATACTGAATTGAATTTATAACCTTTGTTGATAACAAAACATGCTGATGTTTTATGTCACAGTATATTTAAAAAGTCAATTTTTCTTCCAATGAACCTCAAAAGATCATCATTTTGGAAGATTACAATACAAAAGTGTTCTAACATTTTAACAATTTTCTGTTATTACTAATTAGAATTTTACCACTCTTTAAAGCTAGCAAAAAATACTACTATATATAATATCCTAGACTGATACTCGAGAATTGACACAGACTCAAAGATATACTCATACAAACTATGTTCTTTTATCAGACTTATTTAAGTGACTGGATCATAAAATTAGGGCACTTTGAAGAAATCTGAAGTATGCTGCTCCATTTAACATTTCAGATTCCAAGTAGATGGGATCTAGAGATGAAACAGAGCTGATGACTAACCTCCACAGGGAGAATTAGCAAGTGGAAAAGAAATGCTTTGAACACAGTATGAGAAAGGAGACAATATACTTTTATTTTTATTTTTCATACTCATCCTTTTCCTCCTCCAAGCTCCTGGGTTTTTTCCATGCATTAATAGTAAAGAATTTGGGTGGATAAACTGGGTTTGTCAAGGTGAACTGCCATTTTTGAGGCAAGACTTATGGAGAATTAATAGAAAGGAAAAAATCCAGAACTCAGCCTTTCCCAATAGGAATGAAATTTTGAAAAGAGTTCAGTCTTTCAAATACTATGTAGTAGGCTTTTGTGGTTATTTTGATAGTGGTGATGAGAGGTTCCAAAATATTTCAGTCACTAATAAAAGATCAGAGATATACAAAATTTGCTATCTGTGCTTTAACCAGAGTATTGTCTTTATGGCAATCTGCAGGAATATAGATACAGTTCTGCTTTATAGATACTGAACTGTTCTTTATATATTGATTTGTAAGAACCTTGAGCTTGAATTTCACAGTGAAATAAGAACATAGTTGACTCCAGGGATTAGCAAAATGAAATATTTAAAATTCCTAGAATATGGTATCTGGCACATAATAGACATTTCTTAGATCTAATTACCAATTTATTTAGAAGCCACCATTTTCCTCAATTATGCAGACTTTTAAAGGTACAAAGATATTTTTACTTGGTATAAGCTAAAGTATACAGTTTCCCTGCATGTGTGTGTTGTGTGTGTGTGTGTGTGTGTGTGTTCAGAGAGAGATAAAACAGTAAGGAATAGGAGAGAGAAAAGACTTGGAACGTTATTAACAATAAGGGGGAAAAAAGCCAATTTAAAGCTTATTGTTTTGTAATTAATTATGTTATGTAATCAATTGCTCCCAACTACATAATTCATTTTTTCCAAGCTGCATTCTGTGAATTACTTGATCAATATTGAGTTTTTCTGCTTTATAGATGTTTTACAAGGAGAAGGAAAAAAATCACTTAATTCATAGTTTAATTCACTAGATTAAGTAGGGCTTGCCAAGAAACTTCCCAAATAAAGGCAAGCATGGATGAAGAAACACTTTTAGGAAAAAAAAAAAAATTAGAGAAATCCACAAATTCTAATCTACCTGTACTGTTATACTCACCGGAATAGCTGATCCCACTGCCTGCAGTAAATGGAACAACAGAAGTATTTTTAACTTTACCACACATTTTGAATTTTACTCAAGATCAGACACATAATGAAACATGGCAATCTTGGCTAGTATATAAGTATTTTAAACTATTGAAAGAAAAACTATCCAAATGCCAAATAAGGAAATATAAGGAGTAGACTGTTTCAAACTAAAAGTTGATACGGTTATCAATATGGAGACACCTAAAAGGGACTTATACAAAAGAAATTAAAGTTTTTTAAACTTCAGGAAAAGAACCAACATTAAAATATTAGCAAAACTGCTCTTTTGATATAATGACAAGGGATTTTTTATAAGTTCAATTTTCTTTGATGACTAAAAAGCTACTCAAAAGAACTAATTCAGAGAGCACATTATAACAATTTGTACATTTATAGTAAATCATGTGTCATGTCCATGAAAACACATATTAAGTAAAATAAAAATGGAAATAGTTCAGAAATTTATAGCAGTTTTAAATTCTAAAATAATAATCAAATGTTTGAAATAATCAAATTGTATAAATTCTAACACTTCTGAATTACTATTTTAAACTTAGGAACCACTCTAAACTTTATCAACAACTTACTTGGTTTACAAAACATATTAAATATATTAACTGGTCTTACCATCTTTTCCATCTATGGGTTTTGACACTTCAATATCAAAACTTTCCTGCATCTGCTGACCTCTAAAACAGCTAAGATGTTCTTGCTCAATTAAATTACTTTCTTCTTCTTCTAGCGGCTGCCAAGTACCATCAATAAACCACTGTCCACGCATTACTGGTATTTTATCGGACTCTGAAAAGGGAAATCACAGAATTATACGTTTTAGGATCCAACCTCTCAGGAAGTGAAATAGTAACTACAATTTTATATCTTACTACTGCTGTGGCAAAAAGACTTTCGTGATCCAATAGAATCATTTAAAGTTTTAAATTTCAGACATCAAGCCACAGTATATAATTTTGCTTACAACATATAATTTTACTTGTATTAAATAGTACACGTAAAAGGTACTTTGGCATTAGAAAGGGAGAGGAGCGTTACCTATGTAACTGAGGCCCCAAGTAACCAAAATTAGTAGGCTAAGGGGTTGACAAACTTCATGCAAGACTCCAGTGATAGTTCCAATGTCTTAGAAAATACTGAGATAAATTTCCACAAGTAGTTTAGAAATAATGTGTATTGTCATAGTGTGGTACATTTTTTAGGGCTGCCTTGGAGGTCAAGGGCTCCCAGCGAGTATACGGGAATAAGTGACACTTTTAATTACAGTAAATTCCTCAACCATTTCAGAAAAAAACTGAGAAAAAATTTCTTTGAAAAACTGAACATTTCTTTGATTAAACAGTGTCCCATAAACCTAAGACTTTTAGTTGCTATTTATAAACCACAACTGTTAGCTAAGTTATCTTGAATCCTTTAAAATAACTTTTTTAAAAACCCATAAAGCAAAAATAAAATTGAAACAACAAAACCCTAAAACTAAAAAGCAAAATTAAAAAAAAAATGAACCTTACTATACAGAGTTGGTGGTTTAACCACATATAGAGAAGTTATTTCAAGAGGATTCAAAACCCAGTAATTTGTATATACATATTAGGATATACCCCATGTACAAAAAGAACAGCAAACATATCTTAAAACTTTTGCAGTAGCTACGCTGTTATAATTGTAATAATATTGGTATTGTTAATTTGAAACTGTAGATTAAGATATATTAATTTTATTCATCATTAGAATACATTAATATCATAAGAAACCAAGATTTTTAGCACAGGTAAAAAGAGATACAAATATAAAAATCAAAGAAATAAATCTGTATTTTAAATTTCAATTAGAAATGTCAGCATGAAATAAAGATGTATATTTTCTATTAAAAAAAAATTATCCTAAGCTCTGTGTGCCAAAAAGGCCTAGAAATAAAGACCAACCCCGTATAAGCGAGCCCTCCTGATATAAAGATCATGATCTCTAAATATCATTTCCTTAAAGAAACGGCCAATTCCTGGTTTGAAACAAAATTTACTAGATGATCCTGAAACATCTTGTACCAGACTTATACTGTGATGTATTCAAAATCTCCTATTATGTGTTTCTAATTCTTCTTGCGTTATCCTTTATTCTGCTATAGCAATTCTGCTATAGTCAGATGTTTGCTGTGTTATTTGGTGGATAGATACTCAAAAATATAAATTCGTTGAAAATTTTGGGTTTTAACATTATAAAGTACACTCTGTTGTGTTTGATGATTTTTTGCGTGTGTGCTAGATTCTACTTTGTCTATCAAGATTACAAACCCCCTGAGCTTCCCTGGTGGCGCAGTGGTTGAGAGTCTGCCTGCCAATGCAGGGGACATGGGTTCGTGCCCCGGTCCGGGAAGATCCCACATGCCGCAGAGCCATGGCCGCTGAGCCTGCGCATCCGGAGCCTGTGCTCCGCAACGGGAGAGGCCACAACAGTGAGAGGCCCGCATACCGCAAAAACCCCTGCTTTCTTATTGCTTCCATTTGCCTGTGATGTTTTTGTACATCCCTTTATTTTTAACCCTTTTCTCTGTTTTAGATGTGTCTCTTGTATACAGCACAGAATTGGGTTTTGCTTTATGAAGCCATTTAAAATCTTTTAATAGGTGAGTTAAGCTCATTTATGCTTACTGATATAACTGATATGTTTGAACTCTCTTTTTCTATAATTACTATTTTTTATTATTCTTACTCTCTCTAGTTGATGATTTTACTTATTACTCTCTCTAGCTGACGATTTTGCTTTTCAAAAAAATTCTTTTGGTATTTAGGAATATTTGCATTTTTGGTTCTAGGGGTTACCTTCACACATGCATGTGTGAGTATGAATGTATTTTACAGTGTCCTAAGTCTCTTTTTTGTTTATTTAAACTTTTATTACCTGGTCTGTCCATTTTAAGTGGTATCCAAAATTCCCACTTATTACTTATATAATAGAGAATGATCTTATTCTATTTTCCCCTTTCTCTCTCTACCCACTTACATATAACAATTACACCCATGTCCCCACCACTGTTTTAGTCTTGGATCTACAATATATTAAATTCTCACTAAAGATTTCTTAAAATCTTTCATGTTCAAAGCTGCTTATCTATAGCCTTGATACTTGAAGGACAGGTTGGCTACCTTGAACTTTGTTTCCTTGAGTTTTAAAAAATGCTCTACTGTAGCCTTCCTTTGTATAGCATTCTAGAGAAGTCTGATGTAAGCCTAATTTTATTAGTAATGTGATTTTTTCCCCCCACCAGGAGGCCCAGAAAAAAATTTGCCTTTAAAATTACTAACAGTTTTACTAGTCTTTAAATTCTAACAGTTTATGACTCAGAGTTCATTGCTCTGAATCAATTTGCCAAGGTGGGTCCTTTTAATTTGTAGATTTCAGTTTTCCTCTTATTTCTGAAAAGTTTCCTTGGATTAGTTCTGTTCCACTGATTTCTTCTTCAGAGACTCCAATTATAAGTATGTTGGGTCTTTCTTTGCCTGTATTGCATTTCAACCACTTCCTCTCTGAAGCTTTTTACTTCTTTCTGCATCTCATTTTCATTCTTTTGGTTGTTTTCCTTCCTTTCATCAGTGCCCCTATTAGTATGTCCCTAAGTTTGTTTGAGAATATTTGGTTGGAGTGTTACAATACAGTTTCTCTCTGTTTTGTGTTTGCTTCTGGGGGAAGAACTATAATCAGTGGAAATGTACTGATCTCACATTTTCTGTATTCCTCTTAGAGTAGCTTTGTATGGCATTTAATTTATTTCTGTTCATGAGCATTTTATGGATGGACTTCTTAGTTCCAGAGTGTCTGCTGCTGCAGATTATTAAGAGCAGCTCCTTTAATGGATGGATGTTATGGTGGTGGCAGTGGTGGTAGTGGTGAGTGAAGACTGGATTGGTGTGCCTTGTTCTTCTTTCATTTCTCCAGGACCCTTCACTTTTTCCTTACTTCTTCTTTCCTCTTATTGCCATGGCTCCAAGGGGCAGTATCTTTTCTTTCTCCTCTCCCACCAGCAATGTTTCTCTGATGTTACTACTTCTGGTCCCTCTCACTTTCACACACCCTCCCTACAGTTAGTGCTATGAATTACCAAGTCCCAAGCCTGTGTTCGTATTTTGCCAGTTGTGTGGAGGACATTTTCTTTCTGAGGGTGCCTTTGTGCTTCATTTTAACCTCTAATCTCCTCTCTATTTTCACTGTTTCTTAAGCCTCTGCCTGCCCCCGTCTCCAGATTCAGAGGTTTATAGCAGTAACAAGAACTACTGTAATTTGCTGTTTCTTTACTTACAAGTAATTTAAAATTTGTGGTATTGTCTCTCTCGTAGTAAAAGGTGTCAGCTATGTACGGTTTATGTGTATGTGGCTTTTGGGGAGAATGTGTGGAGAGATTTAGATTTGGACAGCTGCCATTATCCTCCACATCCAAAAGCTCATCTCATTTAATCTTAACAGTAACCTTAAAGATAGCTATGACTTCCCCAGTTTTACAAATGAGTAAAATGACTCTTAGTGAACCTAAATAATTTGCCTAGAGGCAAACAAGTATTATGAGAACCAAGATTCTAACCAATGTTGACTCCAAAGTTCACTCAAACTCTTTCTACCACACAATGCAACCTACATTCTCAAACAGGAAAAGGTCCCTTTTTATCTCTCTCCCCAAGAAATACAGGCTAGTTAGTTGTATTCGTAATTTTTAAATAAATAATTTGGGAAATTTTACATTGCCAGGCTATTATGAGACTTACAAACCAGAGGCAAGCATGCCTCCCCATAAAAACCATGGAAGTAAAAAGTAGAGTTAAAAAGAGTAAAACAAGTTTTAGCACACATCTACACTCTCAAATCCTTTCCTCTCTTGAGCCTAATATTGGATTGGCCAAAAAGTTCATTCGGTTTTTTTCATAAGATGGCTCTAGTAGCACTTAGTCTTTCACTTCATTCAAAACAATTTTGTTAGATTGTATGTGACAGCTGTCATATCAGCGTGCATTTAAAAAAACTTATCAAAACTGGTGAATTTTTGTGTAGCTATTTTAATATTGAAGACCGAAGCAACATTTTCAGCATATTATGCTTTATTATTTCAAGAAAGGTAAAAATGCAACTGAAATGCAAAAAAAGATTTGTGCAACCTATGGAGAAGGTGCTGTGACTGATCGAATGTGTCAAAAGTGGTTTGAGAAGTTTTTTCCTGGAGATTTCTCTAAGGACGATGCTTCACGGTCAGGTAGTTCAGTTTAAGTTGACAGTGATCAAATCGAGACATTAATTGAGAACAATCAACGTTATAGCACGCGGGAGATAGCCGACATACTCAAAATACCCAAATCAAGCGCTGAAAATCATTTGCACCAGCTTGGTTATGTTCATCACTTTGATGTTTGGGCTCCACGTAAGTTAAGCAAAAAAAAAAAAAAAACCTTCTTGACTATATTTCTGCATGCAATTCTCTATGTAAACATAATGAAAACGTTCCATTTTATAAACAAATTGTGACAGGCGATGAAAAGTGGATACTATACAATAATGTGGCATGGAAGAGACCATGGGGCAAGCGAAATGAACCACCACCCACCACACCAAAGGCCAGTCTGCATCCAAAGAAGGTGATGTTGTGTATATGGTGGGATTGCAAGGGAGTCCTCTATTATGAGCTCCTTCTGGAAAACCAAACGATTAATTCCAACAAGTACTGTCCCAATTAGACCAACTGAAAGCAGCACTTGACGAAAAGCATCCAGAATTAGTCAACAGAAAATGCATAATCTTCCATCAAGATAATGCAAGACCGCACATTTCTTTGATGACCAGGCAAAAACTGTTACAGCTGGGCTGGGAAGTTCCGATTCATCTGCTGTATTCACCAGATATTGCACCTCCGGATTTCCATTTATTTAGGTCTTTACAAAATTCTCTTGGGCCTCCTTAGTGGTGCAGTAGTTAGGAATCCGCCTGCCAATGCGGGAGAAACGGGTTCGAGACCTGGTCTGGGAGGATCCCACATGCTGTGGAGCGGCTCAGCCCGTGCGCCACAACTGCTGAAGCCTGTGCGCCTGGAGCCCGTGCTCCGCAACGGGAGAGGCCACCGCAGTGAGAGCCCCGTGCACCGCAACAAAGAGTGGCCCCCTGCTTGCCGCAACTAGAGGGAGCCCGGGCACAGCAAGGAAGACCCAATGCAACCAAAAATAAATAAATTAAAAAGAAAAAATTCTCGGGCTTCCCTGGTGGCGCAGTGGTTGAGAGTCCGCCTGCTGATGCAGGGGACACGGGTTCGTGCCCCGGTCCGGGAAGATCCCACGTGCCGCAGAGTGGCTGGGCCCGTGAGCCATGGCTGCTGAGCCTGCGCGTCCAGAGCCTGTGCTCCGCAACGGGAGAGGTCACAACAGTGAGAGGCCCGCATACTGCAAAAAACAAACAAACAAAAAAACAAAAAGAAAAAATTCTCTTAATGGAAAAAAATTCAATTCCCTGGAAGACTATAAAAGGCACCCTGGAATCGTTTTTTTCTCAAAAAGATAAAAATTTTGGGAAGATGGATTTATGTAGTTGCCTGAAAAATGGCAGAAGGCAGTGGAAGAAAAGGGTGAGTATGTTCTTCAATAAATTTCTTGGTGAAAATTAAAAATGTGTCTTTTATTTTAACTTAAAAACCGAAGGCACTTTTTGGCCAACCAAATAAATCTAAGCATGTATCCTCTGGATAGATGTCTTGGGAGCTTTACACCTAAGCTTTGAATTCCAGCAGTATGCGGTCAAGTACTACATCATTTTGGTTCAGGCCTCTGTCTTGAATTCTACATCCAAACATTCAACTGCCAACTGAACATCTCCTAGTAGAAAGATCAATAGTTACCAGAATCACAAATAGCCATGGAACACATTAGTTTCCTGGAAGAAACAAAACAGAACACAAACCTGTTACTCCACCTGTATTCCCTATCATGGCAAGTGGTGTGCTGACAGTATTTAGCTGGTCACCCAAGACAGAAATCTGGAAGTCATCCAAGATGTCTCCTCCTTACATGTGTCTTACAACTATAGCTGGACACACACTGAGGACTATACATTTTATCGCCTAAGTCACCCTCAGATTCATCCCTCACTCATCAAGGTTTGGGGTGGTGGTGGTGCTGGCATCTAGGCCAGGGATGTTGCTAAACATCCTACAGTGCACAAGACAGGTCCCCGCACCCCACATCACCCCTCCCAGCAACAATGAATTGTCTGGCCCAAAATGTCAACTGTGCGGAGGCTGAGAAACTCTGGCCTAGCAGTACCTTTTAAAACCTAAAAACACTTCTATCTTTTACAGATCAATTCTAGAAATACACTTTATAAGAACTCTTGCAAAAATGCCTAAAGATACAGTACAAAGATGTTTATCTCATTTTACAATAGAAAACAAATAAAAACAAACAAACGAAGTGACCTATATTTCTACCAATAGATGATTGACTATGTAAATGATGCTTGGCACACAGCAGGTGTTAAAAATATTCATTAAATAAATCAAAATATGAATGAACGGATAATAACCCATAGTGAGATAATGCTCAGAAGACATGGAATAATGTCTAAAATAGAAATGAAAAAATTAAATCATACTACATGTATATATATTTGTGCATGTGCATATATATGTATAAATAGTATAATCCTGTTTTATAAAAGTATACATATGTACTGAAAATAAGTGGAGAAAAATACACTAAACTATTATTAACAGATATCTTGGGGACGTGGGACTATAAGGATCTTTCTGTTTCCATATTATAAATATCTATAATGTTTGGCATGTCGGTAATATACATGTTTTAGTTTTATATGCAGAGTGGTTACTCTTATGTATCAACTTGACTGAGCCACAGGGTACCAAGATATTTGGTCAAACATTCTGGGTGTTTCTGTGAGGGTGTTTTTGTTTTTCTGTTTTTATTTATTTGTCTATTTTTATTTTATATTGGAGTACATTTGATTAGCAGTGTTGTGTTAGTTTCAGGTGTAGAGCAAAGTGATTCAGTTATACATATACATGTATCTATTCTTTCAAATTCTTTTCCCATTTAGGTTATTACAGAATATTCAGCACAGTTCCCTGTGCTATACAGTAGGTCCTTGTTATTTATTTTAAATATAGCAGTGTGTACATGTCAATGTGTAGGTGTTTTTGGATGAGATTAACATTTAAATCCATAGACTGAGGAAAGGAGACTGCCCTCCATAATGTAGGTGGGCCTCATCCAATCAGTTGAAGGCCTGAATAGAAGAAAAGGCTAACCCTCCCTCAAATAAGAAGGAATTCTGTCAACAGCCTTCAAACTGGAATATTAAGCTCTTCTTGCTTGGTGATTTGAACAGGAACACTGGTGCTTCCTGGCTCTAACAGTAGCCAGCTGGCCTCTGGATTTGAACTGGGACATCTCTGTAAATTTCGGACTCGCCAACCTCCAAACCTGCACGAGCCAATTCCTTATCATCTCTGTTATTCTCAGGAGAATCCTAATACATTCAGCAAAAATAAAGATCACATATTTTGGAAGAAACTGCTAGATGCCCGTCCTGTATCTATCCTCCTCCTATTCCTTATAGAAGAATACCAATTTATTCAGGGCAGTAATATGTTCAGTAAAAAGACTATTTCTGGTCTCCTTGGGCAGCTAGGTTTGGTCATGTGATTGAATCTGGGTAATAGGATACAGCAGAAATTACTGGTGGTACAGCTCTTTGACCTTCTCCTCTTTCTTTTCTGCTACCTATGTCTTGAGCTCCTGAAACTCTCTTAGATCAAGTCACTTACAACGAATGGAAAGCTGAATAACAGAAGGAGCCTCTGTCCCTGATTACACTGGAGCTGTCACATAGCCCTGAACTCTAGACATCCATATTTCCTCTAAGTACAGAGAAATAGACCCTTTTGTGTTTAAAGCCACTGTTATTCTGGCTTTTAAAAATCATATGCAACAGAATCTCATGCTGATAGGGGCTTGCACAGATATATATTTAAAATGTCACCTCACTTTGTAGTTATGGAATGGAAAGATCTGGATACATCTGTTATACAACAGAGTCTGTAGACAGGGACCAGAGACAAATTTTTCAAAGGGCTAATGGATTAAATTAATATGCTGGAACTAGATTAACAAAGAATTACGTTTCATTTATAAAACACTCATTGAAAGTCAATTTAAACTTAATAAAGACTAGTACTTATCATTACCACCTGCCTGGAAGAAAATAACCAAGTTATTATCCTAATTATAACTCTTAGGCAAATCATAATAAAAGATGGGCCTTTACTGGAATCAAAAGAAAAACGTGGGTTCTCCTTGACTAGAAAACAATTACAAGGTCCATTTTCCACTATGAACACTTCCTTCATTTAAGCAAAAGCCTGAGTGGATCTCTTATGTGTGGGTAGGGGAATTCTGGGAAAAAGGATTTTATGTATTGGGACTTTCCTGGTGGTCCAGTGGCTAAGACTCCACGCTCCCAATGCTGGGGGCCCAGGTTCGATCCCTGGTTGGGGAACCAGATCCCACATGCTGCAACTAAGAGTTCGCATGCCACACTAAAGATCTCGCATGCCACAACTAAAACAGATCCTGCATGCCGCGACAAAGATCCCGCATGCTGCAACTAAGACTTGGCACAGCCAAAAATAAATAAATACATACATACATTGTAAAAAAAAAAAAAAAGAATTTTAGGTATTAAAAAGCTAGACTTATACCAGAAGGCAGAGGGAACAATTATAAGATTTCTAAAGGACTGTTTTCAAGAACTATTTTAACCCATATTGTACTTTGCAATGTATGATATGTATAGAGAGAAAGTCTTGACACTTTCCCTCCAGCTTCACTATGCCCTTACAGCTTTACACACCTGGGTACAAAGCATGCCTATAATTCGCTGCTCTAGAAACTTACAGAGCACATCTGACCACAGAGGACTTAAAGATGAAGGAAGTCACAGAGTAACGGAAAATAGGAATGGTGGAGTATTGCTATTCAGAGGAAGAAGAAATAAGAAAGGATGAGATATAAGAAAATTAGAAGACATAAGGGGAAGGAGATATGAGAGACAAGGAGGATAGAAAACAGGTGGAAGATTAAGAAAAATACTTAATACCTAGTATTTACTGTCTAGTACTCTGAACATACTTCTCATAGGATTAACGCTATAAATGGTGGCTAGGGTTCTAGAGCAGCCCCACAGAGGCCCACTTAAACCATTATGTGGCTAACATTTTGCTGAATCACTTCTACCAAATTGTCCTTTATAATGGATGAGGAAGGGGTTTCTCTCTCTGGTTCCAGTGTGCTCACCTTATTGAATTCTTGCAGGGAGTGAATTTTATTTTTTAGTGCCCAGGTGCTAACAGCAGTGGCACCCTCCCATGGGCAGCTTTGCCCAGGACCACAGCCCTGCAGGCAGTTTCACTGTGGAATGTCACCTGCTAGGCACCTCCCCTTGAAATACTTTTTCCACACCCGCTCAGGCAGCCTGTGGCGAGTTCCCGTGGAAGTATTCCCCTCAGCACTCCAGAGGGCAGATTTCCAGCAGTCCCAGAGGGATAGCACCTCAGTGACTACTGTCACACTCTCTGGGTCAGAATCTCAACACTGAGAGGAAATAGCCTCTTCCTTGAGTGCTCTTTCTCAGTCCTAGGGATGGTGGCTGCTACCTGCATCTGCTATTTCTGTATGTTTCATAGAGTTCTCCTTGTCCTGTGACTTCATTCCTCTGTTAATAATTCTTCATGTTACACTTTCTCTGTTGAAATTACTGTGTGGTTTCTGTCTCCCGACTGGACTCTGATATAACAAGATTTTCACAGAACAGGAAATCCAAACAGTCAATAAAACTATAATATGAAATATGCTCAGATTCACTGGTAATCAGAGAAACAGTTCCATTCCTAGGTATATACTCTACAGAAATTCTGGCACATTTGTACAAGGAGATGTATAGAAAATTTTTTATTACAGCACTGTTTATAATAGCAAAAAACTGCAAACATCCTAAGTGTCCAAAGAGGAAAACAAACTGTGGTAAATTCATGCAGTGGAATATTATTATATACAGAGAAAACAAGTAGCTGGAGTTACATGTGTCAGCATGGATAAATCTCAAAATCCTAAGCTGAACCAGAAAGCAAACTGCAGAGGCACAGAATGGCAACAGAATGGCACTATAAAGTTACTAAAACAGACCAAAAACTGTCGATGTGAATACTAATCTAATAATCTAAAAAACATATGGGAATAAACAGCAAATCTAAGAGAGTGATTACTTTTGGACTGAAGAAAAGGGAACGGGAGAAGTTGCAGAGGAGATTTTGATTATATCTGTAATGCTTAAAAAGCTAAACAAGGGGGAGTACTGACTGGTGGTTATATAATCTAGACTTTTGTATATACTTGAGATAATTCATAATAAAAATCAAGATTAAAAGTAACAAACTGACTTTCTCAAAATGTGGGTGATAAGAAAAACATTATGCATGAAAATAATAATGTTTAATTGGTAAATGGAATGAAAGGTAGTAAATTAGGAACTAGATAACAAAATGCTACCTTCCATTCTAATACCTGACGACTTGCTCATTCACTAGACAGGAACTATAATCTGGAGGAATACTGTAGGACAAAGGTAACTAAACAGTCATTATCCTAATCATCATTTAGCTTAGCTACAAATGTTATAATTGCAAAATTTCATTAGTTCCTAGCAATCATAAAAAATTCTATCTTATGAAAGAAATACCTATACCTCAAAACATACCAGGGATCCCATCTGAAAGTAACAATTACACTAAAAATACTAAATTATATTCAGGCAAAAGCTACTGTTAATATTTATGACTCACCAATTTAAATCAATTTCATAGGGGTAAGAAACTCTGGGTAATATAATTATACCTTAAATAATTTTTGTTTCTTTTGACTCAAGAAACAAGACCATAAGAGTTTTAAAACCTGCATATATTTATTTCTTCACTAGTGTAACTGTAAAGCTGAATAAGTGGTTTACTGTCCTTCTATTAGTCTGCTAGAGCTACCATAACAAAATACCACATTATTATTATTATTTTTTAAAGATAGTACTTATTACTGCCTTTGGGAAATACATTGGCTTTTTTTAAATGTTATTTTATTTATTTGTTTGTTTATTTATTTATTTTTGGCCACACTGGGTCTTTATTGCTGCACGTGGGCTTTCTCTAGTTGCACTGAGTGGGAGCTACTCTTCGTTGTGGTGCACGGGCTTCTCGTTGTGGTGGCTTCTCTTGCTGCAGAGCAGGGCTCTAGGCATGCAGGCTTCAGTAGTTGTGGCATGTGGGCTCAGCATCTGTGGCTCACGGGCCCTAGAGCGCAGGCTCAGTAGTTGTGGCGCATGGGCTTAGTTGCTCCACAGCATGTGGGATCTTCCCGGACCAGTGATAGAACCTGTGCCCCCTGCATTGGCAGGCGGATTCTTAACCACTGCGCCACCAGGGAAGTCCCACAAAATGCCACATTCTTGGTAGTTAAAATAAAAGAAACTTATTTGCTTGCAGTTCTGGAGGGTAGAAGTCCAAGATCAAAATGTCAGCAGGTTTTGTTTCTTCTGAGGCCTCTCTCCTTGGCTTGCAGATGGCCACCTTCTTACTATGGCCTCACATGGTCTTTACTCTGTGCATGTGTATCCCTGTTGTCTTTTTGTGTGTCCAAATTTCCTCCTCTTATGTGGACAGCAGTCAGATTAGATTGGGGCCAACCCTAATGGCATTTAACTTAATCATCTCTTTAAAGGTCCTACCTAGAAATACGATCACATTCTGCGGTGATGGCAGTGAGGACTTTAACATATAAGTTTGTGGGGGGACACAATTCAGCCCATAACAGTCCTCAAAAGTTTTTACTACATGATCCTTCCAGGAATTCACATTACATTTTCATCCTTTTCTCATACTTTCATTCACAGAAGGCAGTTTTTAGATGTTGTTAGCAATCTCTCCATTTCAAAATGGAGAATAGGCTTTAACTCATATACCTTTTTGCCCTTAGCCTTCCAAGGTTAATATTCTGAAGGATCGAAGATCTAAGTAATGCAGAATTTTACATGCTTAAGGTACATATTCTCTCTAGGTACTTGAATGTTTGATATAATTTGCATAGATATGGGAGAGAAACCTGTGCCAAAAATGGAATATATAACATTAAAAGACTTTTGAATTTTTAATGTTAATTTTAGCTTATTGGAGATAATCAATTCAATACTATGGCCATTCTATCAGATTATTAAAATCAAAAGAATAAGAAATAACATAGTTGGAGCTTTTAGAATCAGCAAGTGTCATTTAAACCTATCTTTTCCTTATCTTCTCTTTCTATACTCTACATATTTTCCAGTTTTAATGTGTGATTCTCAAACTTGGCCAATTATCAGAATTACCTGTGGAATTAAATTAAAAGATGAAGTTTTCATATTTCCTGCTACACACTTAATAAATCAGTCTCTGGAGATAAGGTCTAGAAATATGTATTTTTTAAAAAGTCCTCGAGGTTATTATTGTAAAGCAAAATGTTCAGACTGATCACTAGTTCCAACCAGTTTAGATTAGTATCTCCAAAAATATTTTAAGCATATTCTCATACATATGTACTTGTTTATAAATCATGCATATGCATTACTGTTCTAAAATGTTTTATACATTACAAAACATACAAAAAGAGAAAACTTAAAAGATGAAACAGAAAGTAAGTATGTATTCAAACATTTTTGTTCTAACACACAATATAGAGTTTGCATACCCCATTTTAGAAACCACCAGTTTAAATTATGAGGATTTTTGCATTTTTAATTGCAGCACTGTTTTCTTCTGAGCTCCAGGCCTATTTATCCAAATGCCTAGTGAATGTTTCTACCTGGGTGTACAATAGGCACCTTAAATGCAATGTCAAAATAAACTGTTATTTAACTTTCCTCTGGCACCCCAAGATGGACCTGGGTGGGAAACCTGTTCTTCCACAACCCACCCAAGTTAAAAACATTAGCGATAACCTGGACCACCCTTCCTTTTACTCATATTGCACTGATAGCGTACATTCTACTTTCTTAATATTTTCCTCTACCCCTTCAATAACCATTCAAAGAGTGATGCCCTAAGACCAGGGGTCCCCAACCCCTGGGCCGAGCACCAGTCTGTTAGGAACCGGGCCGCACAGCAGGAGGTGAGTGGCAGGCAAGTGAGCGCAGCTTCATCTGCCGCTCCCCATCACTCACCTCACCGCCTGAACCATCCCCCCTGCATCGCTCACATTACCATCTGAACCACTGATCTCATTACCGCCTGAACCATTCCCTCCCCACCCTTCCACGAAATCGGTCCCTGGTGCCAAAAAGGTTGGGGATGGTTGCCCTAGACCCTCACGGTTTCTCACTTGCAGTACTGCAGTAACTCCTTAACTAGTCTCCCTGATTATGATATATCACTTTTCTGGCTCTCCACTTATTTTTTTTTTACATTTTTAAATTAATTACCTTTTATTGAAGTATAGTTGACTTAAAATGTGTTAGTTTCAGGTGTACAGCAAAGTGATTTACACATACATATATTCATTTTCAGATTCTTTTACCATATAGGTTATTACATAATATTGAGTATAGTTCCCTGTGCTATACACAGTAGGTCCTTGTTTATCTCTTTTATATGTAGTAATGTGTCTATGTTACTCCCAAATTCCTAATTTATCCCTTCCCCCCACCTGGCTCTCCACTTATCTTCCACATGGCTGTCAGAATGATAATTTTAAAATGCAAAACTGGTCAAGTAATTACTCCATTTTATACCTTCCAATGTTTCATTTTCATAGGATAAAAGTTTCAGTATGAAATGGCCTGTCCTGATCTAGTCTCTATCTATCTACCCAGTTTCCCTCTTCCACTCTTTTCTACTTTATTTCCAATGCTCCTCCCAAAGAGAGCCTGTGTCCTCTGCATGCATTATCTTCCTTCATAACTCCAGGCCTTTAAACATGCTATTTCCTCTGCCAATAACACCCTTCTTTAAGATCCAAATCAAGCATACATTTCTCTGGAAAGCTTTTTATAAACTTGAGGTAGAGGTGATCACTCCCTTCTTTTATCTAGTAGACATTAGATGAGTATTGTGGAATGAAATAAAATGTGACCTGCTGATTTAAAAAAAAAAAAGTACTGAAAGAAAACAATTCATATTATAAAAGAGTAGCACAAAATTTAGGAAGCTGGCAAACAAATGTCAGACTGTCAAAACAGTTTCTCTTCAGGCAGGTGAACTAGCCATAAGTGAAATGTGATCATCAGAATTTAAGCTCTATGTTGGGTCAAAATCAAAAGAAAAACTAAAGCTGAGGAAAACATTGGAGAAGTTCCTAAGACTAAAGTCACAAGGAACTTATATGAGGAACATATTCAGAAAATCATCAAATAGAAGGAATAAGTAGCAGTAAAAACGGGCAAGTTACTCTTACATAGGTTACAAAATACTCCAGGATATTAGGTATTGTTGGCATATAATCTTCACATCTGACTTCACATGGCATAAGCTATGACATCATGGATGCTGTGATACAGCAGAAAGGAACTGGTTAAGGACTCAGAAGGCCTGGGCTCTAATTCCAGTTCCATCCTTAACTTCTCTGAGCCTCAGTTTATTATCTGTAACATAAGGATATTCTATCTCACTGCAGAGTTATAATAGTGATTAATAAAATAACATATATGAAAGCATTCTGTAAACCATAAAATCCCATTCCAAATTATGGCATTATTGTATACACACTATATCTAAAACCACATGCAGCAGTTAAATCTGACTATATCAAGACTAGCTTTCTAGAATCCTCAGCCATTTGATTTACCTAGCCTCCTTTTCCCCCATCATCTCTTCCAAAATGAAAACCTCACACTATGACAACCAGAAAAGCAGGCTCAGAAAACCAAAAACTAGGGACTTCCCTGGTGGCACAGTGGTTAAGAATCCGCCTGTCAATGCAGGGGACACGGGTTCGAGCCCTGGTCTGGGAAGATCTCACATGCCGCAGAGCAACTAAGCCCGTGGGCCACAACTACTGAGCCCACGTGCCACAACTACTGAAGCCCGTGCACCTAGAGCCATGCTCCACAACAAGAGAAGCCACCGCAGTGAGAAGCCCGCATACTGCAACGAAGAGTAGCCCCTGCTCGCCACAACTAGAGAAAGCCCGCAGCAATGAAGACCCAACACAGCCAAAAAATAAATAAATTTATATATATATACATATATATATATATATATACACATAAAAAAGAAAACCAAAAACTAAGTATAAGCTAAGACTTGCAGATGGGATCACAGACACACGTGACTGGCAGCTTAATCCAGTGCTCCAATTTACTTCCTGGTGATATCAATAAAAGGTGCGTCCTTTGAATGTGAAAACAGATCCTCAAGAGTCTGTTTTTACATTGAGTTAGAAGAAATAAGATGGTAAAAGAAAGGTGGAGACTAGGAAGCATGAGAAATTAAATGCAGCAACTGGTCTGTTAGGCTACAGGTGGTATGCCAGCAAAAAGAGGCAACAGCAAAGAGTTCTGATGTACAAATCACTTCTATTCTACAGCCCTATATAAAAACAGCTGCAGAAGACGTCTCAATTCTAGTCTGTGTGGCAAACAGCCACTTGATCCATATTAGCTTACTAAAGGTATTATCTTTGTCTATTCCAACATTCCTGGGAAGGAAGGCATGCAGGATATGAGAGTAGTAGGTTGTGCCTAATAAAGGGAGAAATAAAGAAAGATCAAGAAGTGAGAGACTAAATCAGTTTGCTAAACTGGAAGGACAGACTTCTAGCCAAAAGTAGACTACTACTTCCAGCAACACATACTGGATTTACTATCCTACCTTAACTAGAAAATCAGACAGAACACACGGAACAGTGAGCTTTCAGATATTGCACAATAGGCAGGGGAGGACAGTGATCATGAGAGAACTCCTACAACTGCCCAAGCTTTGTGCCTGGAGTTTCCAGCCTACAGCACAGGAAGAGGTAACCCACACAGAGTCCAGTGGTCTTGCTCAGTAGTGAAATGGCTCACAGTTCAGGGAGGTCAAGATAGCTAGAATGTGTGAGGCAAAATATTGGAAAGTGGAGGGCTTTCCAGAAAGAAAGTGCTGGAATTCTCTAGAGGAGTTCCCTTGAGTCTTTGGTCAAATACTCCCCTATGCACGCATGGGAGGAAACTACCTGAGGTCAGGGAAAAGGACCACTGGAAAGGGTAGGTGGAACAATCTCCAGAGCTCAGATAGAGCTAGGAACAGTTCAAGTTCTAATCAATCAGAGCAAAAAAGACCTATTCCATGGGGAAATGAGTAACGTTCTCAGAAAGGTACTGCTTCAGTAGCAGGAATAAACTATCCCCAAACTAAAGGCTGCTCTCACCACCCTAATAAAGCTCAAAAGAAAGCCTCGATAGGATCAAACTAATCTGAAGTGACAAATGTGTACTAAAACAAAGTCCAACAATGTTAAAGGAATCCTACAAAATCCAGCACACAATATAAAATTTATAACATCTGGCATGAAAGAAAGAAAGAGAGAGAAAGAAAGAAAGGAAGGAAGAAAGAAAAGAGAAGGGAAGGGAAGAGGTGGGAAGAGAAGAGAAGGGGAGGGAAGGGGAGAGGAGGGGAGGAGAGGAGGGGGGGAGGGGAGGGGAGGGGAGGAGAAGGAAAGAAAGAACAGGTATTCAAAGCAGCAGGAAAATTCAACCCTTAGGCAGGGAGAAAAGTCAATCAACAGCAACAGATTCAGAAACAGCACAGATGGTAAAGTTATCAGACAAAGATGTTAAAACAGTCACACACTCCCTAGATTCCAGGAGGCAGAGGAAAACAAACCTAATGAGGAATAAAGTGGAAGACAAAAAAATACCTAAAACTGAACTTCTAGACATGGAAAATACATCAGAAATGAAAAATATACCAGACTTCCCATGCAGTGGTTAAGAATCCACCTGCCAATGCAGGGGACACAGGTTTGAGCCGTGATCCAGGAAGATCCCACATGCCGCAGAGCAACTAAGCCTGTGCACCACAACAACTGAGCCTGCGCTCTAGAGCCTGCAAGCCACAACTACTGAGGCTGCGTGCCACAACTACTGAAGCCCATGCACCTAGAGCCCATGCTCCACAAGAGAAGCCACCACAATGAGAAGCCCATGCACCACAATGAAGAGTAGCCCCTGCTCGCCGCACCTAGAGAAAGCCTATGCACAGCAACAAAGACCCAATGCAGGAAAAAAAAAAAAAAAAAAACCACACCAAGACACATCATAATCAAACTGCAGAAAATCGTCAATAAAGTGGGAAAAGGTGGAGTGGGGGAAGCTGCCAGAAAAAGAAAATGACATCTAGAAGAAAGATAAAAGTAGCAGCATACTTCTCAAATACCACACAAGTGAAAGGTAGTGGAGTGACATGTTTAAAGTTCTGAAGGAAAAATGTCAACCTAGGATTCTATATCCAGCAAAATTATCTTTCAAAAATGAGGGAGAAATAAAGACTTTTTAGATAAAAGCTAAAAGAATTTATCACCAGCAGATTCACAGTATGAGAAACCCAAAAAAAAAGTTCTTTAAGCAGAAGAACTAGATGAAAATTTGAAGCTACATAAAGGAATGAAAAATAATAGAAATGATAATTTTGGTAAATATAAGACTTTTCCTTTCGTTTAAAGAAATCTCTTTTAAAAATTGCTTAAAGCAAAAATATTTTATAACATATGTAATAGTAAAATGTATAAAACAATAGCAAAAAGGCTATGAGGGAATAAATGGAAGAACAATAATATGGTTTTTCTTGTACTCTACATGAAATGAAATATAACTTTTGAAGTTAGACTGTGACAAATTAAAGATGTTCAGTGTAAATCCTAGAGCAACCACATATACAAAGAAGTACAACTGAATTTCAGCCTTTGTTTGGGATGTAGAAAGCTGAAAGACTGTTGCTCCTACCCTGAAAACAAAAAAAAACCACATTTGTAAAATTATGTCTTCTTACACCCTTCAGAGACCTAAGGACACAGGGCAACTAACTAATACAATATGCAAGGGAAAATAGGGAGAAACAAAATGTGAGCACTTACTTACTTACACCAGATGCCATACAAGCCAGTAAAAAAATTTCAGCTAAAATTTTTAACAAATTGCAAAAGTTCAAGTGTGGGTTACATCAGGAAAACAGAACCCCTGGAAGACACAAAAGGAAACTGTATCTGAAGGGACACAAAGGGAAACTGCACCCTTTGCACCCACCCCCTTCTCCAAAAATTTCATGAGGAGCTCATTAAGAAAGACTGGGGGAGGGGTGAGAAACCTGAAAAAGTATCCTTTCATGGTGCAAGCCTAGGGGAGAGGGATACCAGTAGCTGTGGGAAAGATATGAAGCCTTGCCTGGAGCCTTCCTCTCTCACCTATAGAGCAAAGATGTTAAGCTGCTGCTAGAAGGGCAGCAAATTCTGTTGTGTTTAGGGTACAGATGAAGACTCATATCAGTTGGGAAAAGGCAACAGAAACGAACAAACAAAACAAAAACAAAACAAAAAACAAACTACCCCTGGTGTAGGGGCAGGATGCTGTCCTGGGTCTAGACCCTACAGCTGGGGCAGGGGTAAAACCACTGAGAAGACCTCACTCTTAAGACTCAAACATATTGCCCCTAAGAATGAAAATGCATCAGAACAACAGAGAATGGCCCTTTCTCCACTCCCACCATTATCACCAATACAGCAAACATTCAATCTACTCCTGGGGAAGGGTAAGCGCATGGAAAAAAACCCTTTGGTAAACCAGCCACCAATCTAAACACAAGGTAAAGAAGGCAATTTTATGCCTGTAGTGCATTGATTTTAACTATTGTAGTAATAAGATCCAAACCCAGTTCAATCCCCAATTAGATTGATCAACCTCCCCAGCTAAAGGCCTAACAAAAGACCAGGTGTGCCTAATTCTAGGCATAAATACTCTACTGTCCAACATGAAATGTCCAGCTTTCAGCAAATAATTGAGACATACAAAGAAGAGGAAGAAAAAAGAAAAAAAGCAGACCATCAACAGACAAAACAATCAACAGAACTAGACCAGAGATGTCCCAGATGTTGGAAATATTAGAGAATTTAAAATAACTATGATTAATATGCTAAAGGCTCTAGTGGAAAAGGTGGGCAACATGCATGATCAAATGGATAATTTCAGCAGAGATGGAAACTACAAAAATAAAAAATGTTAGAAATTAAAAAACACAGTGAGAGATAAAGAATACTTTTGATGGGTTCATCAGTAGACTCAACACAGCACAGGAAAAGAATCAGTTAACTTAAAGTAAATCAAAAGAAGTTACCCAAACTGAAACACACACACACACACACACACACACACACACACACACACACACACACACACAGAGTGGTGGAAAAATTAAAAAACAGGATAGAGCATCCAGGAGCTGGGGAGCAGTATCATAAGATCTAATATATGTGAAATTAGGACACAAATAGCTCAGAAAACACAAACCAGGATAACTATGAAAAAGGTATCCCCAGAAGTTAATAATGAAGATAAAAAAGAATCATAACTCAATCCAAAAGAAGGCAGCAAAAGAGGAGAAAAAGGAACAAAGATAAATGGGACAAACAGAAAACTAGGAAGATGGTAAATTTACACTCAAATGTGGCATTAATCACATTCAATACAAAAGGCCTAAAACACCAAATAAAAGGCAGGGATTGTCAGAATGGATTTTAAAAAGCAACATCCAATAGGTATATTAAGACACTTGCAAATTTAAAAGTAAAAGAACAGGAATAGATATAACATGCAAGTACTAATCAAAAGAAAGTCAGGAGAGACAAAGTAAGTATCAAAGTAGACTACACTACAAAAAATAAACCAGAGATAAAAGGACATGCTTCAAAATGATAAAGGCATTATTCCATCAAAAGGATGTAACAATCCTAAATGTGTATGCACCTAATAACAGAGCTTCAAAATACATGAAACAAAGTAGTTCCCAAAACTGGGATGTATGTAATGGGATTGTATGTAACTGGGATGTATGTAATGATTGTAAAAATGATCAAAGAACTCAGAAGAAGAATGGATGAACAGAGGAAGAAGTTAAAAATTTTTAACAAAGATTTAAAAAATACAAAGAAGAGCCAAACAGAGATGAAAAATACAACAACTGAAAAGAAAAATACACCAGACGGAATCAGCAGTAGATTAAATGATACAGGGGAAAGGATTAGCGAGCTGGAAGACAGAGTAGTGGAAATCACGGATGCTAAACAGAAAAAATAAGAAGAAATAAACACAGTTTAAGAGACATGTGGGACAACATCAAGTGTACTGACATTTGCATTATAGAAGTCCCAGAAGAAGAAGAGACAGAGAAAGGGGCAGAGAACATATTTGAAGACATAATAGTTGAAAACCTTCCTAACCTGGAAAGCAAACAGATCCAAGACTAGGAGACACAGAAAGTCCCAAACAGGATCAAACCAAAGATGACCACACCAAAATACGTTGTAATTAAAATGCCAAAAATTAAAGATAAAGAGAGAATATTAAAAGCAGCAAGAGAAAAGCAATAAGTTATGTACAAGGGAACTCTCATAAGGCCATCAACTGATTTCCCAGAAGAAATTCTGCAGGCCATAAGGGAGTACATAGAGTTATGAAAAGCAAAAGCCTACAACAAAGAATACTCTACCCAGGAAGACTTTCATTCAAATTTGGAGATATCAAAAATATAATAGACAAGCAAAAGCTAAAAGAGTTCAACACGACCAAACCAGCTTTGCAAAAAATGTTAAAGGGACTTCTCTAGCTGAAAAAGAAGGCCACAAATAGAAACATGAAAATTATGAATGGAAAAAGTTCATCTATAAAGGCAAATATAAAGTTAGTAAACCAATCAAATTCAAAGTTAGCAGGAAGATTACAAGACAAAGGTAGTAAAACACCTATACTCACAATTAGCAGTTAAGGGGTACACAAAACAAATAGATGAAAATATGTCAAAAACAGTAACTGTGAGGGGAGGGGAGTAAAAATGGAGGGTTGTTAAAATGCATTTGAAATCGAGAGATCAGCAACTTAAAATAATCACACACACACACACACACACACACACACACTCTCTCTCTCTATATATATAGCTATATATAAACCTCATGGTAATCACAAACCAAAAATCTATAATACATACACATACAAAAAAGGGAAAGAAATACAAACATAACGATAAAGATAGTCATTGAATCACAAGAGAACAAAAGAAGGAACAACAAAAAAAAAAGAACTACAAAAACAGCCCCAAAACAATTAACAAAACAGCAGTAAGTACACACCTTTAATAATTATTTTAAATCTAAATGAACTAAATGTTCCAAACAAAAGACATAAAGTGGCTGAATGGATTCCATATATATGTTACCTATAAGTGACTTGCTTCAGATCTAAAGACACACACAGACTGAAAGTGAGGGGATGAAAAAAGGTATTCTATGCAAATAGAAATCAAAAGAAAGCTGGGATAGCAATACTTACACCAGAAAAAACAGACTTTAAAACAAAGACTTTTACAAGAGACAAAGGACATTACATAATGGTCAAAGGATCAAGCCAACAAGAAGATTTAGCAATTGTAAATATATATGCATCCAATCAAAACAGTATGGTACTGGCACAAAAACAGAAATACAGATCAACGGAACAGGATAGAAAGCCCAGAGATAAACCCATGCACCCATGGTCTCCCAATCTATGACAAAGGTGGCAAGAATATACAATGTAGAAAAGATAGTCTCTTCAATAAGTGGTGCTGGGAAAACTGGACAGCTACATGTAAAAGATTAAATTAGAACATTCTCTAACACCATACACAAAAATAAACTCAAAATGGATTAAAGACCTAAATGTAAGACTGGATTCCTCTAAAGCTCTTAGAGGAAAACATAGGCAGAACACTCTCTGACATAAATGGCAGCAATATCTTCTTTGATCCACCTGCTAGAGTAATGAAAATAAAAACAAAAATAAACAAATGGAACCTAATTAAAGTTTCTGCACAGCAAAGGAAACAATAAACAAAAAGACAACACACAGAATGGGAGAAAATGTTTGTAAATGAAGCGACTGACAAACAATCTCCAAAATATACAAACAGCTCATGCAGCTCTGTATCAAAAAAACAAAAAACCCAATCCAAAAATGGGCAGAAGATCCAAATAGACATTTTTCAAAAGAAGACATACAGATGACCAAGAGGCACATGAACAGATGCTCAACATCACTAATGATTAGAGAAATGCAAACAAAACTACAATGAGGTATCACCTCACACTGGTCAGAATGGCCATCATCAAAACAATCTTCAAACAATAAATGCTGGAGACGGTGTGGATTAGAGGGAACCCTCCTACACTGTTGGTGAGAATATAAATTGGTACAGCCACTATGGATAACATTATGGAGATTACCTAAAAAAAAAAAAAGAGCTACCATATGATCCAGCAATCCCACTCCTGGGCATATATCTGGAGAGAACCATAATATTTTTTTAACATCTTTATTACAGTATAATTGCTTTACAATGTTGTGTTAGTTTCTGATGTATAACAAAGTGAATCAGCTATATGGATACATATATCCCCATATCCCCTCCCTCTTGCGTCTCCCTATCCCACCCCTCTAGGTGGTCACAAAGCACCCAGCTGATCTCCCTGTGCTATGCAGCTGTTTCCCACTAGCTATCTATTTTACATTTGGCAGTGTATATATGTCAGTGCTACTCTCTCACTTCGTCCCAGCTTACCCTTCCCCCTCCCCGTGTCCTCAAGTCCATTCTCTACACCTGTGTCTTTATTTCTGTCCTGCCCCTAGGTTCGCCAGAACCATTTTTCTTTCTTTTTTTTTTAGATTCCATATATATGTGTTCGCATACGGTCTTTGTTTTTCTCTTTCTGACTTACTTCACTCAGTGTGACAGACTCTAGGTCTATCCACCTCACTACAAAAAACTCAATTTCGTTTCTTTTTATGGCTGAATAATATTCCATTGTATATATGTGCCACATCTTCTTTATCCATTCATCTGTCGATGGACACTTAGGTTGCTTCCATGTCCTGGCTATTGTAAGTGGTGCTGTAATGAACATTGTGATACATGACTCTTTTTGAATTATGGTTTTCTTAGTGTATATGCCTAGTAGTGGGATTGCTGGGTCATTTGTTAGTTCTATTTTTAGTTTTTTAAGGAACCTCCATACTGTTCTCCATAGTGGTTGTATCAATTTACATTCCTACCAACAGTGCAAGAGGGTTCCCTTTTCTCCACACCCTCTTCAGCATTTATTGTTTGTAGATTTTTTGATGATGGCCATTCTGACCAGTGTGAGGTGATACCTCATTGTAGTTTTGATTTGCATTTCTCGAATGATTAGTGATGTTGAACATCTTTTCACATGTTTGTTGGCAATCTGTATATCTTCTTTGGAGAAATGTCTGTTTAGGTCTTCTGCCCATTTTTGGATTGGGTTGTTTGTTTTTTTGATATTGAGCTGCATGAGCTGCTTGTATAGTTTGGAGATTAATCCTTTGTCCGATGCTTTGTTTGCAAATATTTTCTCCCATTCTGAGGGCTGTCTTTTCATCTTGTTTTTGGTTTCCTTTGCTGTGCAAAAACTTTTAAATTTCATTAGGTCCCATTTGTTTATTTTTGTTTTTATTTCCATTACTCTAGGAGGTGGGTCAAAAAGGATCTTGCTATGATTTATGTCATAGAGTGTTCTGCCTATGGAAAACCATAATTTGAAAGGATACACGCACCCCAATGTTTACTGCAGCACTATTTACAATAGCCAGGACATGGAAGTAACCTAAATGTCCATCAATGGAAGAATGGATAAAGAAGATGTGGTACATATATACAACAGAATATTACTCAGCCATAAAAAAGAACAAAATAATGCCATTTGCATTGAAATGGATGGACCTAGAGAGTGTCATACTGAGTGAAGTCACGGAGAAAGACAAATATCATATGGTATCACTTTATATGTGGAATCTAAAAGAATGGTACAAATGAACATATTTACAAAACAGAAACAGACTTAGAAAACAAACTTATGGTTACCCGTGGGGAAAGGTTGAGGGGGAGGGATAAATTAGGAAGTTGGAATTAACATATACACACTACTATACATAAAACAGATAATTAGCAAGGACCTGCTGTATAGCATAGGCAACTCTACTCAATGCTCTGTAATAACCTATATGGGAAAAGAATCTGAAAAATAGATATATGTATAACTAAATCACTTTGCTGTACACCTGAAACTAACACAACATTGTAAATCACCTATACTCCAATACAGGGACTGCCCTGGTGGTCTGTGGTTAAGACTCCACACTTTCACTGCAGAGGGAACGGGTTCGACCCCTGGTCGGGGAACTAAGATCCCACATGCCACACAGTGCAGCCAAACAAATAGACAAAAAAAAAAAAAAGAAAGAAAGAAAACCAAGAAACTATACTCTAATATAAAATAAAAATTTAAAAAATAATCACCAAAAAAAAGCCTTGAAAATTAGATCAGGTGAATTGAGACTTATAAAGGTCTCCATAAAACAGAAACAAACAAAAAATTGCAGAGCAATGGACACTTCCAAACGCCTTCCATTAGGTCACCATCACTCTGATACCAAAACCAGACAACGATATCACACACAAAAAAGAAAATAACAGGCCAGCATCACTGATGAACATAGAAAAATTCTTAACAAAATATTAACAAACTGAATTGAACAATACATGACTAAGTGGAATTTCCCCAGGAATGCAAGGATGGTTCAACACTGGCAAATCAATCAATATGATACACCACATTAACAAACTGAAGAATAAAAACCATGTGATCATCTCAATAGATGCAGAAAACGTTTCTGACAAAATTCAACACTTATTTACGATAAAAATGCTCCAGAAAGTGGGTACAGAGGTAACATACCTAAACATAGTGAAGGCCATATATGACAAGTCCCTAGCTAATGTCATACTCAATGGTGAAAAACTGAAAGCATTTCCTCTAAGATCAGGAAGAAGACAAGATGTCCACTCTCATCACTTTTATTCAACATAGTATTGGAAATCCTAGCCACAGCAATTAGACAAGAAAAAGAAATAAAAGGAATCCACATTGGAAAGGAAGAAGTAAAACTGTCACTGTTTGCATATGACATACTACACACAGAAAATCCTAGAGATGCCATCAGAAAACTACTAGAGCTCATCAATGAATTTGGTAAAGTTGCAAGATACAAAATTAATACACAGAAATCTGCTGCATTTCTATATACTAACAATGAAAGATCAGAAGAGAAGTTAAAGAGACAATTCCATTTACCATTGTATCAACAAGAAAAAAATACCTAGGAATAAACCTATCTAAGGAGGTAAAAGACCTGTACTCCAAAAACCATAAGACGGTGATGAAAGAAAAAGATGATGACACAAACAGATGGAAAGATATACCATGTTCTTAGATTGGAAGAGTCAATATTGTCAAAATGACTATACTATCCAAGGCAATCTACAGATTCAATGCAATCACCTATCCAAATACCAAAGGCATTTTTCACAGAACTAGAACAAATAATTTAAAAATGTGTATGCGGGCTTCCCTGGTGGCGCAGTGGTTGAGAGTCCACCTGCCGATGCAGGGGACACAGGTTCGTGCCCTGGTCCAGGAAGATCTCACATGCCGTGGAGTGGCTGGGCCCGTGAGCCATGGCCATTGAGCCTGCACATCTGGAGCCTATGCTCCGCAGCGGGAGAGGCCACAACAGTGAGAGGCCCGCGTACTGCAAAAAAAAAAAAAAAAATTTGTATGGAAACACAACAGACCCCAAATAGCTGAAAGAAGAACAGAGCTGGAGGAATCATGCTCCCTGACTTCAGGCTATAGTACAAAGCTATGGTCATCAAAACAGTATGTTACTGGCACAAAAACCAACACATATATCAACAGAACAGAAAAGAATGCCCAGATGTAAGCCCATGCACACATGGTCAATTAATCTACAACAAAGGAGGCAAGACTATCCAATGGGGAAAAGAGAGTCTCTCCAATAAGTGGTGCTGGGAAAAATGGAAAGCTACGTGTAAAAGAATGAAATCAGGATGTTTTCTCACATCATGTACAAATAAACTCAAAATGGATTAAAGACCTAAGTGTAAGACCTGAAACCATAAAACTCCTAGAAGAGAACATAGGGAAAACACTCTGACATAAACTGTAGCAATATTTTTTTAGATCTGTCTCCTAAGACAAAAATAAACAAATGAGAGCTAATCAAATTTAAACGCTTTTGTACAGGAAAGAAAGCCATCAACAAATGAAAAATGGCCTACTGAACAGGAGAAAATATTTGTAAACGATATGCTCAATAAAGGGTTAATATCCAAAATATATAAACAGCTCATACAACTCAATGTCAAAAAAAAAAAAGACCCAATTAAAAAATGGGCATAAGACCTCAACAGGCATTTTTCTGCACAAGACACAGAGATGGCCAACAGGCACATGAAAAGATGCTCAACACTGCTAATCAACAGGGAAATGCAAATCAAAACCAATGAGATAGCACCTCATGCCTGTCAGAGTGGCAATCATCAAAAAGATCATAAATAGGGGCTTCCCTGGTGGCGCAGTGGTTGAGAGTCCGCCTGCCGATGCAGGGGACACGGGTTCATGCCCCGGTCCGGGAAGATCCCACATGCCGCGGAGCAGCTGGGGCCATGAGCCATGGCCGCTAAGCCTGCGCGTCTGGAGCCTGTGCTCCGCAACGGGAGAGGCCACAACAGTGAGAGGCCCGCGTACCGCAAAAAACAAAACAAAAAAAAAGATCATAAATAACAAACTTTACTGCAAATGTGAGAAAAGGAAGCCATTTTGTGGGAATGTAAATTGTTGCAGCCATTGTGGAAAACAGTATGGAGGTTCCTAAAAAACTAAAAATAGAACTACCATATGATCCAGCAACTCCCCTCCTGGGTATATAGCCAAAGGAAATAAAAACACTAATTTGAAAAGTACATGCACCCCAATGTTCACAGCAGCATTATTTACAGTAGCCAAGACATACACAGAAGCAACCTAAATGTCCATCAACAGATGAATGGATAAAGAAGATGTAGTAATAACATGCACACACATATACATGATGGAATACTACTCAGCCATAAAAAACAATGAAGTGTTGCCATTTGCAACAACATCGATGGACCTTGAGAGTATTATGTTTATTGAAGTAAGTCAGACAGAGAAAGGTAAATACTGTTATCACTTACATGTGGAATCTAAAAATCAAACATATATAACGAAACAGAAACAGATTCCCAGATATAGAGAGCAAACTAGTGGTTACCAGTGGGGAGAGGGCAGTGGGAAGGGGCAAGATAGGGGTAGGGGATTAAGATGTACAAACTACTACTTATAAAATAAATAAGGTACAGGGATAAGGAATATAGCCATTATTTTATAGTACCTTTAAATGGAGTATAATCTAGAGAAATGTTGAATCACTATGTTGTACACCTGAAACTAACATAATATTGTAAATCAACTACACCTCAATAAAAATAAATTTTTTTAAACCCACAGAAGACATGAAACAAAACCCAATATAACTAAAATGAATAAATAAATCAACAATTACAGGTGGGGACTTCATCCTCTGTCTCAATAATTTATAGAATGAGTAGATAGAAAAATCAGTGAGGACACAGAAGTTTTAAATTGGAAGGACAGCAAAAATAAGTAGGTAAAAGAAAAACAGATGAAATAAAAATAAAATGTGGGTTGAAGGCTACTTCCTCTAGAACCCTTTCAAATGCAACTTTGGACTGGCTGAACTGGTAATTTTCTGAGTGTATGTGAAGACAACTCTAATTTCCAAGGATGAGATCTGAGAATCTACATTTTTAACAATTCTCCCAGTGACTGTTAGGCTCAATGAAATCTGCAAACTACTAGTCTAAGACAGGATGCCATTCCACCGGCAAGGGAATCCAGCAGAGGTGATTCAGAGGCTGAAGAGTATTCCTCTGTCCTTCGATCACCTGGAAAGGTATTCATATTGTTCAACCTCAGAGTCTACAGAAGGAATTAAGGTTTCTGCAGTGTGATACTTAATTGTGATTCCCTGAACTCTCAGGGGTGATAAAGCTGGTTTAAGATGAGCACATAGATGTATACACAGAGGGGGGTGGGGGGCTGGGGGGAGTGGGAGGGGGAGGAATATGTGTGTATGTACGTGTCATGTGCGTATATGGTCATCGAATTTAGGCTAAAGTAATTTTGGTAGAACCATAGCCTCCTACTCTTGTTTTTCAAAAATACAACAGGTCAACCACACACTTTTTAATTTCCAGAAGCTAGGCTTGGCTTCTAGTTCAAGAGCCAGTATACCAGCCTGACTTAAATACAACAGTTAACACGTATTAGAACCAGGTTCTGTGCTAGGCGCTCTACATGTGTATTTCAACAGAATCTTCAAATATCCCTGTGAAGCAGGAATTATTATCCCCATTTACAAAGAAGCTGGGCCACACAGCAATTATAACTTGCCCAAAGTCATACAGTTATGGTAAATCAAAGATTCATACTAAGGGAATTTGACAACCAAGATCTTTTCTCTGAGCCCACTTGGCTTTTACTGTTAATGCTGGATAAGGAATGGCCACTTCAGACCCCTGGAGTAAGGGCAGATTCATATTTGAAGCTAGACCTTGTACGAGGTGCCAGAATCTAGCTGCCATCCCTACCACTGCTGGTTCAACTGCAGGTCAATTAAGAGAAATTCCTCAAAGTTTTCAAGCTGAGGTCTGCACTGTAAGGAATTATGGGCCACTTCTTTTATGTCAATGTGGCAGAAAATCCAGAACACTACTAGCTCTGCCTTGACTGAAAACTGAGCCGTCTTTAAGAAAGCTGTAAAGTTCTCTAGTGTATCAAAAATCCTGATAGCTGGTAGATGCTTTAAATGAGCTTTTGGGGTGGACTCAGCACTCCCTACATCTGGTGATAAGATCTGCATACTAAAAAATAGTAGATGCTTAAGAATTTAGAATGCTTTTATGTGAAAGAATTCTTCCTTTTCCACAGTCGGTAGCTTTCTAAGAGAATGACTGGTGCACTTCTCTGGGGTCCAAGCCAGGAAGACTTAAGATAGTACAGCTCTTTCAGGGGTCTGAAAGACTAGGCAAAAATCAGTCACAGTTTCTCACAAAAGAAGGCAACAGTTATAGAAGTTCTAGGGCTGTACCTCAGAGTTGATTATCAAGATAGGAGGCCAAGAAATTGCTACGTCAGGAAAGAGACTACAAACTGGAACAGGAGAGTTGAAAGCCAAGAATGTCAAGTGAGTTGTAAATTTGAAAGGATAGAAGAGGCAGGAAAATGAAATAAAAACAGCTGTTATATATGACTTACTATTTGTCACGGATGTTTCAAGATCTTCAAATATTTTAACTTATTACAACAATTCTGAAAGGTAGGTACTCTTTTTTTTTTTTTTTTGCAGTACGCGGGCCTCTCACTGTTGTGGCCTCTCCCGTTGCGGAGCACAGGCTCCGGACGCGCAGGCTCAGCGGCCATGGCTCACGGGCCTAGCCGCTCCGCGGCATGTGGGATCTTCCCGGACCGGGGCACAAACCCATGTCCCCTGCATCGGCAGGCGGACTCTCAACCACTGCGCCACCACGGAAGCCCAAAGAAGGTAGGTACTCTTATCTACATTTTACAGAAGAAGAAACATGGAGCATTTAAGTTGCCCAAAGTGACACAGACAGTACATAGAAAAGCTGCGATTTGGACCTAGTTTGCCTCCGTGGTTATTTACATTCATAATCACTATACAACACTGCCTCTCTAGAAAAACTGGTATGAACTGAAACAGAGGTGGCAGAGATGAAACTGATGAGCTGAGGTAGGATAAGAGTTGATCTGAAAACAAATGCTGTGAATCAGGTCCACCCTTTATGTTGTGATCTACCATACACTTTGATGGGTTCTAGGTCTGTCCATAAAAGACAGAATCCTGGCAGGCTAGCATAATTCTAAAAAATTCAATACAGTATTCTAGGATTAGGGACATTCACTATGTATGAGAAACAGTTACACCCTTCTCCCCCACCAAAAATGTGTAACAGATAATGTAGTTTACACAAAATAATATGAGGCTAAATAGTAAGCAGGTTAAAGAATAAACTGCAACTATATTCAAAGATATTCTAAAATATAAAGGTCCCAATTTTTTTCTAGTGAAAGGCAAAGAGCAGAACCATGGGTAGGGTGCTAGTCTTAAACAAGAAGAGCAAGCACAGTGGCTACACGATGAAAATGTCGAGCAAAGGCAAGAATCTATTCACAAACATTACAGACACGTACACCTGTCTCATTTAGTGCCAGACATATATACGGGTTCATTTCAGTAGTGGAGAGCCAGCATGGAAGAGGGAATGCCATTGAAAGTGCTTGAGCAGTGTACTGTGCTTTCCTCAGGCTGAGTGGTCCTCGACAGTCTCTTTGAAGTAGACTCTCCTTGCAATATCTTTGGATTCACAGCAAAGATTTCATTTTCCAAACTATAAACAAACGTGGGGGGTACTTAACATTAACATTTATATCAGCTGTTAAAATACAAGTTTTCCTGAAGATCTACGTGGGTGAATCAGGCAGAAATGGGATACCCTGGGCCTACTTACAAGCGATTCTATAGAATGAGACGCAAATAATGTATTCAGTCGATAAAATATTAACTGAAAGTTGATTATCTGTAGTAAGTAGTAAAATACAAGGTGGGATTGCATTTAACTACGTATATCAAGGCTCAGAAGTAATTCCAACTCTGCTCCTTGTGCTTCACCTACAGTTATTTTTGCAGCTCCTTCCACAGCATGTGATTTAGAGTCTTATGTTTTAGCATAGTTCATCCAGTTCTTTGTCCTATATCATGTGTCCCAAGAACTACCTGCATCGATGTTCAGAATGATGGTTCACTGAGAAGTAGCCAAAGGGAGAACAGTAATATTAGAGAGTTTTCCATTCATATGGTTAAAATTCTACAATAGCAAATAAAAGCTTAACTCTCAACTATTTGGAAAAGCCATCCATTCAGATGGAATTTATATTTCTCAAAGATTCCAGATATCTGAGGTCCTTGGGTACAGAAATATTAATAACATTGTAATTTCCAAAGACTGGCCTTGCCCCCAACAGTCAGTGAAGAGAGTTTATTTGAACACACAAGTGTAATGATTATAAAGATTATGTAGATATAGTTAAATGTAACAAGATATTAGAACAAATATTAATGATTGTATAGTTTATTCTTATTGTATGGTAATCTGGCAAAATTAGAATAACATAGAATTACTTTTATATGATCATATCAATATTTCTACCATTTTCCCTTAGTTCTCTAGCACAGGCGATTTCTATTTTTCACCACTTTGAATTCCACGTGTCCCCTAATCCAGGGATATCAAAAAAGTATCTGTATTACGCTTTTCATCCCATTAATCCACTCTTGTGTCAGTGGTTCAACATCTCTCTTCTTTTTTTTTTTTTTTTTTGGCGGTACGCGAGTGTCTCACTATTGTGGCCTCTCCCGTTGCGAAGCACTTCGGACGCGCAGGCTCAGCGGCCATGGCTCACGGGCCCAGCCACTCTGCGGCATGTGGGATCTTCCCGGACCGGGGCACGAACCCGTGTCCCCTGCATCGGCAGGCGGGCTCTCAACCACTGCACCACCAGGGAAGCCCTCAACATCTTTTATAGGCACAATTTCCCTTCATCAAGGCAAGCTCAAAACAGTAGAATTGTAGGTTAAATATAGTGGCTATAAAAATGTTTTTCCTTGTTTTACTTTTTAACTGAGCTTCTAGGAATGTACTGTGGCAAAAAAAAAGAAGAGACTATATCTATAACCTTCATCAGTGTTGAAGTTCTTCTTGATAAAGTGCACAGTTTAAATTTCATCAGACTCATGAAAAGATAAAGGTCTTGAATCAGACTGCCCAACAATCAGGGATTCTAGGACTGCCTACCTCCCCATCTCTTCTGCCAGGAATCTTCATCTTAGGCTTCCTGTGAACACATGCCATACTTCCCTCTCTCCTTTTTACCCCCCTACTCTCCTCACCCAGTGAGGATAATTCTCAGAGGATTCCATGACCAGCACAGCATAGCCAGCTTTTCCTTGCTCTCTACAGAAAAGAATCAGCCGTAGGGTTTCAGACAGCAAAGATCTTAGCAAAGCAGAAATTACAGGGTGTAATGTGAAGATAAAAGACCCAGGAAATAAAATTTGGAAGAGGGAAGAGTAGAAAAAGTCTTTTTTTACGGCAAAATAGTAAAGGAGGAAACAAGAGCGTGATGACAGATGGAGGAAAGAAAAGCATACTAATTAGTCTGAACATTTATATAAAGTAACTTGCACAACATGCATTATCACATTTGAGCCATACACAAACAAGGTGGATCAATAACTGATATTAAATCAGTTTTTAAACTAATGGTACAATGCAAAGGGAAATGCTTTGGTCAGGTAGTGCCAAGTCCTACCCTCCATACAAGTCACCCATTAGTCATTCATATCTTTGTGCTATTTCAGTAGGTCTCTGAAACAAAGTCTAAAGCAGGCTTGATCTGGAATGGAGCTCTCAGAAGATTTCCGCCAGGGTTCTAAAACCTGAACAGTCAGAATTCCAGTGCAGCCCAAGGCTGCTTTCCAGGCTGAGCTAGTGGGAGATAATGCAGTTAAAAAGAGTAAAAGATAAAAGTCTCCCAAATTTTTTAGAGTCAGGCATCTCTAGTCCCTATAGCTCTGCTTTACTGAAGGCAGAAACTGATCAAGAAAGAGTACCTTCTACCAGCTTGGACTCTATTACTTTCCCCTGATGCCTTGTGCTTCATAAAGGATTATTACTTATTAAGGTTATTAACCCTTGAATGAAAAAGACCTAAGAGATGGTTACAGCTACGCCAAGTTAATAAAAATCATATAATTTGGGTACTTGCAGAAAAAGCCCTAATTTTTCTGCCTTTTTATTGGGATAATACTTTCCAATATTTTATTGGGATAATAATATTTTCTCTTCAACATATCATGAAGACTGATTAATTTCTGAAGTGTTTGAAACTGCAAATGGCTTAGAATTATAATAATGTACATAGGCCTGATAGTACACAAAATGGGGGAAGGGCAGGGGTGAGGGAAGCTGTGGCTTATAGTTAATGACTGCTTCTGGAAACTACACATTCATATAACTATTTGGTCAATTAAATAACTAATTCAGGACTTCTCTGGTGGCGCAGTGGTTAAGAATCTGCCTGCCAATGCAGGGGACACGGCTTCGATCCCTGGTCTGGGAAGATCCCACATGCCGCAAAGCAACTAAGCCCGTGTGCCACAACTACTGATGCCACGTGCCATGGCTACTGAAGCCCGTGTGACTACAGCCCGTGCTCTGCAACAAGAGAAGCCACTGCAATGAGAAGCCTGCGCACCGCAACGAAGGGCAGTCCCCACTCACCGCAACTAGGGAAAGCTTGCATGCAGCAATGAAGACCCATCACAGCCAAAATAAAAATAAAATAAAGTTAAAAAAATAACTAATTTAGTCAATGAATGGATATTACATATTGCCTAGTGCACACTGCACACATCACTGCTATCAGAATTGCTTTAAAACTATTCTTTTTTTGTTTTGTTTGTTTTTGTTTTTTTTTTAATTTTTGGCTTCATTGGGTCTTCGTGCTCCATGGCATGTGGGACCTTCCCGGACCAGGGTTTGAACCCGTGTCCCCTGCATTGGCAGGCGGATTCTTAACCACTGCGCCACCAGGGAAGTCCTAAAACTATTCTTAACTCATCAAATATCTCTATAATGTTCCAAATGCCTTCCCATAGCCTACTACTAAATGCTTCGGCCATTTCTTGTTATTATTCTTGACAAACATTTCACCTGTGATCAGGTAAAGGCCAGTGACACCAAACCCTGGGTACTCAACAGTTTGAATACCCAGTCTTATTAACCTTCATGTGAGTTTCTACAAGTAAGGTATAAAGTTTTCTGAGATCCACACAGATATAGTTAACACCTAGTACTTTGTGTCTACTATTGTTCTAAGCATGTTATAATAATAATTCTCAAAACAAGCCTATAAGGTGGCTACAAGCAGCTTCGTTAAAACACAGGGAGCAGGGAGTTCACTTAGCCATTATCAGCAATGATCAGTTTTTATCTAAAATGTCCACATGCATTGAGAAAAATATCTGAACAGTCAATAAACAAAAATAAGTTTCCTATAATTAAAGTTTTCACATGTAATAATATTGGCTTCCTAGCTATGGTAGACAAAACTTTTGTTCCCCTTCCAATTCATGTACCCCAAATTGGTTCAAATTTTATCTGTCAGTAAGAATTCAAAAGGAAAAGTAAATATAAATTAAATTAACACCTTTCTTTTAGACTAGGCATAGATAGCTAACGTATTGGCTTCAATACCCAGATAAAGTGTACTTAGGTCACAAAAGTCACTAGAATCCTACCACCATTATATGTAGGAACATATTGGACTCTTTTTTAACCTTTCATTACCACTATCTGGAAATTTTCCAGAAAGGTTTTAAAAGAAAAGTAAAAAGGAGGAAGGTGAAAAGCTGCAAAGTTCATAAGAGTCCTTCCATTTGAAGAAAGGCTGAAGAGTCCATACTGGGACTGAACCCTCCTGAGACGGTGTGAAAACTTACATAATACACAAAGACCTGAAGAGCCAACTAGAACAAAGTTACATGGGATTTTTTGAGAAGTAGTAAATTATGGACAAAAAGCACTATTTTCCTTTCAACTCATATGGAGGCCTGGGACACCCACAGGATTGTATCTTGCAGAAAACTATCTAGAAAATGCTAAAATGGAGTCAAAAATAGGTGTTGCTGTTATGCCAGTAAACAAAAATTAATTTATAAGCTATAGTTGGTCTATTGGTGATCTGATTTAGGAAAGAAGATTTGAGAAGACTAAGCTTTTCCTTTCCGGTTAATTTTTGTAGGTCCTAACTGTTCCTCGATTTATGACACTAGCATTCTAATGATATTCTCCAACTGTCCAATTCAACCTTTGTGTTGTCACTAATCATCTAAGTAATAGAGAACCTTCAAGTGTTTGGTTCCCTGATACAGGGTAAAGTCCAAACTCCTTAGCACTGCATGCTACCCTCTTCCTTTTCTAGCTACTCTCCCAAATGCACCATTCACAGGCAGATGCTTCCTTCACAATCACCTCATGTCCCTAATCAAACATGTCTGTCTCTGTGGTGGTCAAATCTCAAACCTAAGCTGTGTGGTTTGACCCCTGCAGGTATAGCCCTAATTTCCTCAAAGTGCTATGAGGTTTAATGCTTCTGTATCCTTGCATATGTTACTCCATCTGGCTGGTATGCCTTTCTCTCCATCTCCCTGGTTCTTCTGTCTGATTAAATTCATCCCTGAAGACTCAGTCTCACATAATCTGAGAAGTTTTTCTGACATCCTCATCCCTAGGTGGGTCAGATGCTCTTTGGACACTGGGCTGTATTCCCCCACTAGACTATGAACTGTTTTACCACTTTCTAGGTGAGTGACCTTGGACAAGTTCATTAATTTCACTGAGTCCACTTCTTCATATAAAGAACATTAGCATTCATTTGCTGCTATCACTATGAAATAATGAATGTGAAAAAATCACTTTGTAGACAGTCAAGCACGGTGTAAGCATTAACAATCTTATCATAAACCAAAAGAACACACAGTATTCTAGGTGAATATACTTCAGTTGATCTAAAGGTAAGATTCATCTCTTGGTTTCCAGGCCTCTCCAAGGATGCCCTGCATTTTATCCAACTTTATGACGCCAATTAAGTCCTTGTGCTTCTATCTTCAAAGGAAAAAAAAAATCTATCATGATGTCTAGGTCATCTGAAGAAAAGACTTAGTGGGAAGCTCCTCAAGGGTAAGGATTGTCCTTTTTTTTTTCACCTTTCCTATTGCCTTCACAAGAGTACTGTGTGATGTACAAATACTGGTAAAAAGGAAAAAGATGAATGCGTGAGTGAATACAAGCATATCCTGTCCTTAGTGAGCTTATAATCAAAAGGAGTGAATGATGTGACAAGTCCCATATGAATCTGGCCTTGTGAAAGTGGTAACAAATGCCTTCAATGTCATCTTAAAGTGTAGTAAGAAACTGAATTTCCTGCTATGCTTATTTTGTTTGGTGATTTGATACATCTTGTAATTGCTATCTTAGTGACTCATGCTTAACGTGAATGTTTTAACATTATAGAATCGCTTATGCAATTCAATACCTATTTTAAAAAATATTTTCTGCACTAGGCCCTATGAGAATATGAAGACAAAGGTGATGGACTTTGCCCAGAAGATGCTAAACATACAGAAAGGAAGCTAAGTCATCAATACATATAATTAATACAAGGCAGAATGTTGTAAGATGTACGGAAGACATCTGAGCTAGGCCACTGGGACCATAAAAATTATAGCTATATATCACAAATTACTGGGGGCCAATAGCTTCTGCTATTATAGAATATTATATACATGTATATATATAAAGCATTTGCTACATGCAATGGTGGATATTTCTGACGGCCTTCCTCCTTAACCTAATTACAAACCTAACTGTGTTGTTGTGTAATGAATAAGGACTTACTGTTAACACCTACATCACACGTGCGTACCAAGCACAGTTCCAAGGCCCTTAGGTATATTGCCTCATTTAATCTCCACAACAACCCTACGAAGTAGATACAGTAATCCCTATTTTACAGAGGAGAAAACCAAGGCATAAACCTTGTACCTTTTCAAGGTTAAGAGGCAAAAATGAAAAGATGTAAACAAGGACCTGAGAGAGAAAAACGAGTATTCCACATAGAGAGAGTGAGCGGACTCCACCTGCCACAAATGCTTCGACCAGTGCTTTCCACCTCTCCCAAACGCACCACTGGGAACAACCTATCTCCCTTCCCTTCCCGCCAGGGATTAATTTTCTTTTCCCAAGTCCATAACTGATTGAGATTCTTTTCCCAAGTCCATAACTGATTCAGATTCTCTCAAACGTTCCCAACCCAGAGGGCAGACTGGTATTTAAATCATAGGCAGTTCAGGGTAAATGAGACCGAATCAGATCCCGGGGTGGACGAAGCCCAGGTAGGATCACGAAATTAAAGCTTTGGCGCTGGCCATCCGTTCCTGGATCACCTCCAGGGGATGGCAGCAGCACCCGGCTGACCCAGGGGGCGCTACCCCGGCAGTATCCCCCAGGCGGCTGGGGTTTTGCCATCTGCTCGCTTTACCCTTCACCTGCCGGTGCTGCCTGCACGGTCTCCACCCTACTCGAACCAAACGCCAGGCCTCACGCGCCTCGCTCTCCCCGCGGTCAAGTTCCAAAGCCACCCGGGTGCGTGTCGGCCCCCGTAGAGGCAGCCCGTCCCGCTCCCTCCCCCGGCCGGCTACTCACGGTTCCAATACACCGGGTAGCATTCTCCTTGGGTCACATCCACCTCGTAGAGGCCGCCCCGCACACACACCCGCTCGATGTTCACCAGCTCCTCCATCTCGCGCCCGTGCCCGGCAATGCGCGGACAGAAGCCGCAGACGCGGTCCTCGGCGTCGTCCTCCGCGGAGCTGGACGCCGGCCCCGCGGGGGAGGCCGGGCCGCCCACATGGTCGCCGTCCGGGTCCTGCGCCCGGGCCCGGGCCCCGGTGGCCTGCGGCAGGGTTCGGAAGGCGAGCTCGATGCGGAACGAGTCGTAGCCGATGAAGGGCTTCCAGGTCTTCTTGTCCTCCTTGTAGAACCAGCGCACCTCCTCCGGGCCCAGCTCCGTCACGACCTCGTAGCGGTGCCGGGCGGCCGCGCCGCCAAGCCGGGTACGCTTCCTCTCCCCGGGCCCCCCTCCGGCCGTCCCGCCGCCCCCCGAGTTCGTCGGGACCAGCGGCGACTGCTGCGGCGGGTGCAACGACGAGGAGCTGCCGCCGCCACCACTCTCGCCCTCGCTGTAGTAGCGCAGCGAGGAGCCCGACTCGGCCGAGCTGAAGTCATAGTTCTCGTCACTGAGGCAGGGGTCCAGCGTCAGGTGGTGGTTGTGGTCCTCCGCTCCCGACGCCAAATGCAGTCCGGGCTCCCCGCGCAGCAGGGCCAGGGGCACCTCGTCGTCGCCCGCGTCCCCGGCGGGCAGGTGGTCGAAGCAGCAGACGCTGCCGCCGAACGCCGGCTGCGCATCCGCGCCCAGCTCCCAAGCAGTGGCACCGCCGCCGCCGCCCCGGCCGTTATGCTCGGGGTTTCGGGGAGGCCCGTGGCCCGGGTAATTCATGCTGTGGAGATGCAGCCGGCTGCCCGGCCCGGCGCCGAGCCGTGGCCCACAGTGCTTCCGCCACACATTCAACGCCGCCGCCCTCTCCACCAGGAGTTTTTAATCTTTCAAATCCTGACCGGGGCTGCGGCGGCAGCGGCGGCGGCTCCGCCCCCACCGAGGCCCCCGGCCGCCGCAGTCGTGTTCCGCCGCCCGCCCCATTGTCACGCAGCTCGACGTAGGTGGCGCTTGGCCCGGAGCCCCGCCCCGCCGGCAGCGTGTGCAGTCCCGGAAGTCCCTACTCAGCCCAAGCAGTGCGGGATCCGCGCCTCTTGCCCTTCCCGCCGCGGGAGAGGGGTCAGCTCATGATTCCTTAATTCCCTTCACCTCCTCTCCCTTCTCCCTGCCGTGCTGCTGCTTCGGACCCCGCCCTTCTGAGGGTCAGAGTCCAGGTGTGGAGAAGCTTTAGCCGACTCATCCTTGCAATGCGGGTCTCGAGCCCAAAGGCTTAAGCTACCCGTCGAGAGGGCCCTGGGAAATTGGATTCTCCTGACACTGGATTTGTGACCTTAGGCCTGCCTGCAGCCCCAGCTGGACCTTATCAATCACCTGGTTCTGGTCCCTCCAGAATTGTCGGCCTACGCGAGGGCACTCCACCACTTGCCAACTGATTGCTTACGTTGTGCCACCACTCCCACTCAAACCCAAGTCTAAATCTCCCTTCATATGCCATCTCATATTACTGCTAGTCTTGCAATACTTATTTCCTGTTTTCTCAACCTCATTGTAATGCCCCTGTTGGAGACCAAGTCTATATGTCTCAATCTCTCCCACACAGTGGATGCACCGTCAATGTTGATTATAATGGTGTCAAGCACAGCCAGTTGTGATAGATTACTGGATTGAAAACCAGAAAACCAGGTTCTAGACTTAGTTTTGATAACTAACCACAGGCTGGTCACTTAATCTCCATCTGTTTGGTTTCCTCATCTGTAAAATTAAATGATTATTGGACTAGATGCTCTCTTAAAGTCTCATAGCAATGGAATTCTGTAACCTTTTTGTAAAAAATTAATATTTATTTATTTGGCTGCGCCAGGTCTTAGTTGCAGCACATGGGACCTTTTTAGTTGCGGCATGCGGGATCTAGTTCCCCAACCAAGGATAGAACCCTGGCCCCCTGCAGAACTGGAACCTATTCTCCATGCATCTCTGATTCTGTAGCTTATTTCCTGGGATCAGGTTGAATGCTGAGGCTCCCCTATGCGGTTCTTTTATATTACAAAAAAAGTTTTATAAGCCAATCACCCTATGTTAAAAATTCAGAGAAAAACAATCTCCAATGTCAGTATTCTCAATTCAAGATCAGACAATATTCAGTTTCTTTTTCCTCCATTTGTGATGGAATCAGATTGATAGAGCATTTTTTTCTTGCTGCTGGGATCTAACCTGTCAGAGATTGCCATTATTTAAAACAGGACAGTCTGGGACTTCCCTGGTGGTGCAGTGGTTAAGAATCTGCCTGTCAATGCAGGGGACACGGGTTTGATCCCTGGTCTGGGAAGATCCCACATGCCGCAGAGTAACTAAGCCCACATGCCACAACTACTGAAGCCCTCGCACTCTAGGACCCCCGAGCCACAACTACTGAGCCTGTGTGCTGCAACTACTGAAGTCCATGTGCCTAGAGCCGGTGCTCCGCAACAAAGAGAAGCCACAGCAGTGAGAAGCCTGCGCACAGCAACGAAGAGTTGTCCCCGTTTGGCGCAACTAGAGTAAGCCCACGTGCAGCAACAAAGACCCAACGCAGCCAAAAATAAAAAACAAAACAACAAAAAAAGGACAATCTCTAGCTTGTATGTGTTTGAAAAAAGGCATTGCTTCCCATGGGCAGATACAAAACACTGTTGGCAGTCATGGCTTGGTAAGTAGAGCGTAGGCTGGATTTCTGCTCCAATTTGTGCCCTTGGCTGGATAATCTTACACAGTGAACAACCCGCCCAACTGGACACTGCAGCCCTGACTCAAAGCACATAAGATCAGAGCCCTTGTTTCTGTTTATATTGCTTTCTGAGTACCTGCATGTCAATTTCTTCTCCAGTCTTTCTGTGGACAACTTTCAGAATCTGAAATTAGCTCTGAGCTTTGATCTATTTGCTACCCATAACAGCATTCATTCTACAGTGTTTTGATGGTCACCTATGTGCCAGGTATCTCTGTGCTAGGTTCCAATACAAAAGAGAATGGGAGAGACTCAGTTCCTTCTTCAAGGACATTATTGCCTAGTGGGGGATACATACAAGTAAACAGATACATTATAGTACAGTGTGCAAAGTACTATAAAGGTTATTTAATATACGGGATATCACAACTTTTAAAATATCTCTATCCCTTTAGGTTTCTTGATGGACTACCTGTACAGCTACCTGGTCAGAGTATTTTCCTCTGTAAAAAAAAAAAAAAAAAAGGAAAAAATTATTCCCTTCCCTGTCCTGAATGAATGTTCCTGTTGTTCAAATGTTGTGCTTATTAGGTTATGCTGAGAAGATTATCCTCTTGGGGACCATTGCCTAAGGCCACAATTTTTTAGGTAGCATGACCTTTCTTGAAGAAAATGTTGATCCTCAGAGATGATGAACAAAATCACTATCCATTTGGCAGGAGCAGGGAACCTCAGGTTCTCTCCTGACCTCACTATCTTGATTTAGACCTCGGTGAGGGCAGATATCAATCAGTATTTGTGGGAGTTAGTTGAGATTGCCTCTGTCTCTTGGAAATGAGCTGGGACCAGAAGGACAGAGCCATGTAGCCAACCTCAGGCTGACAGTGAATAAAAGATATTTGAAAGTATAATACCTAATTTCACATAACTGTATGTGTTTATTTCATTGTTATTCCTTAGCCATATCAAGGCAAAAGCCACAAAGCTGCTCTATTCAACGTCTTCTGCTTTAAGAAGTCATCTTTTATCTGATTCTTCCTGCTACCACTATCCTACCTTTGCTTTCTAGAGCATCTTTTCAGATCACATGATCCTGACAAGAGGGGGAAGGGTTCCTCTATTCCAGTCCCAACCTGTTGGAACAGGTGTCAGGTGGGTCCTCACCACTCTACATTATTAGTGTATGCGATTCACACAGCAGTATCTGAACTTCCATGGTTGTATGCAAAGCATTCTATTTTTTTTTTTAAATAATTACCCAAGACCAAGCCTTCTTCACATAAGCCAAATAAGTATGATCGATTCAGACTTTTGGCATTTGTGGACCCATGCTGCTGCAATAACCAGGTGGATGTGGAGCCAAGCCTGGAAAGTTCTCATTGGTTGGGAGAGAAAAAGAGGCAAAGCCAGCTGGTTTGTAGTATAAGAGACTGAAGCATCTCATCGGCACATCTTGCCGTGCTCCATTTACTATTGGGCACATGGCAGGGGCTATCTAGCAATAGCAGCCATCTTCCCCTTGCCGCCTCTCAAAAGTTACATGGTGCAATTTTGTGCTACCCTTACCTTTTCTTCTCTCTCTCTCTCTTTTTTTTTTTTTTGCGGTACGCGGGCCTCTCACTGTTGTGGCCTCTCCCGTTGCGGAGCACAGGCTCCGGACGCGCAGTCTCAGCGGCCATGGCTCACGGGCCCAGCCACTCCGCGGCATGTGGGATCCTCCCGGACCCGGCACAAACCCGTGTCCCCTGCATCGGCAGGCGGACTCTCAACCACTGCGCCACCAGGGAAGCCCCCTTTTCTTCTCTCTTAAAGGTTGTCCCTGTTGTCCATTTTAATCCATTTTCACCTGTGTAAAAATATTAGGGTTAGCCTTATGCCATGTAATTTATTATGAGCCAATAACCCACACCTGCACTTGAAATGGCTTTGTCCAAAGTATATGGCAGAATATTTAGAGTGAAGAAAGTCATATAACAATACCCTCCATCTGCTGTATTTCCTATTTGATAAGCCATCTGCTACATTTAAATTTTTTATTTTAGGATTACTATTTATTTAGTTTCTTAAAATGTGAGTGTCTTAGTCTCAGGCTGCTATAACAAAATATAACAAACTGGGTGGCTTATAAACAACATTTATTTCTTATAGTTCAGGAGGCTAGTAAGTTCAAGGTCATGGTGCTGGCAGATACCGTGTCTGGTGAGAGCTTCCTGGTTCATAGATGTTGTCTTTTCATTGGGTCTTCACTTATAGGAAGGGGCTGAGGAGCTCTGTGAGGCTTCTTTATAAGGGCCTTCATGACATAATCACCCTCCAAAGATCTTCACAGATGAAGATCTACCCACCTAATGCCATCACCTTGGGGATTAGGATTTCAACATATGAATTTTGGAGAGACACAAACATTCAGACCATAGCAGAGAGTGTCTTTGGTCACAGACTAAATGGAATGATAACCTAGCCTGAAGCAGGAAACATTCATTGAACCTGTATAAGATGTCTACAGAGTTTCAGGCATTATCCTAGGTCCTGCAGTGAAGCATTCAACTATCTAGAGGTATCTTTAAATAAACCCAGAATAACAACTTTTTAGTTCCTGTGAGGAAAATATTGATAACTGTAACGCCAGAATGACCACAGGAGTCATTCTTTCCCTAAAGGCAAATCAAAAGAGGAAGCCAAGTTACAATCAAAAGGTAGCTAGGCAAGCAGAAATAACGTAGGAATACATACTGAATAAAGTCATTCATCCTTTTGTTTATTCTTTCAACAAATATTTATTGTCTAGTGCTATTTTGCTGATGGTTTGTTGTTTTTATGTTTAACTGAAGTCACACTTAAGATGTAGAATTATTAAGTGCATTTACTTAAAGATTTGCAAGAAGTCTGCCCACAAAACTGTACTTATCAAAACCTCATAAAATTTTTTTTTATATTCCTTCTGGAAATAAAGGTCAATGGTATTGAAGGTTTATATTCAAATGAAAGAAAATGTAAATCAATACGATATTGATGCTCAATGGAGGCAGCCGCAAAATCCTCAGCTTGTTTGTATCAGAACGAGCAGATTTAGCTATTTCCCTGACCTTTCATTATAGAAAAGTGAATTGGACCATAACCATAGGCTGCTGTGAGGTCTGCATTATGCATGCATTATAGATGCATTTGATGACGTTTGTGCTTCAGGGTTCTTTCCTATCTCACTCTGGGGCTAAACTGAAAATTTAGTATATAAACTGGAAATACAGCAGTTATATAGTATATAACTCATATGCGCCTTCAACACAAAGTAATTGATAAGCATAATATTAGGCTGAGAAAGACTTAAAAGCAGCATCATGTATGTGTATAGTTTATTCTGGTTTTCATATAACAAGAGAAAAAGGAGAGAAGAAAGAAGTCATGTTTCAGTAGGGATTTCCATTAGAGCAACTCTGGGTAATTTGCAGAGTGTTTCAAGGACTGAGTGGCAGAATCGATTCACTGTTTTTGCAACTGCTGCTTAAGAGTGTTTATCCTTACACCATAAAGTCAGCATTTCAAATATAAGGTTTCAGTTTGAATAATATATAATTCTAGACTCACAAGCCCACAGATAAAACCTCTTTCACAACTTTCCCACCGGCTTTTTGACCCACACTAAACAGCTGTTAGGGTAAGGTCATTGATGAATTAAAATGGGATGGTAGGAAAGCAAAGTTCTTCAGGAATACAATCTTCTTCAAGATTTAACAACTTGCATTTTGAATACAAGAAACGAGCAACAACGGCCTTGCCTTTACACTCATTATTTCTTCACTCCTTATGTTTGATTAGTTTGATTCAAACTAATACTTAATCATCAATGAGAGCATACAAATAGTCCCTCATCTAAGTATTCATATTACCATGCTTCTCAAGTTAGAAATGATAAACCTTGATCACTCATATAACTGTACTTCCAGGTTAGAAACTATAATCCACAGGTGCTCTTGAGATAATTTTAATAAAGGCATAGAGGGACAGTGTATCAGTTCCCTAGGGCTGCCATAACAAGTTTCCACAAACCGAGTGGCTTAACACAGTAAAAACTTATTCTCTCGTAGTTTTGAATGCTAGAAGTCCAAAGTCAGGGTAGGTTCCTTCTGGAGGCTCTGAGGGAGAAACTGGTCATGCCTCTCTCCTAGCTTCTGATGGTTGCTGGCAATCCTTGTTTTATAGCTGCATCACTCCAATCTCTCCCTCTGTCATCACAAAGACACACTTCTTCCTTGTGTGTTTGTGTCGCTGTGTGTCCTCTCCTTATAAGGACACTAGCCTTTGGAGTTAGGTCCCACTCTAATCCAGTATGACCTCATCTTAAGTAATTACATCTGCAAAGACTCTATCTCCAAAAAGGGTCACATTTTAATGTTCCAGGTGGACAAGAATTTTAGAATATGCAAACACAAGTGTTTAAACAACTTTGTTGAACATATATATAAACAATGATTAGATTAATTTTTACTTGGAGAACTCTTGTATATGTAAATTAAAATGGTAGGTGTAGGGCTTCCCTGGTGGTGCAGTGGTTGAGAGTCGGCCTGTCGATGCAGGGGACACGGGTTCATGCCCCGGTCCGGGAAGATCCCACATGCCGCGGAGCGGCAGGGCCCGTGAGCCATGGCTGCTGAGCCTGCGCGTCCGGAGCCTGTGCTCCGCAACGGGAAAGGCCACAACAGTGAGAGGCCCACGTACTGCAAAAAAAAAAAAAAAAGTAAGTGTAAAATCATAAATACAGACGCAGGAGTTTCAACATTCCAAATACTGAAAAGCATATGGTACAAAGAAGATTTTGCAAAATGTTTACTACAGTAAGGGCAGTTATTCATTACAAAACAAAAATGATATTTGCAGAGGTTGCTCCAGAAAAAGTGGCTTTTGACTCATTCGGCCATTTCCATTCTCCACCCATCCAATTATCTGTTCATCTTCTCACCTACTCATAAAGAATTTAAGGTGATCTCTAGAAGTGCATTCAAAGCAATGAATATAAGTGAAAAAATTGGATAAAGGGGAAAAGTGAGTTTAGAAAAATAAGAAGTCAGCAAATAAAACATACAGGATAAATTCTCATGTATTTGTGAAGTAGAGATGGACCACAGTTTGGCTCTGAGCTTTCCAGTATATTAGTTATATGATCCATGGTCTTGATAAAATGAAACAGTTATTGATATCTTTCTTTACATACAAACAAGGAAATAAACATTATTTAGCAAAGGGAATTACTTATTTTCATCTTTAGAATTTTAGATGATAAATATATTATTGTAGTACTTTACTATGGATATTCTTTTCCAAAATTTCTCAGAGAAGTCATGGGTTTTCTACAGAACGTTTTGCGGGTTGGGCAATGGGAGAGAGTATCTTTCCTAAACACTTACAGAGACATAGTACTAGAAAATACAATTCAAACTGTATTACCTCTGTTTTGAAAACAACACAATAAGAACAAACAAAACAAAAAAGTAACCCAGAGTAGGAAGTATCTTGGCATTGGAATAAAAATAGCAGAATGGTTAAATAATCTATTGTACATCTGTGAAGCTATGGAACATTAGGCAAAGAGCAATTAAAAAGAATGTATTGGCACAGAAAGGTCTCTAAGTTGTATTACTAAGTGAAAACAACAAGTTACAGAAGAATTATCTGTGGTTTGATTGCATTTTTACATTAAAAACACAAACCCACACTCTATATGTGTATCTAGACACATGTTTGTATATATTCACCTACATCTGTGTCAATAATTGGTAAAAGTTTGAAAGGATAAGCTGCAAATTACCCACATAGTTACTTCCGGAAAGAAAATGAAGTTGACCTTACGTTCTATATTCATTGAACTTTATACAAGCATACATTTGTATGTTACTTGTATAATTAAAAAATTACTGTACTGATATCATCATCTTTCTCATATGGTCCCACCAGGGGCTTATCCTGTGTAAGTTTTTGCTCAGTTTTGATGGGAAGGACATTGCAAAGCTCAACCTGCTTCAAAATATTGATATTTCTTCAACAGCCTGCCATGGTGAGTCCTTCCTTCCTACCTGGTCTTATATACACCCATAATTTGAGGCACTTTCTTGAGTTATATAATAAAGGTAGGTGTATTGTTCTTGTATATGTACCCTTAAAGTGTGTATAACTGGTATGGCCAGGCTTTTCACTAAGTATAAATGAGGTCATATTAAGTTTTTAATGCACAAATTATTACTTAAGCTCCTACTGACTGGATTGCTAGTCAAACATTTCCCAAATATTTTCTGGTTGTCCCCAAAAGGATGGCTTACATCTTCTCACAATCTGTTCTGTCCACTACAATAATCATCCTCGCCCACCACATTCCATTTCTACTGCTCTGGTAGCACTGTGTCTACCCACGTGTTCTTACTGGCCTCCAAGTATCTTGAAGGAACCTCACTGTCACCTTACTAATGGCACCATCCTCTCCTGATATTGGCAGTAGCTTTGCCAAGTTGCTGTCTTCAGACTCTCCCCGAGCCTCCACCATCCAGGTGCCAGAGTAGTGCCAGGCTGAGCTGGGAGGAGAAGAGATCAGCCCTCTTCTGGGCTCTGAGAAACACCTTTCACCTGAAACTTAGAGACTCTGCCTAGAGTCACAAAGCTTCCACTTCAACCTCTCCCTTCAATTTCCAGTCCCTAGGGCCAACTCTCAGTTCCCTTCTTCTTCCTGTCTTTCCCCTTCCCACCATAAAAGATGAAGATAAAGCCTGGGGTCAACTAGCACAGAACAGTATGTGCTCAGATTGGAACATGTAGCATCTGTGGTCAAGTTAATACACGAAAAAGGTCAAGCACCTTAATAGCTTCTCCCAAGAACAAAGGAATAGTCTCCTCCAAAGGCAAAGAAAGAAGTCTCTGCTTCTGGGTACAAAAGAAACTACAACTCTTATATGACAACGTTCTCACTTATACTCACTGTATAGGAAAACCCTCAACTTTTCCCCTTCCTCCTGTTAGGGGAAAACCCAGTTCTTCCCTACTGCCTTTTTCTCCTGTGTGTCTCCTTTACCTTCAAACAGAATGCTTCACTTCTGACACTTCTGGTCACCAAATGTGTGGAGGTTTTTCCCACACCAAGAAATTCTCCATGACACCAGCTGGGTGTCCTACAATTTAATTCAATTCTGACACTATCTACCTGGAGGTAGTGTCAGATCCTGCAGGTTAGGGGCTCAGTCCCACAAGCTGCCCCTCCCACCACACTTCATATGCCAACTGAAAGTAGTAGGTTCCCAGGTTACCCACCACTTCTGTCTAACTTGGCTGCAAATGCAGATTTCCACAATCTCTCCTAGTTTTAATTTGCTAGAGTGGCTCACAGAACTCAGGGAAACACTTACTTACTTTTACTAGTTTATTAAATGATATGACAAAGGCTACAGATGAACAGCCAGATGAAGAGATACATAGGGCAAGGGATGAGGGAAAGGGCCTAGAGCTTCCATGCCCTCTCTGAGCCCACACTCTCCCGGCACCTTCATGTGTTCACCAACTGGGAAGCTCTCCGAACCGCATACTTTTGAGATTTTATGGAGACCTGATCAATCACTAATTCCATTTTCATGGAATTAGAATGGGGGGGGGGCAGGGCTGAAAATTCTAAGCTTCCAATCAAGGCTTGGTCTTTAGGGTAACCAGGGTCTTAGGGTCTTATGGTCTTAGGGTCTTAGGGTAACCAGCCCAGCCCTCATTCAGAAGCCATCCAGGAGCTGAATCAGAGTCACTTCATTAGAACAAAAGACACTCCTATCACCTAGGAAATTACAAGGGTTACAGGAGCTCTGTGCCAGGAGCTGGCAGCAGGGACCAATACGTATTTTCTATTGTCTCCCACTCACCCAGGTTTGAAAAATCTTAAGACCCAGGCCCAGCTAGGGCATCCTGGGTACAATGGAAGTTCTGCCATCCGGAAGGAAAAAGATAGCTTTTTTCCATTAACCCAATAAAGTCACAATAGTTTATCAGATTGGTAAAGGCACAAAGGGTTAAAACTCTTAAGACCAATCAATGTCAGTGTATGAAAGAGTTGGAGCCAGAAAACACTGGATAGTTCCATATGAATCTGGTAGAAAACAGGAAAGACAGAGGGTAAGAGGAAAAACTTCCAGAAAGAGATTCTAGACATGAGTTGTGTGGAAGAAAAACTCTGGCCCTATCAATTAAGTGATAAATGTTTTGACTTTCTAAATTCACCCATAAGTTAGTATCATCAACAAACTGAAAAAGTTGTCATAAAGATGACTGACATAAGATTATAAATCTTAATAGATAAAGAGTTCCTATTCATAGATTGGAAAAACTAATAAACCCCTGTCAAAAAACTGGGCAGAAGTTATGAAAAGAAAATTAGCTGAAGAGGGAAAGAAAACTTAAAAATGGTTAAAAGAATTGGATAAAAGGTTTATTTGGCACATTAACAAAACCAAATATAAAGTGAAACAATACTTGCATTCTATTTTGTGCCAAGCAAAGTTTGTTTCTGCTAGATCACAGAGGCCCCTGAGCCAGTACCATGCTCGTGAGGCTAGAATTTATTCTGTAATACTAGGAACACACAGACTGTTTTTTTAGTAGAAGAGTAACATCATCTCAGCCCCTTCCCTCTTTTTGAAAGGAAGATTAATTAGTCAATGGGGTATAAGATGGATTAAAGAAAATGAGATTGCCTATCATAATTGTAAAGATGAGGGAACAGTTCTAGAAATGATCTGCACAGGCATGTTGTTGGAAATCTAGCTTTGGCAAAACCCATGAGAAAGGACTGAATTATGCACTGACTTCTTCCATCCATTATACTGTCTCTCAGTAGAACTTGCTGCTTGATAAGTGATGCTAATGTATCATGAGGCTCTGTATAAGTGGATATCACACAAGAACAGCCCAGAACTCATTTTTTTCAAATTGAACAGAGGTGTCCTTTTAAAGAAATTTTGTCCTTCCACAAAAATTAGGAGGCATCAGCATCAAGAATTAGGGGATTTCCATTTTCAGAAAGTCCTTTTCTTTTTTTTCCTTCTCAGTGTCCATGACCCACGAGGAACAGTTTTCTAGGCCTCCTTTTTTTTTTTTTTTTTTTTGCGGTATGTGAGCCTCTTACTGTTGTGGCCTCTCCCGTTGCGGAGCACAGGCTCCGGACGCGCAGGCTCAACGGCCATGGCTCACGGGCCCAGCTGCTCTGCATGTGGGATCTTCCCGGACCGGGGCACGAACCCGTGTCCCCTGCATCGGCAGGCAGACCCCCAACCACTGCGCCACCAGGGAAGCCCTGTAGGCCTCCTTAAAATGGCTATGCCATCCATTTTTAATCGTCCTACTTCATTGCAAAGATAGCCTACCTTAATTAGGCTTCCTTAAGTTTGGCTTCACTTCAAGAACAAAGAGTTTTCAGATACATATTTTAACAAATACTGCAACCTTCTTAGAAGATGCCCTTCCCCAAATGAACATAAATATTGCTTCCTTGTTTCAAAGAAATAACAGAACAGCAATTCTGTTTGATTGGCAATAACATTAAGCAAAGCCCCATTTTCCTGTCTAGATTTCTTCTGTTTACTTCCTATGTTTTAACTATGTTCCCCACAGCTCACCAAGGACACGATGATGCAATGATGGCTTACCCTTTGCCCAATGGAGCCTTGCTGTCATCTGGTCCATCAACTGTACTCAAGTGACAAGAGAACCAGTTAACTGTTTTTTTTTTTTTTTTTTAAATATTTATTTATTTAATTTATTTATGGCTGCATTGGGTCTTCGTTGCTGCGCGCGGGCTTTCTCTAGTTGCGGCGAGCGGGGGCTACTCTTGGTTGCGGTGTGTGGTCTTCTCACTGCGGTGGCTTCTCTTGTTGCGGAGCATGGGTTCTAGGTGCACGGGCTTCAGTAGTTGTGGCACGTGGGCTTAGTTGCTCCGCGGCATGTGGGATCTTCCTGGACCAGGGCTTGAACCCGTGTCCCCTGCGTTGGCAGGCGGATTCTTAACCACTGTGTCACGAGGGAAGCCCCAGTTAACTGTTTTTGTTTTGTTTTGTTTTGTTTTAATAACTGTTGCATGGAAGTATTTTTCAGAACTTTTCCAGGAAGAGCTCTGGGTTTGGAAAAATAATATTTGGGCTCTAGTAACTTTCTCTTTCTTTCTGTAGGTGGGTGCAGTTGGCCTTGTGGATCCTGGAAGTCCTTAGCAGGGTCCTTCATAGAAATGGAAAGAAAAAATTTGGTACTATTAACAGAGATCAGGGAAAGCATCTGTGTTTCAAGATATAGAGTGAATAGCAGCATATGGGAATGAAGGAGTGGAACAAGCATGGGACAGGAAATTAGGAAACCAGGATTCTAGACTTAGGTCTGCCACCAGCTAGACATGTGACCTCTGGCAACCCTTTTAGTCTCACAGGGTCTGACTTTTCTCATATGCAATAGGAGGAAATAGAGCTAAGGTTGTTTCTAGCTATGATCCTCTATGATTATTTTTCTTACCCCCAAATTTGGTGTCTACGACTACATAAGATTTTTGGCTCTTTTGCCAAATGGGGGCATAGGCATGCCATTATTAGCACCTACCAAGATGTAAGCAATTACACTGATATGTTATGTTCACCCAGAGGGAACTAAAGCTATTGAAATAGTGGGAATGTCCCACGGGTTGGGGGGACATTGGATGTGGCTTAGTAACTGCTTACATGATCTTATGTATTCTCTCTCTTCTCTATGCCTCTCTCATTTTTTCATTCTTTTCTTACCTTATTCTTGTGTTTTACAGTGTTTTATATTCCTCTCCCAACTCTGACCCTTTTCTTTCCTTTACAATATTCAGGTTTCAGTGCTCTTGCAAAGGAATTTTCAGAATTCAGGGTCTGAAAAAAATGTCATATTGTAACTCTTGCTAAACGAAATATAATCCTGGCCAACTTCATGCATCAGTTCACACTGGGCAAAGCCTCTGGAGTGTGCGTGTGGGTGGCGCTGCCCCTACACTGGGGTCCTGGGAGAGGATCCTTATACTTGTCATCCAAGTACAAGGGCCATGTGACTCCCACGGCATGAGGTAGAGGCTCTCGATTTGCTTCTGTCCATGTTAACCTTGTGCCCTATCTCCTTGTTTTTTTGTTTGTTTGTTTGTTTGTTTGTTTGCGGTACGCGGGCCTCTCACTCTTGTGGCCTCTCCCGTCGCGGAGCACAGGCTCCGCGACGCACAGGCTCAGCGGCCATGGCTCACGGGCCTAGCCGCTCCGCGGCACGTGGGATCTTCCCGGACCGGGGCACGAACCCGTGTCCCCTGCATCGGCAGGAGGACTCTCAACCACTGCGCCACCAGGGAAGCCCCTCCTTGTTTTTTAAAAACACTTTTCTCTCTGTTTAAATCGCAACTTCTATTAACCAACGTAGAGTGTACCCATTTCGGGCTACATATGCAGTTATGCAAGGGACGTTCCCTCTTTTTTCTCTATTCTGCCAGGTGGTCAAAATTCATCTCAGGGTCTGAGTTCTGGGGTGCTCACCTCTGCCAGGCGCCAGACTGGAGGTGGGGAGCCGGGACATGTGTTTTATGTTGTCATCATTTAGCCATCCTGGCATCTGCCAAGATCGTCAGCTTTCCTCTCTGATCTTTGATGGTTGGCCAGTGGGTCACTCTTGTGTCTCCCTTGTCCCAATCTCAAGGCATCTTCAGGCCTGCTGGTCCTCTCTCAGTTGTATGTTGGGCATTGTTCAACTTGAAGGCCACAGTGGTACATGGAAAACTCTGCGAAGCTGTCTCAGGCACTCTGGGCAAGGGGAGACCTTGTGCAGCCATTTCTATTCTCCCACGCTAGGCCAAGTGGGCAAAGGTGAAGGACCTAGCAGGCTTCCTAGGTCCCTCTGGAGACAGCAAATGTAGAAGGACCTACTGCGGGGCCCAGGGAAGAGCCTAGGAATGCCAGGCACTACTGAGTGGAGGGGTGGGGGAGGGGTAGAGGGGTGAGAGTAAGGGGGAGAACTCTAGGTTAATATCGCAAAATATTATCTCACTACATCAATATTAATGAGTCTATATTTAATCCTTGATTTGGGGCACAACAATAGTAAACCTATAAACTATTTTGACTTTTTCATTCTAAAGATGTAGCTAAGGTAGGATATTGTATTCAAAAGTCCAATGCTGTCCATAGTAACAGTGATTTAACAAAGGGTTGATGCTGCCTGGTGCTTCTGTTTTCCTTTTCTTCTCTCTTTTTCTGTCTTTCAGTGCTTCCTCTTCTGAGTTGCTTCTGCTATCTGATTTCTTCTGTTCCAGGGGAAAAATGAGATATTTCATTCATGCTAAAAGTCTCTGTCCATAGGAGTATTTAAAATTTTTAAAAGGGTAGTAGAGATAGGTCAATGTTTAACACAAAGGAATGTATCACCATAAGTGGAATTTAAGATAATCATAGGGGAGAGATTTTTACCTCTTTTTCACTACAGGAGTGACCATTCTATGGTTCAGGGGAAAGGAATGGGTACTCTCTCCTCCCTCTCTGAAAGGCGGGGCAAATCAGGTAAGGGAGGAAAACTCAGATAAAAGAGCAGCCCTGGAGGCAGAATGAGCTGATGTGAGGGAGTATCTGCAAGGCTGTATGGGGCAGAATTGCAAGGCTGCTGTCAGAAGGAGCCAATCAGAGACAGGCAGGCATGGAACCTGGCTGGTACACTGGAACATCAGGATGGGTTGAGAAGTACCGGTGGGGGCTGAGGGCTTCCCAGGTGAGGTCTAAAACTCAGAATGAGAAAAGACGTTTGCTTTATGTGGTGCTTGGTGTTTGTTGTGGGCTTAAAGATACAGAGCCAGACTGGTTAGTGATCATGACGAAAAGATGAGGGAAGTAGACTCTCTTTAGTGTTCTTGGAAAGTCCCTACCATGCAAATGTTCTGTTTCCTGTGTTTTGTAATACAGTCAGAACTTATTTTCAAGAGCTGGTATTTGGCATATTCCATAAGTACCAAGCAAAGTTCTTAATATAATGGCTTTCAGATGTATCTTATTACCTGTATTCTCTGCAAAAGTTGTAAAAAAATGTCTGTCATAGTCTTTTGGGATGCCATTACAAAATAACCATAGACTGGGTAGCTTTTAAATGATGAAAATTTATTTCTAACAGTTCTGGAGTCCAAGAAGTCCAAGATCAAGGCCCTGGAAGATTCAGTGTCTGGTGAGGGTCTGCTTCCAGGTTTGTAAACATCCGTCTTCTTGCTGTGTCCTCACATGGTAGAAGGGGTGAGAGAACTCTCTTGGGCCTCTTTTATAAAGGCACTAATCCCATTCGTGAGGACTCCACCTTCATGATCTAATCACCTACAAAAGGCCTCATCTCCTAATATGTCACATTGTGGGTTGGGATCTCAACATATGAATTTTACGGGGACACAAACAATCAGTCCATAACAGAGTCTTACTTCTAAGATCTTCCAGCGTAGCTGGATCCTTTCATTTCAACTTTGGCCCAGCAAAGTGGGCCAGGGTCAGTACACAAGGAATCACCTAGAATATTGTCAGGCTCCCACAGTCTGGCCTGACCTGCCCACACCTGGTTCAGTGTCTCCTTACAAAACTTAGCTTGTCCCAATGCATCTGTATCTGTTTAGTCAACCCTCAGCCGATTGGCTGCTTATGATTCTGGACTCTGGCACCAATCTCCTGCTTTCCTGACTGCAGCTCTTCACTCTTGGCCAGATCTGGATGCATGTGCCAAGGCCTAGGGCCACCCTTTGGTATATTGTTGTCCAGACATGAGGACCTTGATTAAATTTATTAGTATGATGGAGGGAGGGATTGGGAGTAGAACCCAAATAAATACATTTAAGCTATAATTGAATTTCCCCTACTTGTCTTCAGTTATTGAAAAAGATACTATACTTGGGATGCTAATTGAAATCCTACAAAACTTCTTTTCAATAATTTATTTGTAGTCCTATCATCACTGATAGTTAGTTAACTAAAATAAAACAAATAATAATTTTTTTTGCTTCCATTTTTCTGGGTGACAAGCCAGCAGAATACACCTTTAGAATCAGGTTCTTCTTTTTTTTAAAAAAAATTTTATTTATTTATTTTTAGCTGCATGGGGTCTTTGTTGCTGTGTACGGGCTTTCTCTAGTCGCGGCGAGCGGGGGCTACTCTTTGATGCAGTGCGAGCACTTTTCATCGCGGTGGCTTCTTTTTGTTGTGGAGCATGGGCTCTAGGCACACGGGCTTCAGTAGTTGTGGCATGTGGGCTCAGTAGTTGTGGCCCATGGGCTTAGTTGCTCCACGGCATGTGGGATCTTCCCCGACCAGGGCTCAAAACCATGTCCCCTGCGTTGGCAGGCAGATTCTTAACAACTGTGCCACTACGGAAGTCTCTAGAGTCAAGTGCTTCTTAAGAATTATTAGCAAAAGGGATTATTGACTGAAGGCTGACGAACCATGCTTGGGAAACTCTGCTGAGGTGAGGTGAGAATTAAGATGAATCAACTTCAGACCAAGGAGGAAATGGATACACTGAGTTAAATACACACACTATTCCTAGCTGTAGATTTTGCAAAATGACAGGAGCTAACAAGCAAGCCAAATACTTAAGAAACCCTGATGGGGCTTCCCTGGTGCCACAGTGGTTAAGAATCCCCCTGCCAATGCAAGGGACACAGGTTCGAACCCTGGTCCGGGAAGATCCCACATGCCGCAGAGCAACTAAGCCCGTGCGCCACAACTACTGAGCTTGTGCTCTAGAGCCCGCGAGCCACAACTACTGAGCCCATGTGCCACAACTACTGAAGCCTGTGTGCCTAGAGTCCGTGCTCCACAGCAAGAGAAGCCACCACAATGAGAAGTCCACGCACCACAACGAAGAGTAGTCCCCCGCTCGCCCAATTAGAGAAGGCCCACGTGCAGCAACGAAGACCCAACATAGCCCAAAATAAATGAATTAAATTTAAAAAAATAAAAAAAGAAGAATCCCTGATGGCAGGACTTCCCTGGTGGTCCAGTGGTTAGGACTCCATGCTTCCATTTCAGGGGACGTGGGTTCGATCCCTGGTCAGGGAACTAAGATCCCACATGCCATGCGACACGGCCAAAAAAAACAAAACAAACAAACAAACAAGAGTCTCTGATGGTGTGGTCCTTTCTGAGAAACATTTCAGGACAGAGGTTAATTAGAAAGTTTCACAAACACAGTCAATTCTTGCCGAGAGCAGTCTTACATTACCCAGAGGCTTACTCAGACAGCAAGAGGTCCATTAGCACAGCGGACAGAGTCTGAGCTTGGGAGCCAGACAGGCCTGAGTTGAAGTTTTGAGCCCTCCAGTTTACCAGCTGTGTGCTCTTGTGTGAGATGAGCAAATCTTCTTCAGGTTTGGTTTTCTTCAGCCAGAAAACAGGGATAGTAATACTCATCTGAGTGATTAATGATAATGCATATAAATCTGTTGGTCGATAAAAGACAGCTTTTATCTCAGTGAAGGAAGGTCAAATTGCAGTAGCCCATAAAGCTTGTTATCTGGTTATGACAGATGAAATGCATACATTCCTGGATTCGAAGGCACAGCTCAGAGTGGTTTGTGATTGCCAGCATGTTCCACAGAAGCCTGTTTTTAGACTTCCCTTATTTTTGCCAAGTAACGATAAATGCTGACAGAAACTGTCACTTGTCACATTCCCAGAAGCCACGCATCTCCCTTATCTCTCTGTTCCTCTCCAAGGAGGCTGTCAGGGAAGGCAGATCAAGAGTTCAAACAAGGGAGACACTGAATGAACGTGCCTGCTGCTTTGGCATCACTCCTTTGCTTACTTGTGGAGACGGGCCAGGCGTTCAGAGCTAGCTGGAGGAGCCCAGATAGTTTCACAGTAGTGGATACTTCCACATATTCGTTTTAAGGAAAGGCTGATATGTCTGTATGATAAATATTACCCCTTAAATGTGGTTATGGCCAGAGTTAATCACAGTTTTGTTTTGTTTTTAAAATTTACTTATTTATTTATTTCTGTCTGTGTTGGGTCTTCGTTGCTGTGCGTGGGCTTTCTCTAGTTGCGGTGAGCGGGGTCTACTCTTCGTTGTGGTGTGCAGGCTTCGCATAGCGGTGGCTTCTCTTGTTGCAAAGCACAGGCTCTAGGCATGCGTGCTTCAGTAGTTGCGGCATGCAGGCTCAGTAGTTGTGGCTCACGTGCTGTAGAGTGCAGGCTCAGTAGCTGCGGCACAGGGGCCTAGTTGCTCTGCGGCATGTGGGATCTTCCCGGACTAGGGTTGGAACCGGGGTTCCCTGCATTGACAGGCAGATTCTTAACTACTGCACCACCAGGGAAGTCCATTAATCACAATTCTAATCTGCAGTGCTGCAGTGTAAGCAAATAGGGGGTCCTGGGAAAGTGTCCTGGACTTTTCAAATTTATCTTAAGAGAATGTGTAGAACTTCTGGGTGTTATTGCTGACACGAATTCTCACTTCCGTACTACATGGGTTCTCATCTCCTTATTTAATTACCAACTTATTTCAATATAAGGGTTTACCTCCTACTAGTGACCATCAAGGTGACAGCGATTTCATAAAGTCAGGCGTGGAGACAGAAATGAGGTTTGTGTTCACTCGATGTCGTCCACTGTCTTTCAGTCAGTCATGTATGAATAGTTTGTTCATTCAGTGCCTCCACTGCTTCAAGTCGAGTGGCAGAAAATATCAGAATCACTGTCACCACAGATATCATCACCACTGAGTAGTATTTATCATAAATTCACCACTGCACGATACCAAGGCAAGACAGATAGGCAAAATAATTGCCCATGAGTCAAGCCTGCTTAACAGACAGATAATTTCACAAATTATCTCCAGACCCTAGTGTAAATACCCAAATGGATCTTTGTTAATTTGCAACAAAGATAAATTATGTAGATAAAGGGGCAGGAGAGTTGGTAATATTCTAAGTTATTTAATTAAAAAATATAGTTCTCTATCCTTTTACCTTAAAGGTCTTCAAAAATGGAAAGTGGGAGATAGGGTACTATAGTTTAGTGATTTCTAGATTTTTTTTTTCATGAATCAGTTAAATTTAAAAACAAGAATTGGAGGGACTAATATAAGGATATGAACTCTTTTGCAGATTTGTCAAGTGAGGAAATTAAAAATGAGATTGACTATAAACTATTGTTATCATTTCATGAAGAAAGACATCTGAATACCAAAATAAAAGGGTGGATATCATTTCAGAATAAGGAATGGTCTTTCAAAGTGAATAACAGTGAACTACAATTATTAAACACTTATTACGTGCAAGGTACTGTTCTAAGCCATTTGAATGTACTATTTTATTCATACAACCTTGTGAAATGGATACTATTATTATTCCTATTTTACAGATGAGAACATTGAGGTACAAAGAGGTAATGTGTCTAAAGTAACACAGTAAGGGGAGACTTTGGATTCATTTCTGCAGAGTCCATGGTTTTAAAAACTATGTGATAAGTCTTGGTAAGCCCTCACAAAGATTTAATTTTACTAAAAAAAAAAAAAAGGTTACGTAACTTATTTTTCTAATTTTGATATTAACAGATGAAAACCTGGTCACAGATCTGCTCTCGCCTGAAAATCAGGTTATCTCTCAAGGAAGGGGCAAGAGGTGGGTGGTGAGAGTAGGGGGCCAGTGTAGGCTTTGGCCTGAGCTCCATGAGGGGCCTCAACTTTAGACTTTTGATGCTATCTTCAAATATTGCTCTACCTGTAGACACAAAGAGACACCAACTTGTTTAAAAGACAAAAGCAGTCATTCACCAAACTTCTTTTTACATACCACCTGTAGTGCACTTGGAGTTGACTTTTTTCCAAGTCAAGTGTGCAAATTATTTTGTGAAAAACACCATATATTCTGACATTGAAACTCTATTGTGAGGGAGACAGTACTTATTTCCCACTCCTCATGTTTCCACACAGGGATGGATGAGCCATTGCCTTGCCAGGAGGAATAGGCATGTCAGGACTCCTTTTATCTTTTGCTCCCCACCACCAACTCCTCCCCCAGGGAGATGGGATAACTTGCCCCACTGGGGGCTTAGCTTGGCTCTGTGCCTTTTGGGTTTATCTTTCAGAGCCATTCTGTCTCTCGGATGCCCACCTCTTCTGCTCTTCTCTGTGGTTCACTCACTGAGGCATCTCTGCATCTGAGGTCTGCTGTTTCAGAGTTGGGGTAAATTCACTCTGGGGAGGGTCTTATAAACCCCTTTGGCTTCATATCTAAACTCACTTTATCCAGTCAGCTTTATCTGTTATAAAGTTAACAGATATTTATGTTTCTGTCTCGGGTTTTATTTCTTATTTGGTTGCAGATTTTGGAAAGGAAGAAAGGAGCTCTTATTTATTTAGTTCCGAAACTCCAACACTGCGTGATATCATACAGTTGTAAGAGGGAACTTAGAAGGAACCTTAAGAGGTCATGTGGAACCACATCTAAGCTAAAGACTTCTACAAAATAATCATCCTTAGCATTTTTCTTAGCACTTACTATGTGACTGGCACCAGATCACAAGCCTCTGCACTAATGACCTCATTTCATTCCTATGCAATTGTATGCGATGGGTACTATTGACACTGTCACTTTACTAATTAGAAACTTGAAGCTTGGAGAGGTTAAATAATATGCCAAAAATTACAGAATGATTTGGTCACAGAGCCCTATTGAAGGGTGAGCCAGATAGATTCCTTCCCAGCTCTGCAGAGAGAAGACAGATATGGAACAATTAACCAAATAAATAATTGATAACAGCTGTGAGGAGTGTCATGCCCAGTGCTGAGAACACATAACCTCTAGTCTGAGGGTCAAGGAAAACATTCTTGCCTGACAAAGTGAGTTCAATTGTGAGCCTTGACGCTGCGTAGGAGTTAGTGAGGCAAAGGGGTGAGTGGTTGGGTGGGCTGGGAGTCAGGAGGAGGGGAGGGCACTATTCCAGGAAGAGGGTACAAGAGCTGGGAGGGTCTGAAGTGAGAAGAGGTGTGGTAGTCAAGAGCTGAAAGGCTGCTACAGGGAAGGTGAGGGAGGAGGGAGCACCAGATGAGGTTGGAAAGCCAGGCTGGGGTCCTGGTAGGAGATCTGCAAGCCACACTAAGGATTTGGGATCTTAGGATCAACATGATGCCCTTGAGAGGTGTACTTAAAGGGTGTGACAATGGCGACCATTTCTCTCTGTACCAACCCCTATTTCTAAGCTTTGAATTCTGACTCCATCAAAGAGAAAATTCCTATTAGGTGCTAATCTCTCTTCAACACCTTTTTTTTTTTTTTTTTTTTTTTGCCACGCCACGCAGCATGCAGGACCTTAGTTCCCTACCAGAGATTGAACCCGTGTCCCCTGCAGTGGAAGCTCGGGGTCTTAACCACTGGACCACCAGGGAAGTCCCCACCCTGTGGCTTTTGATGAACAGCTCATCTCCCTCTTAATAAGGGGCAGCGTGTGAGAAGTCTGTTCAATAGTTCTTAGCCTTGGTCTTCTGATCACCTGAAAACCTTTTAAACATTCTGATGCAAGGCGGCACTCAAGCCCAATTAAACCAGAACCTGATTTAATTGGGAACCAAGCATCTGTATTTTTCAGACACAGCAGCCTCTGCAACTGAATTTAGCAAACATCTATTAAACCCTACTGATCCTAAATACAGGCGCTCTGTGAGATGCCAGGTGTACAAAGCTGCGTAAGCATGAACAACAGTTAGCAGCTGTGAACTATTCCAAAGCTGTCACTGCTGCAGTTGCTACAAAAGCAAGCAAGGTTGAGCAGGCCCAGAGATCAGACAGCAATGAAAAGAATCCTTGAAGTCAATGAAAATAATCAATCATGTGGTGGCCTATCCACAGTATCTCACCTGTTTTTTTCAAAGCATCACCCCTTGGAAGGAAACCCCAGAAATTAGGAACTCAGACTGAGGAAAGGTGGCTGATCACCCTCCCGGTGCCCTGTGTGAAGATTCAGAGCAGTCAAGGCAACCTGCTGCTTCAATTGCTTCCCCTACTTTTGCCTTGGAGAATTGGCCGGAGGAAGGAGGCAACACATCATGTATTCAAACATTTATCGAGCACCTACTTTGTGCCTGGCAGTGCGCTAGGCATCGAGGCTACAATGATCCTCCACATTTCCTGAATCAAGTTGCTCACAGAAGACAAGGGATCCAGGGACTTCCCTGGTGGCACAGTGGATAAGACTCTGTGCTCCCAATGCGGGGGCCGGCGTTCAATCCCTGTCAGGGAACTAGATGCCACATGCGTGCTGCAACTAAGAGTTCACATACCACAACTGAAGAGCCTGCAAGACAAAACTAGGACCTGTTTTTTAGTTTATTTATCAAATAAACTAATAAATTTTAGTTTATTTATTGATCTGTGTGGAAAAAAAGATTATAAACATTCAAGTGTTTTGGAAAATAAGGAATCCATGATGGGTCAAGACAAAATTCTATACCTGAATCATGAAATCACAAACCTTCAAGGTTTGCTATTTATGCTACGGATTTTGGAATGTGTTTTCAGAGAACAGCAATGATTTCTTTTTCACTTGCTTTATGTATCCTCTAGCATTGTGTCAGACACAAAAGGGTATTTAACAAATGTTGTTTTGATTACGGTTAAATCCAAGCTAGAAAGGATACTCTTTCTTTTTCTTAACAAAGTTAAGAAAAAAAAAGAGAGGACATTCCAGTATGAAAATAAGCCAAGTGTTGAGGCCAATAAAGCTTGGACAGTTTTAAAACAATATAGAATTATGTCTCATTTCTAAAGCTCTGGGGGTAGCCTACATGTATAATGGCCTCTGGGAGCTTGAAATTCTAAGGTTTCAATCCAAATGAGACAGGAAGGCATCTTTTAAAAATAAATATCCAAGTTTTTATTGAAGTGCTTTAAGTGTTTCTCTTACTTGGCTCCACTTTGAGATAAAATTAGAAAAAATAAAGATATATTTCATAGCCTTGGAGAATCTTAGAAAAGGGAGGAGGGAGGATCCAGGAGGCCATCCAGAATGACCTTGAGAGCTTTTTCAGAACATACCTGCTGGTCTTGGATGGGGTGATCTGGAGTACAGGAGCTAGGCATGGGAGACTGGGCATGGATACTTTTAAGAAACTCTCCAGAAGATTCTAGTTCAGAACACATATGAAGTCCAGTCACTCTATTTTATAGATGAAGAGACTAAGACCCAGAGATTTGAAGTGAGCCGTTCAAAGTCTCATAGCTCGTTAGTGACAGAACTTAGTATTGTGTCTTCTATTATATCACATAGATTTCCATATTTCAGCTAAGGTTACCATAGCCTCAATTCCATTGACACAGCTCTATAAATAATTTTAAAGTATTTTTTCTTGGATGTTGTATAAGAGGGAAGCTTAGCTCTGAGTGGACCAGTATGCCTAATCAGAAGCAGCAGTTAGGAGGTAAGATCATAAATGCCTCAAAAAAATCACTTAAATTAAAGACTGGGGTACGCTGGTGCAGTCTCTCAGGATGTGGAATTAAAAGGAAACTGAAAGATCATTCACTTGGTTTAAAAAACAGAACTATTTATCACAGTACAGTCTCTTTTGCTCTACTCTGACTTTTGAAATGAAATACACATAGAGTAGTTAAATAAAATTTAAAAAAAACATAGCGTTGTGTATTAAGAGCACATTTAAAATTTTCCTTATCATATAATAATTTGGTATAAGTACCTTCCCCCCCCCACCTGCTGCTAATAAAATCTAAGATACTTTTAGTGGAATAAGCCAGAAAAAGAAAGACAAATTCCGTATGATCTTACTTATACGTAGAATCTGAAACAACAACAACAAACAAACTCATAGGTACAGAGGACAGACCGACGGTTTCTGGAGGGGCAAAATGGGTAAAGGGGTCAAAGGTACAAACTTCCAGTTATAAAATCAATAAGTCCTGAGGATGTAATGTACAGCACGGTGACTACAGTTAATAATCCTGTGTTGTTTTTTGAAAGTTGCTAAGACAGTACGTTCTAACCGTTCTCAACACAAAAAAAGGTTATAACTCTGTGTGGTAATGTGTATTAGCTAGACTTACAGCAGTGATCATTTTGCAATATATACCTATTTTGAATCATTATGTTGAACACCTGAAACTAATACAATTTTAAGTATCTTAAACATATAATTATATCTTAATTAAAGATATTTAATCTTTAAATGTATCAATTATATCTTAATTAAAAAGTTTAAGATACTTTTCCCTCCTTCTCAGATTTAAGTATGATCAGAAACTTGTATCTAACTGAACTAAATACATATTAAGTGGAAAGTTTTTCCACAGTTTGGATTTCACACACATTCTTACTTATATCTGTCTTGAAATACTCGAGACTGGTATGCACAATGCTATTTATTCTAAGACTAAATATGAATGCGGGTCACAGTGGAATTGCAAGTATGTTTGTTCCAACAGCTCCAAATTATAAGGTGAGCAACCTGTTTTTATGCTCTTTTTCTCTGGCCTTTCTAAAATTGCAAACTGCCCAGCTAGCTTAGCCCATGGGTAAGCTGATAACTGGCAATGTGGGTGGAGGTGTGTGTGAGAGAGATGGAGGAGGAATAGACAAAGTTAGAAAAGGGAGTTCCACTGAACTACTAAGGGTAACAAGTTACCTTACTATCACTTCCCAGTTCTTATTCGGTAAGTAACCCTTTGCTTTCTTTGGTCCTATGCAGCTATCTCTCTTTTTATTTCTTAGAGAGACAATGTTATACTACTAATGTTAGATTAATCATTCATAGTATTGTAAAAAGCACTAAACACCAGGTGACAGAGGGCAAAATTTCCAGAAGCTCAAAACCTTAAGAAAAAAAAAGCCATGCAATGAAGTCATCCACAATTCCCTCCTCAAAATGTGACCACTTCCAGACACTGACAGAATTTTGCCCATGCCCTCCTAATGCCACAGGCCATCTTCTACTTTGTGCCCTTAATTCCACTGTGCAATATAAATGCATTGTGGCCAGTACATTTAGGCATCTGCAGCTCCCGTAGCCCTCAATCTGGTACCTTGTGCATAGTAGGCACTCATAAAGGAGTATCAGAACATTCCATCTCTAAGATCAACCTAAGGGGAGGGGAGTCACTACCTGATAAAGGATGTGGCATAAAATATTCATGTGAGGCTTGAACATACCAGTTTCATTAAGGAACTATTCTCACATTACATAGCAATCAGGCAGATGCTTCAGGAGGGAACAGGTTTCTTTCAATTGTATGTCATGTCATGGGACTTTGAAAGGAGATATACCTAGTGCTTTAGAAAGCTCTTAAGAGAAGCTCCCTAACTCTCTCTAGGAAAGCTAAAAATAGGAAGGATGAAGACCACAGTGAAAACCATTATGGACGCTCTGCAATGTCTCTTACAACAATGCCCCAACTTGACAACCTCTCAGGGGCAATATTACCTGACTCCAAGAGTCAACTCCTTGAGAATTTCTTCTTCCGTGGTTTTCAAAGTTTGTTTCTGAACCAACATGTTGCTCGGACACCAGCTAGAAATGTAAAATTTTTGACCATCCTGGGACCTACTGAATCAGAGACTCTGGGGTGGAGCCCAGCAATCTATTTTTTAACAAGCTTTCCAGGGGATCCTGCTATAGGTTAAACTTTGAGAACCACTGCTCCACCCAGCACCTCCCAGACTGCTGTGTACCAGTGGCTCAGATCACCTGGGAAATCTCATTTGGGCTCTTGGACAGTGGAGATACTGAATGTTTGTGGGGGGAGGGGGGAGGGAGAACGAGACTTATAATCCCTTTTTTGTCCTATCAAGATAAAAATACCCCAAAGGTCTCTCCACAAAAATAACACTTAAATTATCAATTCTAGTCTTAATAGGGATTTGCTAACTCAGCTGAGAGCTGGAATAGAGTTTGTTTGGACACTGTAAGTCGATTTGGACGGACTGGGCTGAGTTAGCCTGCGTTGACATTTATCTTCTGTGATGGCCATGAAGGAGGGTTTAGTAAGATGATCTACAGTATATGAACTATTTTAAGAGTATGTTTAATTTACATAACAAAAAATATCAGAGCTACAAGAGGCCTTAGGAACTGATTGTTTTTCTGATCTCCTCATTTTACAGAGGTCTCACAGAGGTGATAGAGGCAGGACCAGAAAGTGAGTTGTCACCATTCCTAAAGAGAGCTTGTTCTAGGGATTCTAATACACTATATGCAGTGCCAGGAATACCTGATAGCTCTCAACATTTCCCTTACAGGGAATGGATGGTAGGTCTAACTGGGTAGACCAAAGACCAAGATGATATCCTGTTCTCAAGGAATTCAGTCTGATGGTTAACAGCCATCTCAATATCTCTTCAAGTTCTAGTTGACCTAGTTATACTTGTTCATCGTTTCATCAAAAGATCCCAGAAATTTCTCTAAAAGCATCTATTATATTAATTAGAATTATTTTGGTTGCAAAAAATAGAATCTACCTGAGCCAGCTTAAGCAAGAAGGGAGCATTGATTACAGTGCAATCAAAGAAAGAATTGGACAAGCAGGCCTCTAGAGGGTAGCAACCAGGGTCTGGAGCACTGTAAGGAGCCCAGAAAGTTCTTTCATGGAACAGAATGGTATTTTTCTGTTTCACAGGATACATAGAAGAAAAGGTACAGATAGTCATGAGTTCTATATGTTACATGTAGAATTGCCTACTGAAATACTTGATATTTTTCTTTTTTTAAGTTAAAAACAACCCAGCTTTAATGAGATATACTTTTAAAATTCACATACTATTGAAACTGAGCAGGACCCTGTGGGACCCTACCGGGTACAAATATTTTTCCATGTTCCCTGTTTTTTGTTTGTAGGAAAAAGTCTTTATAACCTTCCCTGAAGGTTGTGGCAAAGGGCATATTCAAGCAGCTACTAATTAGGGGAGTGAGGGATTGCAGAAATAAAGGAAAGGCAGTCAAGAAAAAATAATGCAGTGATGGGGCAGGGTCCTGATTCCTCCTCAAGGGATATACATGACAATCTGATACATATCTCTGAACTCTTCTGTAGGAACTAAGGCCCCACCCTGGTGGAGGAGGGTAACCTCAGGCAGAGCACAAGCACTGGACCCCAGACTGGTTGGAACCAGAAGGTTGATGATTGAGATTCCTGGAACACCACCCTGTTACCTCCCCACTAACCAACCAATTAGAGGAAGATAACACATCCTGCAGACCTCCCCCCAAATTTTGCCTATAAAAACTCTTCTCTGAAAACCATCAGGGAGTTTGGGCTTTTTGAGCCTGAGCTACCACTCTCCTTGCTTGGCCCTGCAATAAACCCTTCTCTGCTCCAAACTCTGATGTTTTGGTTTGTTTGGTCTCACTGTGCTTCGGGCATATGATCTTGGGTTCCACAGCACTATCAAGTTCACTCTTAAGTCTTTTTTCGTATAGTCTCTCATTCATGGACCTGTGCAGAATGGTGAAAAATTTGAATTGCTGGACACACACTCTCATACTAAAGACAAGTACCCTTTTTGTAGTCTATTGAGGGCTCATGTTTAGCATTTTTGTGTTTTTGTTAGTGATGTTGCTGGTTTGAACGGCCCCCAAGTGTAGGGCTGAAGGGCAGTCTAGCGTTCCTAAACACAGGAAGGCTGGGAGGGGTCTGACAGAGAAAACGCATGTTAGATAATTGTTTTTCAGGCAAAAGTTCTAGTGCTGTTAGCTATGAGTTCAATATTAATGAATCAACAATGCTGTACATCCAGAAAAAGGAATAGGCCATTTGCCAAGTATTGATGTAACACCTATATAGTGTGATGAGACTATGGAGAAGATGGAAAAGTGGCTAAATTTGTGGATTCATGAGATGATAACCAACTTTAAAAAAGCATAAGTATAGTAGATAGCATAGTTGTGATGCTGAAAGCCAAAGAAATTTACTGTCACATTACCCGGGTGAGGAAAATGTTAAACTCTTCTTGGCTGGTGTTTTAGTATAAAGAAATACTAAATATAATTACTTAAAAGAAATCTATATTAAGTAAGGTGTCTTTAAACAGAAACACACACAAAACAAGGTAATGTATGATTGACTGATGAAAATGTTATGACCAGAAGCTTTGGAAACCTAATCCTATGTTTGCCTTAGGAGCAATGCCTCCGTAGTCACTAATTCAGTGTTTGTGGCAATTTTACACAACATAACTACCATGAAAAATGAGAATATACTGTATATTCACAAAATTATGTCTCAGTCACCACTAACCAATTCCAAATAAGAATCATCCCAAGACTTCCCTGGTGGCGCAGTGGTTAAGAATCTGCCTGCCAATGCAGGGGACACGGGTTCGAGCCCTGGTCTGGGAAGATCCCACATGCCGCAGAGCAACTAAGCCTGTGAGCCACAGCTACTGAGCCTGCGCTCTAGAGCCCGTGAGCCACAACTACTGAGCCCATGTGCCACAGCTACTGAAGCCTACATGCCTAGAGCCCATGCTCCACAGCAAGAGAAGCCACCGCAACGAGAAGCCCGTGCACCACAACGAAGAGTAGCCCGCTTGCCACCACTAGAGAAAGCCCTCACGCACCAACGAAGACCCAATGCAGCCAAAAATTAATTAATTAATTAATTGATTAAAAAAAAGAATCATTCCCAAAAGAAGCACTATACCCATTAGCAGTCATTTCCTGTTTCCCCTCTACCCCCATCTCCTTGCAACCACTAATCTATTTTCTGTTTCTATGTAGTTCCCTATTCTGGACATTTCATATAAATAGAATCATACAATATGTGGCCTTTTGTGTCTTGGTGCTTTCACTTAGTACAATGTTTTCAAGGTTTATCCATGTTTTCCTAGGTGGCTGCACCATTTTTCAATCTCACCAGCAGCGTATGAGGGTCCCAATTTCTCCACATTCTTTTTTTTTTTAATTAATTAATTAATTTTATTTTTGGCTGCATTGGGTTTTTGCTGCTGCACGCGGGCTTTCTCTAGTTGTGGCGAGCAGGGGCTACTCTTCGTTGCGGTGCACGGGTTTCTTATTGCGGTGGCTTCTCTTGTTGTGGAGCACGGGCTCCAGGCGTGCGGGCTTTAGTAGGTGTGGCACACAGGCTCAGTAGTTGTGGCTCGCAGGCTCTAGAGCACAGGCTCAGTAGTTGTGGCGCCCGGGCTCAGTTGCTCTGCGGCATGTGGGATCTTCCCGGACCAGGGCTTGAACCCGTGTACCCTGCATTGGCAGGCGGTTTCTTAACCACTGCACCACCAGGAAGCCCTCTCCACATTCTTGCCAACACTTGTTACTGTTGTCTTTTTGATTATAGCCATCCTGGTGGGTGTGAAATGGTATTTTTTGGTGGTTTTTGACTTCCATTTTCCTGATGACTGATGATGTTTGATATCTTTTCATGTGCTCATTAGCCATTTGTATATCTTCTTTGGAGAAATATCTATAGAAATCTGTTTCCCATGGGATAGTTGTTGAGTGAAAGAACTCTTTATTTTGGATACAAGCCCCTTAACAGATATATGATTTGCAAATATTTTCTCCCATTCTGGGGGTTGTCTTTTTATTTCTTGACACCTGAATAGACTTTTTTTTTTTTTTTTTGGCTGCGTTGGGTCTTCATTGCTGCGTGCAACATCTTCTCTAGGTGTTTCTCTAGGTGCAACGTTTTCTCTAGGGTTTTCTCTAAATGTGGCAAGCGGGGGCTACTCTTCGTTGTGGTTCACGGGCTTCTCATTGTGGAGGCTTCTCTTGTCATGGAGCACGGGCTCTAGGTGTGCAGGCTTCAGTAGTTGTGGCTCGCGGGTTTAGTTGCTCCGCGGCATGTGGGATCTTCCTCGACCAGGGCTCGAACCTGTGTCCCCTGCATTGGCAGGCGGATTCTTAACCACTGTGCCACCAGGGAAGTCCCCTGAATAGACTTTTGATCCAGATGCCAGATCACTGGTTCAGTTTGCACAGGTGTCTACTTCTCAGATGATAAAGCAACATTGGCAATTGCTCCCTGTGTAACCATGTGAAGTGGGGAAAAGGACAATTCCAAGAAAGAGGACTGAACAGGGCAGACGATCAAATAGGGATTCACTACAATTATACAGTTATTATATCATTTCCTTTCATTATAGGGAAGTATATATAATAACTCTAGAGATTACAGATCACTAATGGTCAGAGGGCTAAAGATATGTTACTCACTAACAATGACTTTAAAAAAGACAACCACACTTCTTGAATCAAAAGATAATTTTAAAATGCCTGCCTGATTTCTTATGAAAGTGTGTAAACTCAGGAAACAGTGATATTTCAAAATCATCCATTTTCTTTATTTTTTAATAGAGAAAAAACTGTATGGCATTTACAAAAAGCATTCTCTTCCTCAAATAACAGTCCCTTCTTCAAAATTTCAGAAGCTGCTCAAATAATGCTCCTAAAAAGTAGCATTGTCTAGGTACAATGTACAGTAAAAGGCAAAAAATAAGGAAGAAATTTTATATTTGTTCCAAATATGTACTTTGAAGTTGACTACTTTGAACAGATATCAAAAGAGCCCTGTGTTGTACCTAATATTCTTTGTCCTATTAGGCGTAGCTAAGCATAGATCTTGCTTAATTTTATCCCTTGTCAATACAAATATCTTTCTTTTTAAATTTTACTAGTGTTATGAGCTATGTTCCCCCCAAATTTATATGTTGAATCCCTAACCCTCAGTACCTCAGAATATGACTGTACTTGGAGATAGTCGTTAAGGAGGTAATTAAGTTAAAATTAGGGCAGGCCCTAATCCAATATGACTGGTATCCTTATAAGAAGAGGAAATTTGAACACAGACACATATGAAGGAAGATCATGTGAAGACACAGGGAGAAGACAGACATCTACAAGCTAAGAAGAAAGGTTTCAAAAGAAACTATAACCTTGATAACACCTTAATCCCAAACTTTTGGCTTCCAGAATTGTGAGAAACTAAATTTCTGTTGTTTAAGCCTCCCAATCTGTGGTGCTTTGTTAGGTCAGCCCTAGCAAACTAACACAGTTAGTTAGCTATAGAGATGATGTTTCTTTTTTTTTTTTTTGCAGTATGCGGGCCTCTCACTGTTGTGGCCTTTCCCGTTGCGGAGCACAGGCTCCGGACGCACAGGCTCAGCGGCCATGGCTCACGGGCCCAGCCGCTCCGCGGCATGTGGGATCTTCCCGCACCGGGGCACGAACCCGTGTCCCCTGCATCGGCAGGCGGACTCTCAACCACTGCGCCACCAGGGAAGCCCTAGAGATGATGTTTTTAAGATATCAACTTTTCCTCTGTATCTGAAAAGGAATGTTGTGAAGGCCTTTGTTCCTGTTTATATGCCAATATCTGCTAATTAAAATATGTCATTAAGGCAGATCCAGAGGAACTGCTGCCTGGACATTCTGTTAAAAGAATTGTTATTTATGGTTGTAAGAAACAAAACTCTTCTAAATTACATGCAAATGTGACTTTACCAACTGGCTTCTCCTAAATTAAAGTGACTTAAAGAAGGGTTGGGTTTGCTAATTTAACAACTGAGAATTTTATTTTTATGTTCAAAAATTCTTTCTTCTTCTTTCTTTTCCTCTAGATATTCCTCCTTGAGAACTAACACTTATATAGCACTGACTATGGGCCATGCTATAGTCTGAATGTTTGTGTCCCCCTGTCCCTTTGTCCACGTAAGGTCACAATGAGAAGTCTGCCACCAGAAAAGTCCCTCAGCCAAACATGCTGGCACTGTGATCTCGGACTTCCAGCCTCCAGAACTGTGAGGAATGAATTTCTGTTGTTTATAACCTACTCAGTCTGTGGTATTTTGTTATAGCAGCCTGGATGGACTTGGACAAGCCAGGTTCTTTTTAAAGTTCTTTACTTGTCCATTAGATATTTTTAAAGCACCTGTGATGTGCCAGGTCCTCTTCTAGGTGTTTTGGTTATTATCAGTGAAAATAAAACAGAAAAGTTTCCTGCTCTTGGGGAGTGAGCAGATTGACAATTAACCATAGTCACCATAAAGAAGTAGATGACATAGTTTGTTAGAAGGTTAAAAGTACCACAGAAAGGGCTTCCCTGGTGGCGCAGTGGTTGAGAGCCCGCCTGCCGATGCAGGGGACACGGGTTCGTGCCCGGGTCTGGGAAGATCCCACATGCCGCGGAGCGGCTGGGCTTGTGTTCCAAAGATCAGGTGTGCTCTAAGACTAATCCTGCTATCGATTTACTGTTTTAGCTTGGAAAGATGTAAGATTTCTCCCCCCCACCAAAGTTACAATTTTGTTATTAGCTAAAACATGACTTATCCAGCAGTATATCCTTTACATTTGACAGACTACAACCTGTTAAAAAATTTCCTGGACTAGTACAAAGAGACATTTAAAAAGATTCCTGGATCTCACTGGCTACTGAAATTGCCTTGCCATCATATGATTTTACTAAATAATGGGTAACCAAACCACTTCTCTGTAAACCCTTGAACAAGACCTTGGAGTTCTCTTTCACCTTCTTGGCATTCATCAAACACCAATAGCTACTACAGTCTCTTGACTCAGTGGCAAAACCTGCTGGCCTTGCCTGAGGGCAACAGCTGCGGCAGCTAAACTAGTGGAGGTTTCGGTTGACTTGGTTCTAGGGTGTCCTTTAACCTAATGGTCCCTCATGCTGTATAATCTTCATTGCACACTGATACCATGCAACACTCTCAGCAAGTAGGGTTACTTCTTATGAAATCCTACGATGTTCTTCCATCATCGTTGTGGTCTTTAAAATTCTGTTATTCTTCCATAATCTGAAGAAGGAGAAACTCATAAATGTTCAACCTCTGCTTGTGAACTGTGCCCCAAACTGATTTACTAAAATCACTTCAGGAAATTCAGACTGAATCTTGTTTGTTGACAAGTCATACCTTAAAACTGAAACAGGTGGGATGCACTGTAACAGGTGTGACTTCACACTTCAAAATATGACCTCTTGCCAGAGGCAAAATTTGTGCAGGCGGCAGGACTCATTGTCCCCATCAGAGCTTGTCAATTAGCTAGGGCTAGGAGATTTAACACATACAATGAGAGTAGATATGATTTTGGATAAGTTCATGGTTTTGAAATGCTTTGGATACCACAAAAGTTTTTAACTTTGGTAGGAACCCTTTAAAAATGGTCAGCAGCTTAAAGAACTTTCGAGTGATCTAATGCTCTCTAAGGAGATGGCTACTCTAAAGCTAGAAGCTCATGCAAAGGAGGATAACATGGACGCTAAAAGAAATGCTCAGGCTGATCATTATGCCTCATAGGCAGCCCTTGCTAATATCCCAGCCCCTATGGAACCCTGAGACCAAGTTTTTGCAGAGGTTCAAAAAATCTATTCTAGAATGGCACTGGTTAGCTTCAGAGTCAGAAGAAGATACTAGGAGAAATCTGGATGTAAATCACACGAGAATAGTCCCTGGCACTCTGGCTTCTTGTAAGCAACAGAGGTGCTCCAATGGGACCTTGCAAAAAATTTTCATGAAATTATCCACCAGAGTGAGGATAAATTGGGTACTATACTTAATCTATATCGGTGTCAAACTACTGAGGGTGTTTCTGGTTCATGTCTCATTTGCCACCAGCATAATCTTGGTAAAATTGTGAAGGTAGTATATAGACACCTCCAAACAGATTTCTCATAATTACTGGCAAAGGTATTTTTAAAAGTCAAATTTATTGAGCTATAATTTGCATTCAGAAAAAGTTTCTCTTTCAGCGTACAATTCTATGAGATTTGACAAACACATACAGTCATGTAATCACTACCAGAATCAAGACATAGAACATTTCTATCACCTGAAATGATTCCCTCATTACCCTTTGTCAGCAACTCTCCTTCTAGCCTCTGCCCCTAGAAACCACTGATCTGTTTTCTATTCTTATAATTTTGCATTTTCCAGAATGTCTTATGAACAGAAGCTAAAGTATGTAGCCTTTCAAGTCTGGTTTCTTTCACTCAGCGTTATTCTGAGGTTCATTCGTGTCATTGTATATATCTATAGTTTCTTTTTATTGAATGCTTGTACCATAATTTGCTTATCTATTCATGAGTTGAAGAAGAGTTATTTACAGTTTTTGGTGGTTATAAATAATGCTGTTACAAACATTTACATACATGCTTTTATGTGAACATAGGGTTTTACTTCTCTTGAGTAAATACCTAGGAGTTGTATTGCTGGGCTGTAATGGTAAGTGCATGTTTAACTTTGTAAGAAATTTTCAAACTTCTTTGTAAAGTGACTTTACCTTCTCATACAGCAACGTATGAGAGTTCCAGTTGCTCCACATCCTGCTCAACACTTGGTATTGTCAGTTAAAAAATTTTTTTCTAGTTATTCTAATAGGTTATGTAGTGGTATCTCTTTGTATTTTAATTTGCATCTTTCTCAAGACAAATAATGTTGAGCATTTTTTCATGGGCTTACTTGACAGTTAAAATTTTTGTTCAGTGAAGTGTCTACACAAATCTTTTACTCATTCAAAACTTGTCTTTGTATTATTGAACATTGAGAATTGTTAATATTATATTCTAGATATAAGTCCTTTATCAGATATGTGTTTTACAAATACTTTCCCCTAGGCAGTGGCTTGTGTCATATTTAAGAATCCAAGATAATAAGTTTTATGTTTTCCATTAGATACTTTATTGTTTCAGGTTTTGCATTTAGTTTTCTGATCCATTCTCCAATGGATTTATTTCTGTAAATGGTGTGAAGTATGGGTAAATTCTCTTTTTTCGTATGGATGTCCACTTGTTCCAGAATCATTTGTTGAAAAGAACATTTTTTTGCCTTTCCTCCAATGAATAGTCTTTCTTTCTCAGAGTCAGGACTTTCTTAGTGATCCTGTCTTTCTTTCCTGTGACAGTCAAACTTTGACTTACATCCTTGGCAGGTTTTATGCAGGAGAGAGTTTCCTTCTCCTATCTTTGGTGGTAATGCCATACTTTTTACTTGTGCTGTAACCCACATTACATTTCTATATTCTTTCTTTAGACAGTTAATTATCCTTAGATGATTAAAAATAACACAAAAACTTACATTTACCTTCATTTTAACTATTGCTGGCACTTTTCATTTCATTATGTAGATCTAAATCTCTGAGATTATGTTCCTTCTACCTGAAGAATTTCCTTTAGCATATCTTGTAGCACAGATGTGCTGGTAATGAATTTGGCCTGCTTTTGCTTAACTAAAAAGTATTTCACCTTCATTTTTGAAAAAAATACTTTTTGTTGAGTATAGAATTCTGGCCAACAGTTTCTTTCAGTAAAGAAGTGCTTCCCTTGTTTTCTGGCTTGTACAGTTTCTGACTAAAAGCCTGCTAATGTTAGTCTTTGTCTCTTTATGTATAATAGATCTTTCTATTCTGGTTGCCTTTAAGATTTTCTATCTTTGGTTTCAGAAGTTTTTTGGTTTTGTTTTTTTTTTCCTACTTGTTGTTTGTCCTACTTGGGATTCTCTGATCATCTTGATCTGTAGTTTGATGTCTTTTTTTATTTTTAGAAATTTCTCATCCATGAACTCTTCCAGTATTTCTTCTGTCCTGTTCTCTCCCTCTTCACTTTCTAGGCTTCCAGTATTTGTAGATTAAACATTCATTATTGTCTCACAGATCTTGAATTCTCTGTTTTTTTAAAATTCCTTTTTTATCGTCATGTTCCATTTAGCTAATTTCTTTCTTTTTTTTTAAGTTGGTCCAATTTTATTGAAATCTTTTACAAAAGACAATTCAAATAGGAACCACTGCTGTGGTTTTAAGGCCTATAGAAATCTGAGTTATGTTTTACTGCAAAATATATAATATATTAACTCAAACTACAGTGTAAAAAGATTTTAATAATGAATTATATGTCTTCATTAAATTAGATATTTACAAATATTTTCCTAAATACGTACAACTAATTTAGATATCTTTTAAAGTTCAAATAGCCAGTTTAAATTTGAGAAAACATACACTTACTGTAACTTGAAAGATGTTCATATTGAGATACTTCAGCCCCAACTTCACAGGCTACTGGAAATTAAGAGACACTTTGTTGCCAGATGAAAAAATTTCACTTATGTCAGGGAAAATTATACTAGACTACCAGTTTAAAATGAGCAATAGTTCATATAATATTAGAGAAATTCTCTCTTGCCTTAGAAATGCAAAATAAATCCTCTAGACTCTCTTTTCTGTAGAGACCACCAGCTCACTATCCAGGCTCTGAAACTTAGCACAATTAGGGAAAAAACAAGACGGACTTCAGTATGACAATTAGCCAAAACACTTCCCCAGGGAACCATTTCTGATTTTGTTTTTGTTAAGCACTGTCTTGATCTTTAAGTCATTTTTTAAAAACAAAAAAAAAACCCACTCAATTCCCAAGGACAGTTTGAAAATGAAAAAAATAGATCTGATGGCTCTCACAGCAGCCTTCATCATGTCAAGGCAATGTTTTAACTCACATCTCCTGATATTTCCTCCCCATCTCCTACTGACAGTGTCCGCCTTGCCCTTAGAGTAGTTGAGGTTCCCTGTAATAGAGACCCTTGGTTTTCTTAGTGTTAGCTAAAACACATATTTTGAAAAATGTGTTCAGTAAATACCCTTCAAGTCCTGACCTAATTTCCTGATATATAAAGCATATAAGAGGTGGTGTCCCCTGCGACTGCCTAAGGCTTACTTTTGCACCAACTATTTAGGAAGTTCCCTTGACTCTTAAGTTTTCCTTTCGAGATTAAAATTCAACATAGAAAAAAATTCAGTTATCAAACATCTATTCCTAATTTAGAGCAAAGCCACATTACATAGCAAAACTCCCCTTATTAAACTTTATCTCATGCAAACTTAAAATTTTTAAAATAGTAATTCCAGGCCCCAAGGTAGACCTACTTAGAAGTAAACATGGTAAACACTTAAAATTTTTTTTCCAATCTTCCTAAAAGAAGTGTGTTTTGGGCTGATAGATCAATATTATATGTTAAGTCTGCTGCTAAGGAACACAATTTTTGACCTGGTAAATTATTCTGGTAATCTGACACACGACCAAGATGCGAAGACTATAGAATTAAAGGCATTCTTTTGGATTCTGTCCTTCAATAATTTTTAAGAGGAAAACCATGAAGAGGCTTCCAGCTCAGTAGAGACATTGATTAAAGCTTGGTAAAAATGGGAAGGTTCGCAGACCTTGGGTAATGCACATCAAACCCAACAGGCCAAAGGAGTGAGTTTTCCATGATGGGGCTCTCACCACTCACAGGTTTGGGCCAGCTTTCCATAGCCTCCTCTCCCAGATCGTAGTCCTGATGATACTCATCTCGCATCTGGCCCCCAGAACGGCCACGGCCATACTGCCTGCCGTCCTTTAAGCCTGCGTCCCAGTCTGTGCAAATGATCCGGTCATCCAGACACATTCCATTTATGTACTGCATGGCATTTTCTGCATCTGCTCTTGAATAGTATTCCACAAAGCAGAACCCATATGCTGTTTTCTTCATTTTATCCAGGCCCATGATGATTTTCTCTCTGTCACCACTTTTGCTGAGGAGATCATAGATTTGTTCTTCAGTTGTATAGAAGGAAAGATTTCCAACATGCAATGTACAGCTTTTCTTCAATAATTTTTCCTGTTCTTCACTGTCACGCCAGAAGGGCTGGTCCCAGTACCGGCTCAGCTTGACGTAAGAGTTGCTGCACAGTGCCTTCAGGAGGCCACCCAAATAGTGCAGAGAAGTGGCCGAGGGCGCCGCCACTCCAAGTATAATGAAACCATTTAGCTAATTTCTATTGGTCTATTTTCAAGTTTATTGATTCTTTCCTCAACTATGTCTAGTCTATTTATGAGCCCATCCTTCGTCTTGTTTCTGTTACCTATATTCTAAATAGACCTTAAAATTTATTTCTAATAGTTTTTATTTCTTATAGTTTCTATCACTTTCCTGAAACCTCACAAATGTTCCACTAGAACCTTTAAGATATGAATCATAGTTATTTTAAATGCCCCCTGTGGTAATTCTAACATCTGTGTCATCTCTGTATCTGTTCTGTTGATTGCTTTGTCTCTAGATGATGGGTTCCTTTCACTTGAGTCTTTCTGTTTCATATTTTTTTGTTGTTGAAAGAGGTACTTCTTGTGTAATATAGTAGAGATTAAGGTAAATAGTATTTAGGCCAGGAAATAGGCACACTTCTTGTTCTAGGCTGTTTGCACAGGGGACTGAGTCAATATAGTCAGGATTTGAGTTGAGTTTGGGTTTTGTTATTGCTTTGTGGTTACCTTCAGTGCACACTACAAACTTCAACTTCCTTTAGCATTACCTTGTGCTTAGAGGAAGGGCTTGGTATTAATGGATTTCTCTTAATGTTTCAATTCTACCCTCAGCTTTTCTACCTCAGTTTTCTCTGTGTGCCACTGCCACAGAGGTGATCTCTCTCCACGCTCTTACCTCTCCCCAAGGGCTAGGCTGCTGTAGTTTATTACCTGGTGCGTAATAGCCTGGTGGTAGAGGACAGAGGAGATTCTCTATTTTCTTGTCCAGTCTCAATCTTAGGCAGTGTACCTAGGTCTTTGGGGTAGAGCTTTCTCAATGATCCTGCTCAATCTCCTTTGGCAGTCAAACTCTGCCTTGTATTTGGTGGATTTTTTTTTTGAAACCATTTGAACTTGTATTGACACCAGCTACATGACTTTTCTCAGTAGCCTTATGAGAATGGATAAAGTGGCTTGACCCAAGATAACACTGATTAGACTTAGCAATGTTACTTTTAAATAAAACCAACCCTATTTCCCCCCTTAAGATAGCTTAGAGAGTTCATAATGGTCACAAACTAATACTACAGATAAAACATGTAAAATTTTGATCCAAGCTTTTTCTATCCTCCCACACTTGAAAGGTACCTGATGAACACCAATTTCCCAATCCTAGCATCACTAGCTTACAAACCTTAGGGCTAATAACTGCCTTCTCATTTATCTACTGTTCAATTTCCATTAGTTTCAAGATACACCAGTGTAAATACCATGACTATTTTGCATGAAGTTAAGTATTCTACAGATCCCAGAGTCATGGGATTGAACCAGGAGCTCCAACCTTTTATGTGAACTTCAGAGGTACCATTGAGGCTAAGGCAATTTAATTTAGGTTAACTAGGATCTGTTTCATATTTAAGAGAACCCTCTTGCAACCGGTTTATTCAATTCTCTTAAAAATGGTGGCATTACTTTTCACCTTTCAGAAGCAACAGTTACACAAATGGAATATTAGATTAAGTCTAAAAATGTGGGCTCTAGTCAACTCTCATTATTTTTCTGCATATGATCATGGTAAAGGATCAGGACGTCCTTCACAATTCCAAGGAAAGTCCAATTTAAAAAGTTTGTCCTTGCCAAACTCCATAAAACAGCCACTTCAGAGTAAACCAGCAGAGCATTGCATCACCCAGTAAAGCTGTAGGTTTCATCACATGCACCAACAAATCTACATGACTAGTTTCTGCACTCCTATTTTACAGAGTTTATTTTACACCTATTGTACCAAACAGCATTTTAAACACGGACATATCGACTCCCTAATAAAGCAAAAACACAGGCATTTCCCTTATTAGAAACAAGATATACCATCACTTAAAGTCTTCAAACATGATTGCACTTAAACTTTCATAATCTGACAGTGCATTCAATGAGTCAATCTGCAGACAACTAGTTTTAACAGACAAGTTAAAAAAACACTTTAAAGTAGACATGAATGTCCTAAACTGTTTATTAGGTAAGAATTTTACAAATATTACTTATATTAGTGGTAGCGGTGGAGCTGGAGTGTATTGCTTCTTCTCCAAGCTGTGCAGCGAGAACCACGGATAGTGTGGTGGAACCTGCGGCTCTTTCTGCTTGCGGATGTCAGTCCCCGCAAGTCCCTGTGCTTGTGGACTGGTTTGGTGATCCACTGGCTGTCAGGGTTTCTTCTGATAGCTTTATGGAATGGATCAATGAGAATAACCTCAAGGAATTTGTACGTAGAATCTTCACCAACCCGGTAAGAATTCAGGACCCTCAGGGCCCTACAGTGGCGTCCAGCTCACTCCTCAGCAGCAGACTGAAGGCTTCGAGCAAACTTCAGCTGGTTGACACCATGGTGGACAGGTGTGCCATAGGTGGCACGCTTAGGAACTGGGCGTTTGCGGTCACTGCGACACACGCGAATCCAATATATGACATAACCCTGCTTGGCCTTGTACCCCAGCCTGTGTGACTCTTTGGGCCTGGTGGGCGGGGGGAGAAAGGGGACCTGGTGCACTGCAGAGAGCTGGCAGTACTGCCAGCAGCGCACCCTGAGCAGAAAGCACATCGTGTCTGACTCCTTCTTCCTCCGTAGCTCCTGGATGTACTTGTAAGCGCCCATCTCGGCTCCGCTGATGGCTGCCGCCAGACCTTGGCGGGTATTACATAGGAGAGAGTTTCTGCCCTTCTGTTAATCCTAGGAGATCTTCAGTGATCTGGGCACAGGACTGTTTCTTGCTCCACTCTCAGCAGTAGAGGGTTTTTTCCTTTACATTTTCCCCAGTTGCAATGGGTCATCACCAGTGCCCTGGATATTACAGGATTCTCTCTGCTCTTCCAATATCTTAAGTCTCTTCATCCATAGGGGAATAGGGACTGGATAAGGTTTGTACTTTTTTTTTTTGGCCATGCCACATAGCATGTGGCATCTTAGTTCCCCCAGCAGGGATCAAACCCTCTCTCCCTGCAGTAGAAGCTCAGAGTCTTAACCACTGGACCACCAGGGAAGTCCCAAGGGTTTGCATAGTGGTGGCCACTTCTCTTCATTCATGCCTCACTGAAGGAGAATTTGCCAGTTTCCTGCTCTGCTTCAGTCATTCTTGTCAGCAGCTGGTGGAGGTTCATGGAGAAGATCCTGTGAGTATGTGTGAACTCCATTTGTGTCTACTGCTCCTACGGCTCTATCCTCTCATGGTAGTCCACACTCCAACTTTAGTGTTCATTATAAATGTTAGCTGGGTTCTTCCTACAGGCATCTACGGCACCTAGTGTCTTTTTTTCCCCCAGTACTCTGCCGTATGTGAGTCAGTGCTCATGTCCCGTCTCTTCTTGGAAGGGTATGTCTTTTTTTGGGTTTCAGGCTTTTTGGTTGCATTATGACCTCAGGTCTTGAATGGGTTTAAGAAATATCATTATCTGGCATTTTCTTGTTGTTAGGATGGGAGTGAAACTCTTTCCAGCTTTCTACATTCTAGACAGAGGCAAACTCCTGTTTGCTTATTCTCAAGGTGGATTGAATCTTTTCCTTGTCAGAGAGCTATGGCTCCAACAATAGCAAACAAATTTATTTGATTTTGTTTCTGACGTGGGGAATTCCAACCTATGTCTCTAATCCCATTCCCCTTCCCGAGGCTATTATTTAAGAACTTTGCAAAGCCTGCAACTTAAACAGAAACTTCACTGTTCTATATCATGTACAATCTTCAGGAGTGGCAGAAAATACAAAGGGAATTCCAAAACTCTATTAGCAAAGGTCTTAGAGACTCCTGTATTTTTATGTCCTGAGACATTGCTATTGACTTTAATGACAATGAGATCAGTTTTTCTTCTGAATTTCACTGACTCTCTTCTCATGTATTACTAACAGGCCAGCCATGCATCTAGGAATATTTTCCCCAATTTTAGAGCCCATCTTATCACAAATAGACATGACCAAGTAGACATGCAGGGAATTCATATAGTACACACAGTCTTATCAGCAACTATGAGTAGCCTTTCCTAAACATCTAAATATTCCTTTTATGACCTAAAACTTGAAGATCTGGCTTTTGGAAGAAATATAAGAGAAGGACAGCTCTTGAACCCTGATGGAAAAGACCCTATTAGCTAACTAGAATGGTAGTGATATTCCAAAGCATTGTTCCTTGGATTCATGTCTCTTAATTAAAGAGGCATAAACCATCCTTGAATCACTGCAATAAAGTCACTGCAGGAGAACTCAAACTGAAGATTCTTAAGAACCCTCCAAAGTAGAAAGTCTTTGGAAAGAGACACAATTCACCTAAGACTTCCAGATAAAACAGAAGACTACATGAGACATAGACAGCTTCTACCCAAGATCCACTGAACAAGACCATATATTGTCATGTTTTAACCTGCATTCTTTTGATTTTTGTTTTTATAGCTATCTTATTGCCTCTTTTGCTGATATAAGGCTACCTTTATCTATGTTCCCTATAAAGCCTCCATTCTTTTTATTTTATTTTATTTTATTTTTTATTTTTTTTCATTCTTTTTTTTTTTAAATTAATTAATCAATTTATTTATTTTTGGCTGCGTTGGGTCTTCGTTGCTGTGCGCGGGCTTTCTCTAGTTGTGGAGAGCGGTGGCTACTCTTTGTTGTGGTGCACGGGCTTCTCATTGCGGTGGCTTCTCTTGTTGCAGAGCACGGGCTCTAGGCATGCAGGCTTCAGTACTTGCAGCACGTGGGCTCAGTAGTTGTGGCACGTGGGCCCTAGAGCATGTGGGCTCAGTAGTTGTGGCACACAACTCTAGGCTCTAGGGTGTGCGGGCATCAGTAGTTGTGGTGTGCAGGCTCAGTAGTTGTGGTGCACGGGCTTAGCTGCTCTGCAGCATGTGGGATCTTCCTGGACCAGGGATCAAAACTTTGTCCTCTGCATTGGCAGGCAGACTCTTAACCACTATGCCACCAGGGATGTCCCTTTGCTAATGCTTTTGCTACTTGCAAATTTCATTGCCTGGCCCTGGATCATTCTTGATTCATGGAGCCAAAATATTACAACACTATGTGACAATGCCTTAGGGGTATCTTGACTAAAAACAGGTCAAAGGGGACCCTTTAAGACTGGTATTGGATTAGTATAGAAAGGGCTACTAGATACTCCTTGCAAACTAAATGGGAACTTGTTATGTTGGTAAACTGATAGTTCCTGGCCTCACACAGAGCCCATTTGGGGCTATTCGTTTCCCTCTCAGAATAAGACGTTGTTAGATAACGTAAATCAAGGAGAAAACTTGGGTTTTGATTGGAGAGTTGAAACCCTAACTGCCCAAGGGGAATTCTGGACTGATTTCTTCTCTCTTTCAGCAACTTCCCTTCATATTTTTTTAAATTTTTATTTATTTTATTTATTTATTTTTTGCGGTACGCGGGCCTCTCACTGCCGTGGCCTCTCCCATTGCGGAGCACAGGCTCTGGACGCGCAGGTTCAGTGGCCATGGCTCACGGGCCCAGCTGCTCCGCGGCACGTGGGATCTTCCCGGACCGGGGCACGAACCCGTGTCCCCTGCATCGGCAGGTGGACTCTCAACCACTGCGCCACCAGGGAAGCCTTCCCTTCATATTTTATAAGTATAGAAAGTAGGGAAATCTTGTGGCCCAGAGATCTACCAAGGCTATAGATCTCATCCAAGAGGTTCATGAAATTGGACAGACACTGATTCAGAATAGAGCATTTTAGATACAATATTGACCTCTTGAAGGGTATCTTCTGCTGATTTTGGAAAATAATGTTGTGTTTATATTCCTGCAGACCTCTTTGTGATCTTTAATATTGTTAAAAAGCTCTAGGAAGCAAACAAAGACATTATGAAATTAAGCAATTTGGCTAATATTCCATACCTGGTTCTATGGACTCTTTATATTGGTGATGAGATCTTTTTTCTTAGTTTAATTTGGGTAATATTGGATTCTGGCTGAAAAGTGGACTACAAACTCTGATCAGAAATCCTTCTCTTAGTGTTTGTGCTGTGGTGTTCAAATGAGTGGTATTCTGAGTTTGTCCCATTGGGTAGTCACTGACCCATCAAATGATCCAACAAATGACCATCCAAAGAACAAACAGAAAAACTTTACACTTCAGGAGGCTGAAAAGACCACCTTAAGAAACATGATACTCAGTCATGACAACTCAGCGTAGTGAACATCTGGGTCTATCATACTCCCAGATGTTAAGGGCCTATCCTTCAGCTCAGGCTTATGAATGACCATAACAATGAGAAATGAAACTATCTGTGTATAAACAGTATGTCTTCCACATTAATGTAACTTAACTATTTAATTGTCTTCATCTATATTTATTATTTCAGGAAACTCTTAACCAAGAAGATAAAAGCTGCAAATACCTGTATTTCCCATTTTAAGAACGTCCCTAAAAACCCATTTAAATAAACATCTAAGTGTTTAATACATAACATCAAATGATGATTTATTCTCCAAGACTCTTTAAAACCCTTGCCTCAAAACCCTTACCTTGGGCTTCCCTGGTGGGCCAGTGGTTAAGAATCCACCTGCCAATGCAGGGGATATGGGTTCGAGTCCTGGTCCAGGAAGATCCCACATGCCATGGAGCAACTAAGCCCGTGTGCCACAACTACTGAACCTGCGCTCTAGAGCCCGCGAGCCACAACTACTGAAGCCCACGCGCCACAACTACTGAAGCCCACGCGCCTATAGCCTGTGCTCTGCAACAAAAGAAGCCACCGCAATGAGAAGCCCACGCACCGCAACAAAAAGTAGCGCCCGCTTGCTGCAACTAGAGAAAGTCCGCGCGCAGCAAAGAAGACCCAGCGCAGTCAAAAATAATAAACAAATAAAATAAATACATAAAAATAAAACTTAAAAAAAAACCTTACCTTGCTGTATACACCAATCCTAAACTATTATATCATGATCCTTCCCCAATATTAATTAAATCATCCCCTTATTTGAAGACTTGCCTTAAACCAAAACCCCAAACCTCATAAACATTCCAACTTTGCCTTTCCACTTCAGAATATAACTAAGACTCTGTCAGTGTAGCGCTTTCCTTTTACTACAGTAAGCAATAAACTCAGCTTTGCTTTATGAACAGAGTATTTCGGCAGTGTTTTGAGGGAGTCAGCATTTGACAATATTTAGCAGCAGGCATAGCATACTTGCCAATCTGAAGACATACTGGCTGTGTCCCTAGAACAGGCTCCTGGAAGCTCTGGCTGTGCCTGGCAATAACCCTTCAGCTGTTGGATTGTGGAGGAGGTAAGGAAGGCTTCTCTGGTAGAGGAGGGGGAGGGTGGCCAGGTCTAGTGGGTGAAGGAGAGTGCTTAAAGCAGTGTCTGTTTATCAATTAGAAGTTTTTCAATATTTTAAAAATTGGTTAAAACATTGTACTGCCTTTACGGGTGGTTACCAGTTAAATATTAGTCCTTGGTGAACTGATCATGGTAGACCAGATGGAAAAAAGATGACTCATGGAAGCCAATGTGGATAGATGACCATTCAAGGGAACAGATGTCTTTGTCTATTGAAGGTCTTGCCAAGCTGTAAACTCCCCCAGAACTTAAAAATAACCCTCTGCAGAGCTAAAAACAACAACAACAACCCTCAGGAAAGTGGGACATCAAATTTGTTATGATTAGGTTTTTGCCATTTGGTTGAATAGGAATTCAATATCGACATTACATATAGCTCAAAAGAAATAAAGTTACACTTTTTGGGTACTCTTCAATTTTTGAATTGAGATTCAAAAGTGCTATGTATACATCTTTATACAAATGGTATTACTACTTCTTTCCATAATAATATGTCTATGATATAACTATCTTCATTCTTTAATATGGTGGCACAGTATTTTATTGTATGAATGCACTATAATTGAAATAACCACTCCTGTCATGGGCATTTACACTGTTATAATTGTGTTGTCATGATAAACAATGTTGACGAAAACATCATTTTACATACATCTGAGGAAAAAGTCCCAAGGTAGAATTTGAGTCAGATATTACCTAAGTATCTATCAAAAAGTTTGCACCAATTTACACTACACATCAACATATATGAAAATGAGTGTTTCCTCTTATTATTACCACCACTTGGTATTGTAAATTTTGATGTATTTGCCAATCTGCTAGGTGGAAAACAATATCCTTTTCAAAATGTTTATTTATTTAAGTGGGAGCAAAGTTGAACATACTTTCATATTTTTAGTGACCGTGTGTGTATTGTTGCTTGTTCATATCCTTTGCCTACCTTTAAAATTTCTGTTGTTCATTTCGATGATATTTGAGTTGTCTATTGAGGAATTTATTCTCTAATCTGTTTTTTGTATTAAACGTTTTCTCACACTTTTTTTGGACTTGACTTATGGTAATTTTGCTTTGTGGAAGTTTAATATTTATATTCAGTCAGATTGTTAACTTTTTTCTTTTCTTTTTCTAGATTCAATATCATACTTACAAAGTCTTTTCTACTCCCAAAATATTGTTTTTTGAAACCTCAATCATGTTCTATTATTTTTGTGGACCCTTTTTTCTGTTTGAATCTTTGATATATTTGAAAGTCATTTTAATGTAATACGTGAGGTAGTGATCCAGCTTTATTTTTTCGAAAGGCTCTCACTTTCTATTTGTTCTATATTGAGTTTACTGGGATTGATTGCTTACTTGTTTGGAATCTTTAATGACATTTTCCAAAGGCTTTGTTAATGAGAGTGCTTCAAATTCCACTTTACTGGTAGTCTTTAGCAATTCATTCTGCATACTGTTTTCCCACAATTGCTGGCTGACGGCAATGAGAAAAAAAAATTCTATTGAAACTAGAACAGACTGCAACTGCCTTCACATAGTACAGGAGTGGCGTGATTCAAAACAGGAAAGATGGCTCTTTGTTTAAAAAAATATCTTGGCTGACTTTTTGGATGGGAAAGGTGAAGCCCCTCTCTCTCCATCCACCTCACCCCAGGGCATAGTCCAGAAGCTGTGGGTGAATTGCTTTGCATGAGAAAAGTAAAAGGAAATTGAGGGTCAGAGGCTGGCAGCTAGGCGAACCAGGGGCTGGGAAAAGGATCTTGGGAGAGAGGTGGGAGAAGACGGCAACAAGCCAGAGCCTGAGGGAGAATATGGCCAGCAAGAAACAGTCCACCAGGGAGAATGGGTAGTGGCTTTTTAGATCAGCAATATTTAATATTCCATTTTAAGTTGTTTCTTGCGTTTCACTAATGCAATCATCTTCTTTTACCCTTCACCCCCTACAAAAACCTATTATACACCAGCTTGTATTAGTGGTACTCTGTGGGGAGTGAAGAAAGTGGGGGTGGTATTGCCCACCACGGCAGAGAGAGATGGCAGCAGCAACCAGGATACAGGGGGCTACAGGCTTCAGAATGAACCCACCAGATCAGCCATCCCATCACCAACTTCCCTGTTCCCAGCACACACGAAGAATGTAAGCTCCATGAGGGCAGGACTTTTTTTTTTAATCTGTGTTTTTCTTGCTTTATCTCTAGTGCCTAAAATAGAGCTCGACACACAGTAGTCACTCAATAAAAAATTATTGGAATGAATGAAAATCCCACCAGAGATTCTGTTACCGAGTCTAACCTCACTCTGCTCGTTGCACGACAGGCCAATAAATCGGGAGATGAGGTGTTGAGGCAAGGAATACGACTTTATTCGGAAAGCTGGCAGACTAAGATGGTGGACTAGGGTCCCCCAAAAACCAACTTATCGGGGTCTGGGTGCCAGTTTCTTTTATACCATCAAAAAAGGAGTAAAGTAAAAAGGCAGAATAGAGAGGGAGAGGTGGTGAGGAAGTAAGGTATAAAGGGCCATCAGTCTTGCAAAACATCTCCTGGAATGTCCAGCATCGGGAGGGGACAGTGTTAATTTCTTCTTTTCTGCAGCCATTCACAGGTGGGCAGGGTCAGATTGTCTAACTGTGAGCTGAACAAAGGCACTTTAGTTTAACCTTCAGGCAGAGGGACAGGGTTCCCTGAGGCAGGCCATTATGTATGATTATAATCACAAAAGCAATGAAAAGCAAAGGTTAAAGTCAAAGAAACAGATCCAACGTGGAGTCGAAATTGGCTCTTCCCTGTTACAATTCTGGATTGTGTAGTATTTAGAATGAGGGTTTTAGCCAGTGCATTAAATGTTAAAGAAAAGTGAAGCCAGAATGCTGGACACTTGGGATTCTGACTTTATCAGCCTGGAATCCTGCCTGCTTTACCTCTGGTTTCTCTTGTGAGATGTCCCTGCGTCACAGACGTCCCCATGAGATGGATAAGCAACTTGTGACACTGCAGTGATGGAGAGGTCTTTAATCTCTTCTTTAATTACTTCCTAAATGGAATCGCCTCCTGAAAATCTTCCACGACATATTATCGTAACAGGGAAGAACAAATCTGACTACATGTTGGATCTGTTTCTTTTACTTTAACCTTTGCTTCCCATGCTTTTGTTCACTAAAAGGATACTGTCTATACACAGTGGCCTGCCTTGGGGAACACTGCCCTCTGCCTGAATGTTAAACCAAAGTGCCTTTGTTCAGGGAAGCACCCTGACCTTGTCCACCCGTGGATGGCTGCAAGAAAGAAGAAATGAACACATCTCTTCCCTGAGGCTGGCCATTCCAGGGGACATTTGCAAAACTTATGGCCTTTTTACTTTACTTCCTCATCTCCTCCCCCTCTCTGTTCTATAAAAGAAACTGGCATCCAAACCCCAATAAGATGGTGTTTTGGAGACACTAGTCTGTCATCTTCTTGTTCCGCCGGCTTTCGGAAAAGTCATATTCCTTGCCTCAGCACCTCTGTCTCCTGACTTATTGGCCTGGCCTGTGGGAGCAGAGTGAGCTTGGACTCGGTAACGTTACCATGACACTTACTATATAACTCAATTAAATCGACCCCTTAAGGGTGTTGTTCTTACAATGAGGTGGCTTGGGGGCTCAAAGGCAGCTTTTAGCCAGAAGTGTATTCTCCCTTATGGGGTCATTTAAGTTTTGGAAGAGAGAAGCTGCAGGAGGGGAGGGCCTTAGTTCTCAAGTCCTAGTGTGACCATGGGGAAGGGGGGTCACTCTCAATAAGGAATGGCCTCTGTGAGTCCAGAGAGATGAGAATTGGGACTTTAATGAAGAATTCTTTCAGAATCGTGGATGCCTTCCCACAGCTGTGATTGGCAGATCCTCAGTGACCAGGTGAAGCTATGACTGCTCTGCGCTGAGTGTGAAACGCACGTGTGCAAGTATTCTACTAAGGTTAGGAATGGCCCAGGGATTTGGTGGTTTGGGGCTTGGAGGGGGGGCTATGATTGCAGGCTGGCGAAAATATTTGAGGACAATTATCTGGCCTCAAGGAGGAGAGAGAAGGTGACTGAGGGACTTGACCACTGATTCTTTGAACACACACGTCTCTATGATCCTCTGAGTTGCAGTTTCCTTGTGCATAAAATTGAATAATACCTACCCCATTGGGTTTTGGTGAGGTTTAGAGATAATCTACCAATGGATACCTTGCTGAGTGATAGGTACACAGGAAACACTGAATAAACGGTAGCTCTTATGTTTATAAATGTTTCTCAGATTTGCTTAGGAAAAACTATATGGCAGGCAGTTCAGGAAAGTCCAAGTAAAGGGCTTGTGGGAGGCCAAATTATTAATATATTAATACAGATACAAAGTACATGATAGGCACCTCTCTTCTCCCCCAGTACAGGAAGTGAGGCAAGAGGTCATCCATTTGTACATTCACCAGAGTGGAAACATGGCACAGAATGAAGGGTGAGACTCTGTTTTTCAATTGTCTGAAAGTTGTTTTAAAAGATAGATTTATTTTCTTGGCAGAACCTCATGAACTAAAGCAACTAATAATGAGTAATCAGGATGATAATAATAATTAGCATTTTGGGGGACTTAATTATGTGCCAGGCTCTGTGCTGAGCAACCTCCTGGAGTTTTCTCTCATCCATCGGCCCTGAGAAATACATGCTTTCCCGTTCTGGTCCTGGAGGTAGTAGATGAGCTGGATCAAGGAACTCTATGTTTACCCTGTTAAATTTAATTGAATTAGGTTTGGCCAGTTGGCGCAGGCAGTTGTAATCTTTTTGTGATCTATTCAGTCATTTACCATTATTGCTCTTTTCCATCTTCAAGCTGCCTGAAAATTTGATCACTGGGCCACAAATACCCTCATTCAAGTTGCCAATAAAAGCATGAACTAGTTTAGGAACAAGGATAAAGCTCTACTGAATGCTTTTGGAAACTTCTCTCTGGAGTGACTTTGATTCATAACTCAGCATTCTTTGGGTTTGGCTCTACTTATTCTTTAAAGTGGTTCACATTTATCCATCTTGTTTGAAAGGGTATCATGATTGCTGAAATGCAGATTTATAATATCTATAGCAGGTCTGTGATTCCCACCACACCACTAATCTTAGGAAAGAAAAAAATTGTCATGAGTGTTCTTGAATTCAAGGTAGTTCCTAGTGATCACAACTTCCTCTTTAAGTGTTTAATATTTTTTAAAGATTTTACTGAGGACTTCCCTGGTGGTACAGTGGTTAAGAATCTGCCCGCCAATGCAGGGGACATGGGTTCAAGCCCTGGTCTGGGAAGATCTCCCATGCCGCAGAGGAACTAAGCCTGTGCACCACAACTACTGAGCCTGCACTCTAGAGCCCATGCTCCGCAACAAGAGAAGCCACCGCAATGAGAAGTTCACGCACCACAACGAAGAGTAGCCTAGGCTCGCCACAAGTAGAGAAAACCCGTTTGCAGCAATGAAGACACAACGCAGCCAAAAAAAAAAAAAAAAAAAATTATTGTAGTTCATTTACAATGTGTTAATTTCTGCTGTACAGCAGTTATTCAGTTATACATATATATACATTCTTTTTCCTATGCTTTTGCATTATAATTTATCATAGCATATTGAATACAGCTCCCTGTGCTATCTTAATATCTTTAAAATAATTGCTTCTAGATTTTTTTCTAGAATCAGTGGTGGGCTTACCTTACCTCCTTGGTTTTATAAAACTCATATTCTGCTCTTTGCTGAAAATCAGGAATAAAAAAATGGTATTCTTCAGATTTCTGGCACCTCTCCTCTTTTTTGTGAGATGCCATTGATGATCTTAGAAGAGTTTCAAAAAATAAATAAAACTGGAAATCAGATTTTAAGGCATTGAATTAATGAGAAGAAAATAAAAGTCAGATCTGAGATTTCATAATGCTTTTCCTTAATATGTTCAAAGCACCTTTTTGTTTTGAATTCAGCCACAAGAATAAGAATTTCAGTTCAGTAGGAAATTTATGTGTAGACAGCTTTTGGCTTATTTCTGGCATGTCTCCTTTCTGTCAGGTGGTTGTTTCATAACAGCACAATTTATTGAACTTGGCACCATGCTTACTCATACTTATATGCAAGTCATGCTGTTTCAAATATGTCTTTGATGATTACAATTGACTGGATATTTAAGATTACCAGAAAAGGAACATCATAAGAGTTGTGCCTAATAAAGAGTTTCAACTCTAAGTGTTTCAAATCTTTTCATTCCAATCTTTTATTCTTAAAGTATAAGAGGCCTGGAAGAGGCCTAATTCCCTGAACTCAGCTTTGGTTTGCCCATATGCATAATTGAGCTTCTCTTTCTTATCCTGAGAATCAGGTACAGAGCACTAGAATCTGCAGCACTGCCAAGTATCTCTACCTAGTACTGTGTATGACAGTTTAACACACATCCTGGCCAGGAAAGACTCTGAACTTGCTGGTTGGAGCCTGGGTGGCAGGGACCTGGGATGGATTATGTAGCCCATTTCTAGAGGAATATCAAAACAGATCACCCCAACTCTGGAAAGTTCAGTAGTATCTGGGCCACTTTTTTAAACACCAAGATCAAAGTCAATCATAGAGGCATTCCTTACATTGTGGCACAGATGTGTTTATGAAAAGTTGGTAGAAGTTGACTTGCAGATTGGATTCTATTTTAAAGGCACTCTGGTGGCTTAATAGTTGAAAGTAGGTATTAAGATCTTTCTTCTGTAGTGTGAAAGAACGCTCTCTTATATATCTTCTGTATACATATGGATTTTTATTTGATAATTTTTCTTAAAATGGATTAAAAAAAAAAGCCTGACTCTGCTTTTTCTTCTTCTTTTTTTAAAAAATATTTATTTATTTATTTGGTTGCACTGGGCAGGCTCCTTAGTTGTGGCTCGTGGGCTCCTTAGTTGTGGCTTGCAGGCTCCTTAGAGACTCTGCTTCTTTAAGACAGACTGAAAACAATGGTCCTTTCTGGAAGCCAGTATTTCAGGGCCAGATGCCCTGAAATCTGACATTTGGCATGTATTAATGTTGAAGGCACTTTCTTTAGGGGTACATTACCCTGTTTCTAAGAAAAATATATACCATAATTATAATTGTCTAAAATAGTTACTGATCTTTTAAAATATGGTGGTTTGAGAAACATTAAGTAAACATTAAATAAAACTTTATTTTAAAAGCTGTCAGAAATTTCTTTTCTAGCTGGGTTTAGATAATATCTGCCAGATAACAATATGATTTTATGTTAAGTGATTTAAAGAGAACAGAATTATATATTTGGTAATATCAATATAATCATAAATAATATAAAACTCTCATGATTTGGATCACATAAGTTTGAATTTTAAGGTAAGGTGACTATATCATATGTGATTACTGTAGATAGCAACTGCTCTCAGCTCTGGCTGTATGTTAAAAATAACTGAGGAGTTTTGAAAAGACACTGACACCTGTGACCCACACCCAGAGATTCTGACTTAATTGGTCTGGGAAGTAGACCAGACACTATGTTGTCAAAGGTCCACAGGTGTCCTAATGTACAGTCAAGGCTGGGAACTACTGTTACAATCTCTTGCAACCTAAAGTGTGGTCTGTGAATGGTATTAGCCTGACTTAGAACTTTTAAAATTCAGACTCTCGGGCTTCCCTGGTGGCGCAGTGATTGAGAGTCCGCCTGCCGATGCAGGGGACACGAGTTCGTGCCCCGGTCTGGGAAAATCCCACAGGCCGCGGAGCGGCTGGGCCCGTGGGCCCGTGGGCCATGGCCGCTGAGCCTGCGCGTCCGGAGCCTGTGCTCCGCAACGCGAGAGGCCACGATAGCGGGCGGCCACAACAGGGAGAGGCCCGCGTACCACAAAAAAAAAAAAAAAAAAAATTCAGACTCTCAGGCCCCACCTCAAACCTTCTGCATCAGAATCTTCATTTTAACTAGATCTTGAGGAGATTCATCTGCAGTATGTTTTTTTCATGGCACTTTGGCTGTAAAAGTGCTTCATAGTCATTCTTTTGTTCATCCATTTACTAATTTAATATTATTAGGTCCATTTTTTAAGTATCTGATGAGGACAAACACTGCTCTACATACTGGGAAACATAAAAGTATGAATAAGATTTGGGCCTTCCTTTCCAGGAACTTTTGAAGGACCAGGGTTGGGGTAGGGTAGAGACATGGGAGCAGATTCAGGACTAGCGCTGTAATCTAGCTGTAATATAGAATTGTCTATAGTCTTCTGGGAAGAAAACTGGAAAGTAAGACCCCTCCCCACTCCACCCCACTTTCACCCAGGGACTGGGATTTGAGCTGGGTTTTTGAAATAGAAGTAGGTAGGACCAGTGGTTTTTAAAGTATGATTACTAGACCGGCAGCGTTGGCATCACCTGGGTACTTGTTAGAAATGCTAGTTCTTGGGCCATTCACAGATGTAATGAATCACAAACTCTGAGGGTAGGGACCAGCAGTTTGTGTTTTAATAAGCCCTCCATTAGATTTGATACACACTTAAGTTTGAAAACAGTGGCTGGAAGCATTTTCTAGACAGAGGAGATGGGAAAGAGCACTGCAGGCCATTGGAAAAGTGTGCCCCCAAACCAGAATAAAGCTCACTCACAGTGTACCATGAAGTTTTTCATGGCTTGAACATAGCGTGTTGACTGTACTTGGAATTTCGCAGCAGTTTTGCTCAACATTTTGTTCCACGTATCTTTATTGCCTTTCTCTTTTCAGGTCATTTGGTCATAAGGCATTTTAATTTTCTGATTATGATTATTCATTACATTTAGAAAGAGAAATTTGTGTTAGGTTGTATGATAGTTTGTTTTCTTTTTTGAAAATCAAACTCTGAAGTTGACTGAACACTTTTTGTTATACTGAAAACATTGTGATTTCTATAGAAATTCATGGGAAAACCATAGTATATGGACTTCCTCATTTATCTTTAAATGAACTTACTTTAAATGATCTTTCTTGTTGGGGACCTGGATTTACATTGTCTATGATGTTATAGGGTAGGGAGAGTCTGTATAAACCCAAACCTCATCAATTTTAGTGATATCAGTTTTCCCCTTTTTAATATTCTCTTATCATAATATCCAGGAAAGAGCACATACTTTTTTTTTTTAACCTTTCTTTCTCTCCTTCTCAAGTTGAAGTGCTAATTAGTACCTTGGAGGCCAAGTGAAGGTCACTGAGATAGGACAAGGGTCTGGATAATAACCCATGAAATGGAGCTCAAAGAAAATTCCCACTTGAGAGCTGGAAGGGATCACAGAGATCAAAAAATTCAGCTGTCTCACATTGGAGGCCTCTGAGGGCTTAAATGAGTTGCTCAGTCACACTGCTAATGGAGAAGCTGGAACCAGAGACCATGTTTCCAAACTCCTTGTTTAGTGTTCTTTCTATTAGATCATGGATGCACAGAAGATTGTATCCCCATGGGGGGAAAACACAAACTGTATGTAAGTGGCCGTAGAACATACCGATTGATTTTTCCCTTTGCAGTTTGTAAGGGGCTAGTCATACACCAGATCGCATCCAATTTGATGGCTTTAACTATGTATTGATCGTTATCTCCTAAATCCTCTTTGGAATGCGTTAGATGTGAGTCGATGATAAAAAGAAAATAAGGAAATCAATCAATCCAATGTTGATTTCCTTACTGAGGCCCAGGCTTTATGTTCAATAACCTCCTGAACAGGTCCACCTGGACATTCCATATAGGCATTAGAGAATAAACATTTCCCCATTTGAATGCATATTCTCTCCTAAAACTTGCTTCTCCCACCCCTTATATTTTATCAATATTCACTCAGGACCTTTAGGATCATTCTCAACTCTTCTTTCTCTCATCCCACACATCAACTCAATCACCAACTCTCTCAATTTTATCTCCTGTCAATCTTACATCTTAAACAGTTTCCAAATCCAATGCTTCCTCACCACCTGCACTTCCATTGTCTTAAGTCAGGCCACTCTTACCCCTTATCAAAGCTACTGCAGCAGGCTTTGTCCTCTTTTTCCTGCCCCCAGCCTCATAGTTGGACATTTCTCTTTCACGCTATTTTCAGAGTGAACTTTCTTAAAGTGCAAGGTTTATCACACCACAAACTATGTTTAAAACCTACAATAATTCCCCATCCAGAATAGGATAAACCTTAGCATAGTACACACAACTTTCTATGATTTCGCCTCTGCTTACCACTTTATCCCGACCTCTGATCCCTCTTCCTTACATGCTTACCCATGCTCCAGTAAGATCAGGCTGCTTGCAGCCAACCAGACAGGTTTTCCTGCCTGGTGAAATACTATTCATTTAGCACATCTCAGACATCACCTTCTCATTGACATTATCTCTGACGTCACTCCATTCTCCTCCACAGCTAGAGTGAAATACCTTTCTGTCCGCATCTCTGTACCTTACATACCTTCTGTACTCTCATATAATTTTCCCCAACATTTAATCATGAAAATTTTCAAGGAGACAGAAAAGCTGAAAGAATTTTGCATGATTTTACAATTAACATTTTACTGTGCTTTCTTTGTCACCACTCTATCTACCCATTAATCCACCTTTTTAAAAAACGCATTTCACAGTAAGTTGCAGATATCAATATACTTCCTTCCAAATAATTCAGAATACGTATCATTCAGAGCTCATACGTAGCATGTGGAGTTCTGTGTTTGTTTGCAGTTCTTTGTTTTTTAAATGTCAGGTAAAATTTACATACAATGAAATGCACACATTTAAGTGTCCCATGAGATCCACTAAATACATACACGTGAGCAACCTAAACCCTTCCTACATACAGACAATTACCATTACTCTGGAAAGTTCACTCACGATCCTGCTCAGGAAATCTCTGCTCCCTCTTCTCTCAGAGGCAATGACTATTCTGATTTTCTTCCAACTAGCTCTATGTGCTATACAATTTTATATAAAAGGAATCATACAGTTATATGCTTTCATGTAAGACTTCTCTCATTCAGCATATTTTTGAGATTCATACATTTTATTGTATGTATCAGAAGCTCATTTAAAAAATATTACTGATATTCCATTGTATGGATATATCACAGTTTTTAAAAAATCCATTATCCAACAGATGCACACTTGGGCTGTTTCTAGTTTCTGACTATTATGGATAAAGCTACCGTGAATATTCTTGTACAAGTTTTTGGGGGATATATGTCTTCAATTCTTTTGGGTAAATACTAGGATTGGAATTTATGGTCATAGAACATTTATATTTAGTTTTAAAACAAATGGCCATATTTTCCCTAAAGTGGTTTTACCATTTTATAATCCTACCAAAAATGTGTTGCTTCACATCTTCACTAGCATTTGGTGCTGTGAGCCTTTTGACATTTAGCCATTCTGGTGGGTGTGTAATGGTATCTCATTTCAGTCTCATATAATTTTTGGTTTATTGGTCTGTCTCTAGAGAGAAAGACAGGCACTTTAGTCACTTCTATATTTCCTGAGCCTAATAACGTCTGACACAGAATAGTGTCTGCAGTGGGAGATCAGTCATTCACTCTGGCAGCAATCCACCTGGCTGCCATATGTAGGAACATACACAGTAGATAATTGGATTGATCTCTAGGTGAAGAAAAAGGGGTCTGAGAATTCTGTCAATAGCATGATAGAACTGAGGAACCATTGGGTCTGTCTGGGCTGTTTATGGAATTGGAAAGCTGGTAAATTAGATGAAGGGAGTGGGTATGGTGGGATTGGAGCTCTCCCTGGGAGGTAGGAAGTAGTGAGGTCGGATTGAAGGAGTGAAGAACTGGAAGAATAGTGGTCAGAGAGAGGGAGTTAGAGGGATTTTATCAGATTTGGGTAAGAATTCTGAAATAATGAAACTTTTCATAGTAATAATCATAAATATCAACATTTCCTTAGATTTTATAGAATTACTATCTTTTCTCATTTTTGCTTCTATAGAAAAATGTTAGTTCATTTTTTTCTCCTCAGAGATTTCTGTATTTTGAATAGACAAAATTAAGAAGTAACTGTTTATCCTCTAAGTATGATAATGAAAATTGGAAGACACTAAATCCTACATTACTGAATTGAAAATATGAAGTAGATCTTCACGTTACATTGCTAACTCTGATTATGGCAAATGTTCTACTTGACATTTTATTATTAATACTTTATTCCTTTTATTCTTACAGCATTCTGATGTTTAGAATGATTTACACCATTAAATGTTATTATCAGCATTCTGATAATTAGAATGACTTACACCATTTTCACAATTGAAATTCACATTTTCACACTTCACGACTCACAATTTTCACAAACGGGATTAAAATTGGCTAATATACATGTATAGAGGAAAATGTTGGCAAATATTTGACCGTCATTAAGTTATCTGAATTTGGTTGTCTATCTTGATTAAATCACTATAATTGTGCTGTCCTTCCTTTCACCCTGAGATTTATTTTATGTATATGGGCAGAGCCATCTCTTCAGGGTCTGGGCTAAGTCCTCTGAAGCATTTTGGTAGGCAGACTTTCCATGGTTGCTCTCCATCTTCTCTCCCTACCAGCAAGGAGAGGATGGTTATTCCACTGGCTGCCAACCAATGTCAGACTGACTGACCATTAGACTAGTTCAACCACTGCTACCTCCAATGGAATGTCATTTAATAAACACTCTCTATTCTGCAACTAGTTAGTCATCCTGTCTCCCTTATTCCAAAGCCCCTGAAGACAAAACTCATCCACAAAGCCTTCCCTGATGGTCATAGAAGAGATGCCTTCATCCCATTTGACCCTGCTGTCCAGTCAAGGCTTGGTTTAATGTTCCTATTCTGCTTCTCATGTGATATATTCTGCTTCCATGATGATAGGGACCAAGTCTATTCAACTTTTTAAAAACTATAATCCTTAAGTATATTGACTTTTGTAATTAGGCACTTAACACTTTTCATAAAATTGATGACAACAATGATGGTATCAGAGAAGCAAAATCTTTAAGTGCTTTATATTGCTCACCTCATTCAATGATACCAGTAGACAGTTAGTTAAACTAGTAATAAATTTCTGGGGTTATAAAATTTGTATTTAGGATGCAATATATATTTCTACTATTACTTGCTTTTGAAGTGAGACACCTTTACTCCTTGAAAATTAAGATGGAGAGAAAAATAAAAGCTGTTTTCATTGGACTTCCCTGGTGGTCCAGTGGTTAAGACTTCACGTTTCCATTTCAGGGGACACGGGTTCAATTTCTGGTTGGGGAACTGGGATCCCACAAGCCACATGGTGAGGCCAAAAAAAAAAAAAAAAAGCTGTTTTTATTTCAATTGTAGTGGCTTAATAGGTGTCTTTTACCCTAAACTGCCCCAAATTCATTTTAGAAAATGTACATTTACATATAAAAAGATTAAATAAATTCACAAAGGAAAAAATTAATATAAGTTCCCCTCCCCCATAACTCTGAGATTCTAATCCCTCATCCCTCAACTCTTGGAAACCTTATATACTGGTTCTTTCTCTTTTTCAGAATGGGCAACAGTTTAGATCAGGGAGCAATAAAGCATGCTAACTTATTTCATTTTATTACTTTTGTATATCCCAAGAGGATGATGACGGAAGGGGGAAACATATTTGTAATAGTAGCAGATAATGCTGCACAGTTTAATTCACAGCAGGATTTTCTTTTGAGATGATAACGATGCCTGTGATGAATAGTGGATAAAAAAAAATTAAACAAAAAAATCCTTTAATCAAAGTACCCAAGGGAGAAAACGTAGACTGATTTATTGGAATCAAAATGATTCCTTGGGGGCTTCCCTGGTGGCACAGTGGTTAAGAATCTGCCTGCCAATGCAGGGGACATGGGTTCAAGTCCTGGGCCGGGAAGATCCCACATGCTGCGGAGCAACTAAGCCCGTGCGCCACAGCTACTGAGCCTGCACTCTAGATACTGTGAGCCATAACTACTGAGCCCGCGTGCCACAACTACTGAAGTCCACATGCCTAGAGTCCATTCTCTGCAACAAGAGAAGCCACCGCAATGAGAAGCCCACACACCGCAATGAAGAGTAGCCCCCACTCGCCGCAACTAGAGGAAGCCCACGGGCAGCAATAAAGACCCAATGCAGCCAAAAATAAATAAATAAAAATTTAAAAAAATGATTCCTTGGCTTATAAATATTCTTATTTGGAAGTATTCAACAACTCCTTCCATCGTGTCCCAAACTTGTCATTACTCTCTCTATTTCTCTCTTCCTATGTAATTACATAGCCCCTTCTCCTATTTCTGAAGGTTGGCTTATTCTCACTTCACTTCTATGGCCTTTGTCCTAAGAAAGATATAGGTAACAAAAAGAAAATGAAAACCAAGGACTTAATCTCTCTATATACACACAAATAGTTTAACCTTACTTTCTTGGAATTTTGATCACAGCATCATAGGTATCTTTCTGCTCAATAGGGCTTAGCAGAAACACCATTGATTTTAGACTTAGAAGACCTATATTTGTATATCATCTTATACTTAGCAACTGTATGAACTTCAGTCAAATCATTTAAACTCCCTGAGTCTTGGTTCCTTATCTCTAAAATGGGGATTTGTCTAACCCACTTCCCAGGGTTGTTGTATCAAAATATGTAGAAGGACCTTGTAACCATGAAGCTCAGAATAAATATGTTATCATCGCTACTGTCATTTGACATATGAGAAAACCAAGACTGTTCAGAAAGAGTAAGTATTTCGCCTAAGGACACACAGCTTGTTAGTAACAGAGGAGAAACTAAAAGCTGAGTGTCCAAATACTCAGAATGAATTCTTTTCCATTGACTCTCTCTGAAGTGCTTTATTTCAACTTGCAGCAGTTGAGTTTTTCTCTTTCATTCTCTATGATTTTGTTTCATTAAGTAGTAAATAAGGTAAAAATTTAAATTGTGTCTTTCTACTTTACAATTTTAGACTTGGACTTGAGGTGCATGTTAATTCTCTGAATTTAGAGGAAAGAGTGTTCATAGATGCAATTTCCCTTTTGCAGATCATTTGTTTGCCCTTCTCGGGAGTGGGACACGTTTTTATATCTGGGGAATTCAACTTTATCACGCATTCTCCGCTACAATAGGTGGTGGCAAAGGATCTATAGAAGCTTGTTACAAGTATTTGATTGCATGCATCCAAAATATCCAACACAATTCTTAATCTGACAGATCATCACAGGTGGGGCCCTCCAAAGCATCTCTTTGAGGTTAAGACATTGGATGTAAACAACAAAATGTCCCTTTTTCCAGATGAGCGAGTAATGTCCTCTCTACATGATGTTCTGGCTTCTTGTGTTCTAGTTAAAAGGGAGCAGAAATTAAATGGGAACAAAGGAGACCTGTGCCAGAGAGACCTGTAGCCAGAGGGAGGAAGTTCATTTTATGAAGTCATAAAAAAAGTAGAAAAGTGCATAAAAGAAGCAGAAAAAAGACGCAGAGTGGGTAGGAATCTGTCTGAAGGTGATTTTGGCAGTACAGATAGTATTTCAACTACGTACTTGTTACCATTTGAGATTTCTTTCAGATTGTTTTCTTTTTGGGGCAAACAGCTGGAGGATAGACAGCACATGGGAAATAAAGGACTGCATTGGAGAAAGTGTAGTTTCAAAACCAAAGGTATATAGTGATTGAATACATTGAATAAAGTGAAGGTTCAAGTACAGTCTGTTGAACCTGACAAAACCAGTCAGAAACAAGGCCAGAAAAAGATGTTTGGGGGGATATCATTCCTTTCTCAAACATCTACCTCCGAGATCACTGTATCAAGAGACATGCCAAAAAGGAATAATATTTACAGACATTTCGGAAACACCTGCAGCTGAAAACACCATCTGTCAAGTTAATGAGGGAAGCTGATAGGCATCTGAGGGTAACGAGGAGAGAGAGGGAAATGGATTTTGTTGGCTATAGCTGCTGTGTGTGTACATGTATAGGAAATAACTTGAAGGAAAAGGAGCAAGGGGAGAATGCTTTGATTTCACCATATGGTGGTGGAGTGGAGAGTTCTTGGCCCTGGGAGCCAGAGCAACCTGCTTTATGTCCCAGTTCTGCTTCTTACTAGCTGGCTGTGAGGCCTGTAAAGGAAGGATGAAGTATCACTTGGGAATATCTTCAGCTAAACATACAGAACACCCAACCATATGTGGCTTACGTAGTAAAGACATTAAATTATATCCCTTAACAAGAAGTCTGAAGGTCAGCTCTGCAGGACTGAGGCAGCATCTCAACAATGTCATCAAGGGTCCAAGCTCTATTTTCTTTTTTTTTTCTTTGACATCCAAAGTATTTTCATTATTAGGCTGCTCAAGTCATGGTCCCAAGATGGCCACCTTAGCTCAGAAATAACGCCTCAGGATTCCCTGGTTGGGGAACTAAGATCCAGAAAGCCATGGGGTGTGGCCAAAAATAAATAAATATATAATGCCTCACATAATTATATGCAGAGCAGAAAGGCAAGACATGGGGGCAATAGGACTCTCTCCTCAGAAGATTCTACTTTTATGTGGGAAGAAACTCTTTTCCAAAAGGTCTCTGGCTGACATGTCTCATGGCCAGAAATGGGTCATCTCTGGACCCATCAACCAGTGATTGAGGGTGGGAATGGGGTTGAGCCCTGTCTTCTTGGCTGGGACCTGTTAGCTACTAACTCAGTCTGCTGCAGGTAATATCTGACAGGGTGGTTAGCATTAGAGATAATACATACAAGTGCTGGTAGTGCTTTCCTAGCCCATCTCAGACATGCTTTAAATGATCATTATTATAACTTTAAAAATTATTAGCGCTTTTTCTACAATCTTTTATTGTCCTGTAAACAGTTATAGTTGTAACAAGTATATAAAATTTTGGGCTCTGCTTTGACTTCATCCTATTTGTAGTTTAAGCATTTCCAAGTGTTTCTATATAGTCTCAATAATACCACTTTAAAAATGCATGAAATTCAGTGTATCAAATGACTAAAGTAGAATTTAATTAAATTATTTTTGTATATATTGTATGCTTCCAGTTTTTCTTCACTATTATAAGACTTCTTTGTGTAAAATTTTGTATATTTTGGATTGATTATTTAGGATAGATTCCAGGAATGACATTATTAGATCAAAGGGTGAGGCAGAGATTGGCTAGCTATTTACCAAACCATGTGGTTTTCCTCCTGAAACACCAGATAAACTACATTTCTTAATCTCCCTTGCAGCTAGGTGTGGTCAGTGAGTCGATTTTTGCCAGTGGAATGAGGGCATCTATGATGTTGCCTATTTTGGGGCCTGGTCCAAAACACCTCTGAAATCTCCTTCTCTGTCTTCTCCTGGATGTCTGTGCCCTGAATTAGCTTGGTGAAGATGGCAGACCTACAACAGCCTGGGATCCTGAATGACCACGTGGAGCAGAGCCCCCGCTCCAATCCCACACTACTGCTTAGAATGGAGAGGAGTGGGAAACAAATTCTCACGTGTTAAGTTAGTATACATTTTCGGGTTATTTGGTATAGCTGTCGTTACCACAACTAATACAGAAAGTGGTACCTTGAAATGGTAACCAATACAATGAATAAGGCATAAATCTACTTTTATTCAAATTTTCTCTCCAGAGCACAATCTTTCAGAATAAAAGAAGAACAACAAAAATTTACTTAAATGAAATGCATTAACATGGTTGAGCTGAAAAATTAATGTGCATACAGGAAGAAAATAAACCCACCTATGCAAATTGCTTGGAATGATCCATGATTAATGTTATATAAATCAATAAAATTTACTTACCACGGTAATTTCTAAGCAGTGCATATATTTAATTATTTTAGCTTGAGGCTATCATTTACATAATAAATTAATTATTTTTAGATCCTGCTGAGCGTTTCTTTTTTTTCTTTTTTACATCTTTAATGGAGTATAATTGCTTTACAATGGTGTGTTAGTTTCTGCTTTATAACAAAGTGAATCAGTTATACATATACATATGTTCCCATATCTCTTCCCTCTTGGGTCTCCCTGCCTCCCACCCTCCCTATCCCCCCCCTCCAGGCGGTCACAAAGCACCGAGCTGATCTCCCTGTGCTATGCAGCTGCTTCCCACTAGCTATCTACCTTACGTTTGGTAGTGTATACATGTCCATGCCTCTCTCACGTTTGGTAGTGTATACATGTCCATGCCTCTCTCTCGCTTTGTCACAGCTTACCCTTCCCCCTCTCCATATCCTCAAGTCCATTCTCTAGTAGGTCTGTGTCTTTATTCCTGTCTTACCCCTAGGTTCTTCATGACATTTTTTTCCCTTAAATTCCATATATATGTGTTAGCATATGGCATTTGTCTTTCTCTTTCTCACTTACTTCACTATGTATGACAGAGTCTAGGTCCATCCACCTCATTACAAATAGCTCAATTTCGGTTCTTTTTATGGCTGAGTAATATTCCACTGTATATACGTGCCACATTTTCTTTATCCATTCATCCAATGATGGACACTTAGGTTGTTTCCATCTCCGGGCTATTGTAAATAGAGCTGCAATGAACATTTTGGTACATGACTCTTTTTGAATTATGGTTTTCTCAGGGTATATGCCCAGTAGTGGGATTGCTGGGTCATATGGTAGTTCTATTTCTAGTTATTTAAGGAACCTCCATACTGTTCTCCACAATGGCTGTATCAATTTACATTCCCACCAACAGTGCAAGAGTGTTCCCTTTTCTCCACACCCTCTCCAGCATTTATTGTTTCTAGATTTTTTGATGATGGCCATTCTGACTGGTGTGAGATGATATCTCATTGAAGTTTTGATTTGCATTTCTCTAATGATTAGTGATGTTGAGCATTCTTTCATGTGTTTGTTGGCAATCTGTATATCTTCTTTGGAGAAATGTCTATTTAGGTCTTCTGCCCATTTTTGGATTGGGTTGTTTGTTTTTTTGTTATTGAGCTGCATGAGCTGCTTATAAATTTTGGAGATTAATCCTTTGTCAGTTGCTTCATTAGCAAATATTCTCTCCCATTCTGAGGGTTGTCTTTTGGTCTTGTTTATGGTTTCCTTTGCTGTGCAAAAGCTTTTACGTTTCATTAGGTCCCATTTGTTTATTTTTGTTTTTATTTCCATTTCTCTAGGAGGTGGGTCAAAAAGGATCTTGCTGTGATTTATGTCATAGAGTGTTCTGCCTATGTTTTCCTCTAAGAGTTTGATAGTTTCTGGCCTTACATTTAGGTCTTTAATCCATTTTGAGTTTATTTTTGTGTATGCTGTTAGGGAGTGATCTAATCTCATACTTTTACATGTACCTGTCCAGTTTACCCAGCACCACTTATTGAAGAGGCTGTCCTTTCTCCGCTGTACATTCTTGCCTCCTTTATCAAAGATAAGGTGACCATATGTGCGTGTGTTTATCTCCAGGCTTTCTATCCTGTTCCATTGATCTATATTTTGTGCCAGTACCATACTGTCTTGATTACTGTAGCTTCCTAGTACAGTCTGAAGTCAGGGAGCCTGATTCCTCCAGCTCCGTTTTTCGTTCTCAAAATTGCTTTGGCTATTCGGGGTCTTTTGTGTTTCCATACAAATTGTGAAATTTTTTGTTCTAATTCTGTGAAAAATGTCAGTGGTAGTTTGATAGGGATTGCATTGAATCTGTAGATTGCTTTGGGTAGTAGTCATTTTCACAGTGGTGATTCTTTCAATCCAAGAACATGGTATATCTCTCCATCTATTTGTATCATCTTTAATTTCTTTCATCAGTGTCTTATAATTTTCTGCATACAGGTCTTTTGTCTCCTTAGGTAGGTTTATTCCTAGATATTTTATTCTTTTTGTTGCAATGGTAAATGGGAGTGTTTTCTTGATTTCACTTTCAGATTTTTCATCATTAGTGTATAGGAATGCCAGAGATTTCTGTGCATTAATTTTGTATCCTGCTACTTTACCAAATTCATTGATTAGTTCTAGCAGTTTTCTGGTAGTATCTTTAGGATTCTCTATGTAGAGTATCATGTTATCTGCAAACAGTGATAGCTTTACTTCTTCTTTTCCGATTTAGATTCCTTTTATTTCCTTTCCTTCTCTGATTGCTGTGGCTAAAACTTCCAAAACTATGTTGAATAAGAGTGGTGAGAGTGGGCAACCTTGTCTTATTCCTGATCTTAGTGGAAATGCTTTCAGGTTTTCATCATTGAGGACAATGTTGGCTGTGGGTTTGTCATATATGGCCTTTATTATGTTGAGGAAAGTTACCTCTATGCTTACTTTCTGCAGGGTTTTTATCATAAATGGGTGTTGAATTTTGTCAAAAGCTTTCTCTGCATCTATTGAGATGATCATATGGTTTTTCTCCTTCAACTTGTTAATATGGTGTATCACGTTGATTGATTTGCATATATTGAAGAATCCTTGCATACCTGGAATAAACCCCACTTGATCATGGTGTATGATCCGTTTAATGTGCTGTTGGATTCTGTTTGCAAGTATTTTGTTGAGGATTTTCGCATCTATGTTCATCAGTGATATTGGCCTGTAGTTTTCTTTCTTTGTGAGATCCTTGTCTGGTTTTGGTATCGGGATGATGGTGGCCTCATAGAATGAGTTTGGGAGTGTTCCTCCCTCTGCTACATTTTGGAAGAGTTTGAGAAGGATAGGTGTTAGCTCTTCTCTAAATGTTTGATAGAATTCACCTGTGAAGCCATCTGGTCCTGGGCTTTTGTTTGTTGCAAGGTTTTAAATCACAGTTTCAATTTCAGTGCTTGTGATTGGTCTGTTCATATTTTCTATTTCTTCCTGATTCAGTCTTGGCAGGTTGTGCATTTCTAAGAATTTGTCCATTTCTTCCAGGTTGTACATTTTATTGGCATACAGTTTCTTGTAGTAACCTCTCATAATCTTTTGTATTTCTGCAGTGTAACTTGTTAATTCTCCTTTTTCATTTCTAATTCTATTGATTTGAGTCTTCTCCCTTTTTTTCTTCATGAGTCTGGCTAATGGTTTATCAATTTTGTTTATCTTCTCAAAGAACCAGCTTTTAGTTTTATTGATCTTTGCTATCATTTCCTTCATTTCTTTTTCATTTATTTCTGATCTGATTTTTATGATTTCTTTCCTTCTGCTAACTTTTGGGGTTTTTTTGTTCTTCTTTCTCTAATTGCTTTAGGTGCAAGGTTAGGTTGTTTATTCGAGATGTTTCCTGTTTCTTAAGGTAGGATTGTATGGCTATAAACTTCCCTCTTAGAACTGCATTTGCTGCATCCCATAGATTTTGGGTCATCGTGTCTCCACTGTCATTTGTTTCTAGGTATTTTTTGATTTTCTCTTTGATTTCTTCAGTGATCACTTGGTTATTAAGTAGTGTATTGTTTAGCCTCCATGTGTTTGTACTTTTTACAGATCTTTTCCTGTAATTGATATCTAGTCTCATAGCATTGTGTTCGGAAAAGATACTTGATACAATTTCAATTTTCTTAAATTTACCAAGGCTTGATTTGTGACCCAAGATATGATCTATCCTGGAGAATGTTCCATGAGCACTTGAGAAAAATGTGTATTCCATTGTTTCTGGATGGAATGTCCTATAAATATCAATTAAGTGCATCTTGTTTAATGTAACATTTAAAGCTTGTGTTTCCTTATTTATTTTCATTTTGGATGATCTGTCCATTGGTGAAAGTGGGGTGTTTAAGTCCCCTACTATGAATGTGTTACTGTCGATTTCCCCTTTTATGGCTGTTAGTATGTGCCTTATGTATTGAGGTGCTCCTATGTTGGGTGCATAAAGATTTACAATTGTTAGATCTTCTTCTTGGATCGATCCCTTGATCATTATGTAGTGTCCTTCTTTGTCTCTTCTATTAGTCTTTATTTTAAAGTCTATTTTGTCTGATATGAGAATTGCTACTCCAGCTTTCTTTTGGTTTCCATTTGCATGAAATATCTTTTTCCATCCTCTTACTTTCAGTCTGTATGTGTCTCTAGGTCTGAAGTGGGTCTCTTGTAGACAGCAAATATATGGGTCTTGTTTTTGTATCCATTCAGCCAATCTGTGTCTTTTGGTGGGAGCATTTAGTCCATTTACATTTAAGGTAATTATGTTCCTATTACCATTTTCTTAATTGTTTTGGGTTCGTTATTGTAGGTCTATTCCTTCTCTTGTGTTTCTTGCCTAAAGAAGTTCCTTTAGCAGTTGTTGTAAAGCTGGTTTGGTGGTGCTGAACTCTCTCAGCTTTTGCTTGTCTGTAAAGGTTTTAATTTCTCCATCAAATCTGAATGAGATCCTTGCTAGGTAGAGTAATCTTGGTTGCAGGTTTTTCTCCTTCATCACTTTAAATATGTCCTGCCAGTCCCTTCTGGCTTGCAGAGTTTCTGCTGAAAGATCAGCTGTTAACCTTATGGGGATTCCCTTGTGTGTTTTTTGTTGTTTTTCCCTTGCTGCTTTTAATATATTTCTTTGTATTTAATTTTTGACAGTTTGATTAATATGTGTCTTGGAGTATTTCTCCTTGGATTTATCCTGTATGGGACTCTCTGTGCTTCCTGGCCTTGATTAACTATTTCCTTTCCCATATTAGGGAAGTTTTCAACTATAATCTCCTCAAATATTTTCTCAGTCCCTTTCTTTTTCTCTTCTTCTTCTGGAACCCCTATAATTCGAATGTTTGTGCGTTTAATGTTGTCCCAGAGGTCTCTGAGACTGTCCTCAGTTCTTTTCATTCTTTTCTCTTTATTCTGCTCTGCAGTAGTTTTTTCCACTATTTTATCTTCCAGGTCACTTATCCGTTCTTCTGCCTCAGTTATTCTGCTATTGATCCTATCTAGAGTATTTTTAATTTCATTTATTGTGTTGTTCATTGTTGTTTGTTTCATCTTTAGTTCTTCTAGGTCCTTGTTAAATGTTTCTTGCATTTTGTCTATTCTATTTCCAAGATTTTGGATCGTCTTTACTATCATTATTCTGAATTCTTTTTCAGGTAGACTGCCTATTTCCTCTTCATTTGTTACATCTGGTGGCTTTTTATCTTGCTCCTTCATCTGCTGTGTGTTTTTCTGTCTTCTCATTTTGCTTATCTTACTGTGTTTGGGGTCTCCTTTTTGTAGGCTGCAGGTTCATAGTTCCCGTTGATTTTGGTGTCTGTCCCCAGTGGCTAAGGTTGGTTCAGTGGGTTGTGTAGGCTTCCTGGTGGAGGGGACTAGTGCCTGTGTTCTGGTGGATGAGGCTGGATCTTGCCTTTCTGGTGGGCAGGTCCATGTCTGGTGGTGTGTTTTGGGGTGTCTGTGGACTTGTTATGATTTTAGGCAGCCTCTCTGCTAATGGGTGGGGTTGTGTTCCTGTCTTGCTAGTTGTTTGGCATAGGGTGTCCAGCACTGTAGCTTGCTGGTTGTTGAGTGAAGCTGGGTGCTGGTGTTGAGATGGAGATCTCTGGGAGATTTTTGCCGTTTGATATTATGTGGAGCTGGGAGGTCTCTTGTGGACCAGTGTCCTGAAGTTGGCTCTCCCACCTCAGAGGCACAGCACTGACTCCTGGCTGCAGCACCAAGAGCCTTTCATCCACATGGCTCAGAATAAAAGGGAGAAAAAGTAGAAAGAAAGAATTAGTAGAAGCAGAAAGAAAGAAAGAAAGAAAGAAAGAAAGGAAGAAAGGAAGAAAGGAAGAAAGCAAAACGGAGGGATAGAACCCTAGGACAAATGGTGGAAGCAAAGCTATACAGACAAAATCTCACACAGAAGCATACACATACACACTCACAAAAAGAGGAAAAGGGGAAAAAAATCATAAATCTTGCTCTCAAAGTCCACCTCCTTAATTTGGGATGATTCATTGTCTATTCAGGTATTCCACAGATGCAGGGTACATCAAGTTGATTGTGGAGCTTTAATCCGCTGCTTCTGAGGCTGCTGGGAGAGATTTCCCTTTCTCTTCTTTGTTCTCACAGCTCCCAGGGGCTCAGCTTTGGATTTGGCCCCGCCTCTGTGTGTACGTCACCGGAGGGCGTCTGTTCTTCGCTGAGACAGGACGGGGCTAAAGGAGCCGCTGATCCGTGGGCTCTGGCTCACTCAGGCCGGGGGGGGGGGCACAGAGTGCGGGGCGAGCCTGCGGCGGCAGAGACCGGCGTGATGTTGCACCAGCCTGAGGCGTACCGTGCGTTCTCCCAGGGGAGTTGTCCCTGGATCCCGGGACCCTGGCAGTGGCGGGCTGCACAGGCTCCCCCGGAAGGGAGGTGTGGAGAGTGACCTGTGCTCGCACACAGGCTTCTTGGTGGCGGCAGCAGCAGCCTTAGCGTCTCATGCCCGTCTCTGGGGTCCGCGCTTTTAGCCGCGGCTCGTGCCCGTCTCTGGAGCGCCTTTAAGCAGCGCTCTTAATCCCCTCTCCTCGCGCACCAGGAAACAAAGAGGGAAGAAAAAGCCTCTTGCCTCTTCGGCAGGTCCAGACTTTTCCCCGGACTACCTCCCGGCTGGCCGTGGCGCACTAACCCTCTGCAGGCTGCGTTCACGCCGCCAACCCCAGTCCTCTCCCTGCGCTCCGACCGAAGCCCGAGCCTCAACTCCAGGCCCCGCCCGCCCCGGCGGGTGAGCAGACAAGCCTCTCGGACTGGTGAGTGCCGGTCGGCCCTGATCCTCTGTGCGGGAATCTCTCCGCTTTGCCCTCCGCACCCCTGTTGCTGTGCTCTCCTCCGCGGCCCCGAAGCTTTCCCCCTGCGCCACCCGCAGTCTCCGCCCGCGAAGGTGCTTCCTTTCCTCCTTCACAGCTCCCTCCCACTGGTGCGGGTCCGTCCCTATTCTTTTGTCTCTGTTTATTCTTTTTTCTTTTGCCCTACCCAGGTATGTGGGGGATTTCTTGCCTTTTGGGAGGTCTGAGGTCTTCTGCCAGCGTTCAGTAGGTGTTCTGTAGGAGTTGTTCCACGTGTAGATGTATTTCTGGTGTATCTGTGGGGAGGAAGGTGATCTCTGCGTCTTACTTTTCCGCCATCTTCCTGGAAGCCTCCCTGCTGTGCGTTTCTTATCTAAAGCATTGTGGTGTCCCATGTCTGGGGCACGTTCTAACCATATGGGCAGACAACTCAGGATATGTGAGGCCTTTTAGTAACCCTGGTCTGCATCCCCAGAGTTAGCACCCTGAAGCTGTAGTTCTGATTCATTCCAGCACAGGAGATTGTGTTAATATAAACCGCTGGGTAATCTGGAAGGCCCCAGGGGGACCGGTTTGATTCTCCGTCTATGAGGCAGCTCTGAGCTAGGTGGAGAAGTAGTGGCAGAGGCTGATACATTGATTTTTGTTCCCTGTGGGAGGCATAGCCTGAGAAGGATAGCTGGGGAAAATCAGGTGATTGGGAAGCTCATTTTGGGAGGAGGTTTCCTTAGTCTCTTGGCATGTAATTAATTAACTGTGCCCAATAGCTCTGAGTCAGCCAGGCATTCCCCAACCATTCAGTGAGGAAACATAGACCAGGGTATAACTCTATGCCTGGTGTGGAGTAAGCACCATATGATGGTGATGTTAATAACCAGTTTCACAGTGGCATGTGTGTTTCTTTCTAGGTCCAGGAGAGCACTTGGTTGTTGTTTTGCACTGGACTTTTCTGGTGACTTTGATTTCCAACTTCTGGGAGCAGGGAATCATACCCAAGTTTAAGTTGTGTTCCCTGCTGGGGCTGGTCTGGTGGGCTCAACCCTAGTCTCAGTGAGAAGCTGAGAAGACAGACAGCTGGGGAAGTCTGGGGGAAGAGAACCAGGCACTTGAGTTTGATGCAGGCATAGCACTTCCCAAGGGTGTGAGTTGCACCTCTCTTTGTTTTGGGAAAAATCATCTGATACAACTTAACTCTCTCTCCCTAGAGTGTTAGTTAAATAAATGTCATATGGAAAGTCCAGTGGCCTGGTTATTAACATCATCATCACATGGTGCTTACTCCACACCAGGCATAGAGTTATACCCTGGTCTATGTTTCCTCACTGAATGTTAATTAATTACATGCCAAGAGATTCAGGAAACCCTCCTCCCCAAATGAGCTTCCCAATCACCTGATTTTCCCCAGCTATCCTTCTCAGGTTATGCCTCTCACAGGAAACAAAAATCAATGTATCAGCCTCTGCCACTATTTCTCCACCTAGCTCAGAACTGCTTAATAGACTGAGAATCAAACCGGTCTCCCTGGGGCCCTCCAGATTACCCAACGGTTTATATTAACACAATCTCTCTAGGATTTTCACTAGATGTGGAGTGGTCATCATACATATTTTTGCAATGTGTTCTTCCTGCAGCCATTACCTTTCTCCTTTTCACAGTCCTTTGGGAAGAAGGGACAGGCCTTCTATTTCCTCTATATTGACAGTTTGTTTTAGTAAAGCCCATAATAAGCTCATGATCTAGGGCACTAAGGTTGAATCTTGAAATACTAAAGGTGGCAAAAAAAATTAAAAGCTCTTTTCTCTGTCAACAATAAAGCCTGGCTTTAGGATTACTGTATTTTATCAACTTGAAGATGCCATTGTTGTAAGATGCACTTTTATTTTATGTATCATTAAGACTGATACAATGCCTTAATGATAGTTCTGTGGAAGGCATGAATCGATTATAACAGCCTCTTATTGCAGGGAAATCTTTTTTATCTATACTGAGAGACTTGAAATTTCCTTTTGCCTTTAATCATAATGCTTGGCAAGTGATGGGTAATCCTTTCCCAAGGGAGGCAGTAAAATAATGTAACAGTTTCACAGTGGCATGTGTGTTTCTTTCTTTCTAGGTCCAGGAGAGCACTTGGTTATTGTTTTGCAACAAAATAATAAGAATTGCAATCATTTATCCAAGTATTTGCATCCCAATATCAAACTTACATTCAGTTGCCTTATTTATCTGCCTTTCTGTATATGTGTTTTTTTTTTAACCAATGACAAACCATAGTGTAATCTTTTTGAAGACAGTTTATGTTATAATTAAACTCATTCTAGAAGAAGATGATTAGATTTAGGCAGCAAAGAGGCTTGAGGTGCTCTTGATGGTGGCCAGACTTAGGTATCCTACCTGGAAGTTAACATCTCTGAAGGAAGACTGAAGAAGAAAAGAGGAGGAACAGCCAGGACATTCATAGTGGTGGCTCGGACCACTCTCAATTTCCGTCTTTTTTTAAGGCTCAGTCTGAATGCCCTGTCTGCAACAAAGCTTTCCCTGACCCATTAGAGGTCAGGTTAGGTCTTTTAGGTTCTTCTCCTATCATAACCCTTAGCACAGGTTAAAAACAAACAAACAAACAAACAAAAAAGAATTGCTGCTTTAACTGTATATCTTCTTTACTGGAAGATCTGTTTAGGGTCTGTGTAGTAGGTATTTAGTATATATGTGTTGAAAGGAAGGAAGAAGGAAGGAAGTCATGTCATTCCTCTGCTATAACCCTTACATGGATTTCTGTTGCTCTTGAAATAAAACCCAGGGGCCCTCGAGCCCCCCAACCCTATCTAGAGCAGGCTCTCCCTCACTTGCGAAGCTCCAGCTACTGAGTAGCCTCAGGCCAACTGAGGCCTTGCCACTTCTAGATCCAGCCTCCATATACATATCTGATCGGGACTCACCCCTGCTTAAAAGAGAAAGACAAATACTGTATGCTAACACATATATATGGAATCTAAGGGAAAAAAAAATGTCATGAAGAACCTAGGGGTAAGACGGGAATAAAGACACAGACCTACTAGAGAATGGACTTGAGGATATGGGGAGGGGGAAGGGTAAGCTGTGACAAAGTGAGAGAGTGGCATGGACATATATACACTATGAAACATAAAATAGCTAGCTAGTGGGAAGCAGCCACATAGCACAGGGAGATCAGCTCAGTGGTTTGTGACTACCAAGAGGGATGGGATAGGGAGTGTGGGAGGGAGGGAGACGCAAGAGGGAAGAGATATGGGAACATATGTATATGTATAACTGATTCATTTTGTTATAAAGCAGAAACTAACACACCATTATAAAGCAATTATACTCCAATAAAGATGTTAAAAAAAAACAAACAAAAAGAAAACCAAAAGAAAAACCCCAAAAACAAACCTTCCCATGCTCCCTACATCTCTGCAACAAAGCAAACCCTCCTCCATGACCTGCCCTTTTCTCCCGCCGCGGCTTCCTCTTTCATCCCTTGGCGTCCTGGTTTCTCAGGACACCATGCTGCTCCTCCTGCCGGCGCCCTTGCTTCTGTTCTTCCCTTTATTATCCTTTATTCTTTAATACTCAGCTTCTCCCAGAAGCCATTCCTAAACCCCAGGCTAGCTAAAGGCCCCTCCCCTGGGCTCCCCCACTGTGAATATCTTTGTATCTGGTCACTTACCACTCTGAATTAAAGTCATCTCTAGATACTTGTCTTTCCTATTGATTGTAAAATCCCTGAGAGCAAGATCCATACTTTCTCCATCTTTGCATCCCTGGTGTTTAGCTGCATCTGGTGCATTGTAAATATCAGTAAGTGTGTGTTACGTGCAATTAGACAGAACTGAGCTGACATTGGGAAGCCATGACAGAAGGAAGGAGAACCATATACTAGGAGGCTACTTTCTGAAAGGCCAGGTATCCCCTGGTCTAGGAAGAATCATGGGTAACCCCAGGGGAGAAGCTTTTCTGAGTGGTCCTGGGGATGGTGATGCATTTGGTTGCCAGGTGGTGCTTGGTTAAGGTCCTCAGCCACAGCAAGCATGGCTTTTTAGCTAAGAATCGATTCACTCATGAAAAGTCTTCTGTCCATCAAACCCAGCTATTCACATGACCAGTCAAAAGTCTTTTGGTTAACAGACTGTTTTCAAGTCCCTGTAGGTTCAGTGACAATCTGTAAATACTTCTTTCCTCAGGATTTTTGGCCAAAGAGTGTACCAAATGTACAAAATGAATCGACAAGATACAAATATTTATACAAATAAAGATATACATTTATACAAATAAATGAGGCAGAATTACGCTTTAATACCTACTTTTGTCTTACAGGTATGTCTGAGATACCAAAAAGTTTAATTATAAAAATTTAGGCTATATTGGCCAATCCTAATATATTTTTTCATGGAAACACTGTTCTTTGATATGTTTAGGTTCAGCCAGTTCAAAATGTCTCTTGATGCTGTGAAGTCCCTATGTATTAATATTCCATAGTTCTTTATTTATCTGGATAAAAACTAGACTCATACAACTCATGGGTTGCCTTTTCAATTCCAGCCCTTTCTTTTGTGTTTCTCACCTCTTTTCTAGCTTTCTACTTTTCTAGCATAGGATTATACAAAATGCAGGTATTGATCAATGGGCAAAATTGTGAAAAATGAAAAAAGAATCTATAATCTTTCGATGCCCATTGGAATAAAAATGTACTCTTGCATTTTATATTTTTGGTGAAGGTTCTTGTGAGCCCATGAGAAGCTGCATGTATAGTGATTAAGAGCGTGGATTCTGGAGCCCAGGTGTGAATCCAGACTACCTACTTGCTAGGAATTTGTAACTTGAACTTGTATAAATTAATCTCTCTATGCCTCAGTTCTGTCATATGTAACATGAAGATAAGAATAATACCTACATCACAGCGTTGTTATGAACATGAACTGAGTTAATAGGTGTGAAGCACATAGTCATTATTTATTATTATGAACTCATGTGAGTCAGAACATGATTTGGCGTGGAAAAGTTTTATTTCCACCATATAAGTTAACAAAGGTGGGAACATCAATATATTTAGTGGAGGAGAAAAGACAGTGGTATGCACTACATTTTTCAACCCTCAACTGATAACATCAAACCCTTTAAGCTTCATATTAGTGGATGCCAGCACCCTTCATTCTTCCCTGCAATTGGAATGGGAATCTTTATACTCCTAGTCATAGAGGCTGTGAATGCTGTGAAGGCAAGTCTCCAAATTTGGAGTAAAAGAGAGGATGCAGAAGGAGTTGGAGACTGAATACCGTAGGAGCTGGGGGACGGGTGCTGGGGACCTCCTGTGGGATGCTTACTCCTGCGCAGGTGCCGAGGATTCCCTGGTGGTCCTCTTCCTTTCCTCCCAGTGGCAGCAAAGATAGGCCTGCCTGCTTCTCTGCCCTCGGCACCACCTACTACTTCTGTTCAGGGTTCCTCGCCCGAGCCCAGTGCAATCTACAGGTGTCTCTAGCCCCCTGAGACAAGCACAGTCACTTTTGGAATTTCTAGGTTTAGGAATACACGCTGATGACACAGGGAAAGCAGGAAGTTAAAGCAGGACTTGGGACTCCCCTCTCCGCTCCCTGTCTGGGATTCTCTCCTCACTTCACAGCTGCTGTGGCTGCTCTAAATTCTGTGCTCCGGCTCCTCATGCCAGAAAGATGGTGAGGTTTTTTTTAAAAAATCCTGCAGGGATCTGACTGGTACCTTTCCTCCAGCTAGAAATGGTAAAATGGGGGAACACTCAGTGCCAGATCCTTCTTCCTCCAAGTGCTGACTCCCCTTCAGAACCTGCCTGCTTTTGGTCCCTCTCCAGTGCCTGCAGATAGTTGTTTTATTATTCGTCTAGAGTTGGGATTTCTGAAATGGTTGGTACAAGAGAAATTTACTTGGCTATCAACAGAAATGGAACCCCTGTATTTGAACTAACCTTAAAAATCCATCTGCTGAGTTCTTAATTTCATTTATTGTCTTTTTTCAGTTGTAGAATTTCCCAGTTCTTTAAAAATAGTTGGATTTAACTGTTAACATGATCAATCTTATGTTTTAATTCCCTTAATATATTAGTCATCATTATTTTAAAGTTTGTACCTGATACTTTCCTTATCTGTGGGTCTGGTTTTTGTGGTAGTGAAATTACAATTTTACCATCAACTGAAATTTTAAGACCAGACATTGAAGAAAGGATAAGTTAGTTCATTTCTTGACCCTACTCTTCTGTTAGCTATATAACCATTTCTTTGCTTCTCTTTTCCACAATATCTTCAAAAAATTATTTATTCTAAAAATTTCCTAATTGTCTTCGTTAATTTTTTCCTTAAACTCAGTCCGATCAGTCCTTCTCTCTTAGCTCTCCACAGAAAGCGTTTTTTATGTCGTGAGTGGCCACCGCATTGCTAAATCCAGTGTTGTGACTCCTCAGCTTATTGGCCTGTCAGTTGATGATTCCCTACTCCTTGATAAACTTTCTTTACTTGGCTACCAAGACACTGAACACTCACTGGTTGCTCCTTCTCTTTCTTCTTTATTGCTTTTCCACCGTTCTTACCTTCCCTCCTCTTCTCATCCCTTCCCTTCCCTCTCCTTCTCTCCCCCCCCTCAACCTTTCCTTTCCTTTCTTTTCGTCTTTCTTTTTCTCCCAGCACTAAATTCTTGACCTCTTCTCTTCTTTGGCTGTACTCACTCCACTGGTGATCTCCACCTGTCTCATGGTTTTAAACTTTGTCTATATATTAGAACTCCAAAATTTTTATCTCTAGCCCAGATCTCTCTTCCAAACTCTAGACTCATCTGCTCAACTCTCTACTTGGTATCTACACTGGATGTAAAACAGGCATCTCAACCTCAGTATGTCCAAAGCTGAGCTCCTGCTCTTCATTCCCCTAGACTGGCTCCACTCACACATTCCTCCATCTCAGTTTATTATGTCGCCCCGATTCCAGGGTCTTGAGCCAAAATTCTCACAGTCATATCCTTCCCCCATTAATTAATTAATGAATATAGAAAGAGCTTTATTGAGATATAATTTATATGCTATAAAATCAGCCTGTTTAAAATGTATAGTTAAATAGTTATCAGTATATTTACAGTGTTGAATAGCTGTCACCACAGTATAACTTTAGGACATTTTCATCTTCCTCCCAAAGGAATCTTGTATCAGTTAGCAGTCACTCCCTGTTTTCTGCTCTCCCTGCTCTCTGAAGTCTGTTTCTTTTATCTGCCTTTTTCCCCTCTTGGGTTTCAATCATGTTGTATTTTTGTATGCCTTGTATATACAAACTCATACAAACATGAGTGTCAAACATTGAATATGAAAACTCTGTAAAGATAATTTCAGAGGCTATGTGATGATATCTTACTCTAGAGAGGATTAACTTTTGCTTCTGGCATTCAGCCAGCCATGGCACCAGCAATCAACCCAGTTCATGACACTAACCAGGCTTGAACGATTCAAATAAGGTTTTCAATTCCTGTGAGGACTGGTCTGTTTATGTGTTCATTCTTAACCTGGAGTATAGTTCTTAGGTGTCACTCTTGAAAACCTGTTGTACTTACTAGAACTTCTCTTCCTTGGAGAAACTGAGCCTCCTCTTTTGTCCTCCTGGCCCCATTAGTTTATTGAAGTTTGTGTTGAGAGGAACTTTTCCTCTACTCTCTTACGTTAACGTCCTGGGCACGTGCAAATTAAACTGACAAAAGATAGATTAGCAGGAGAAAAAGTTTACTTACGTGTGTAATGTGCATACATGCAGGAGTGCCCAGTGGTGACTAACTCAAATGGGTGGTTAGAGCTTGGGGCTTATACACCTAACATAGTAGGAGAAAGGGAGTGGGGAGAAAAGGCGCCTCTGTAAAGAACAAATAGGTTTCTTTAGGAAAGACAAATGGGTTTTTAGGAGAACAAATGAAAGCTAAGAAGGTTTGCAATGTTTGTTTATGCAGGTGCAAGTGGTCCTTCTGTCATAGCCATGAAACTCCCTGGAGAGGAGATTAATGGTAGGTTTACTCTTAGTCTCTCTCCTGGAAATAGACCTACCCTGAAAAGGGAATTTATAACAGCCTCATTTCTGAGAAGTTTCTGCTTTAGTCAGATAAGTGAAGCTCGAAGGAAGCTTCTTTCTGCATCTGTGAGTCTCAGATGTTTTCTGCTTAAAATAATCTTTACATCAATTCTGGGGTTCTCAGTGAGTCCCTACAAAGTTTTTATTCAGCTACTCACACGCTCAGATGCTGTTTCTGGAATTAGAAAATTTGGAAAAGCATCTTTGAATGCTATACTACTCTGTCTTGGTTTCCTTTCTCTTTTGATTTTATAATCTTCTCCATTTAGAGAGATCTCCAGTACCTTTCAATAGACTCTAAAAAAAAAATTTCATCTAACTTTTCTACTTGTTCTTTGCAAGGGGGTTGTTTTAAAAATGGCCTACTCTGCCATTGTAAGAAGCAAAACATTTTAGGTATCATTTGAAGGACTCAAAAGAAAAAAAAAGGTTAAGTACACAACAGTTCTCAGTCCTGCTGCGCCTCTATATACTTGAAGTTGTTAGCAATCCCTCAAAGTCTGCAACCTCTGCTATTATGTTGAGTTCCAACTGGAGTTAGTTCCAGGCTTGGTCAACTGGAGGTAGTATAAATATATTCTCTGTTTCCTGTGGGAGCTCATCAGAATATTCTCCTCTGGTTAACAGGACAAGGGATGGGACTTGTGAAACCACTAGTCATACTTACTGCAGGTGAACAAGCCAGTCAGACAATAGGATATGGGAGGTTATCACACACTTCTCTCCATCCTCTTGCAAGACAATCTTTATTCCACTTAGGCCTCTGTTTTCCTCTCATTCCTCCATTGATCTCCGGTGTCTGTGAGGCTCTGGATACTTTATATATGTGAGCTTTACATACTCTTTAAATTTAACTGTTCCCTTAAAATCTTCTTTTCTCTTAAGTGTGGACCACTAATCACAGACCTATTTTGTATGTATCATTTTGGAAGTTATTATTGTTTATCATCAGAAGATATATATTATTACTTGGTTCTATTTGTTACTTTTTCATATCGCTTGAAAGCTAACTGCTTTGAAAAATCTACCTTTTCCCCTACTGCTTTGCTTTTTTAAATGACATTTGTCCAGGCAAACTTATTCCATTTTAATTGCTTAGAAGACTCCTTATCTTTTGATACTGTCAGCTGAATTATTTGAAATAAGGTAGAACAATAAAACTACCTAATTAGGTCTGACCTTTTCAGAATGTTTTCCTTCAGATTTTATAATCTGTATCTGGTGTGCCTTTTTTTCTACAAATCATACAAATAATTTCATATTTCAGAGTTATAGATCTAACAATTGCTAAATGTTAAACCATTTACGTTATAACATATTCCCTTAAAGGAAAATGTGAAGTCTTCCAGTTACTGGAACTCTGGAGGCCCTGTTCCACCTCTTATCCTTTGTTGTGCCTCTGGTTTCAACTCACTCCCTGTGGGTTGAGAATGTCCTCTAGGACCTAATATGATCCTGTGCAAGCTAGGAATTCAAGGTAAAAGCCAGAGATTGAGAGAAAATGTAAGAATTGTCAATAGTTACATAACATGAAGTTATGGAATTATGTGAGATCATTAAGGGATGAGTATAAATAGAGAAGAAAAGAGGTCCAAGGCTGAGTCTGGGGAACTCTAACAGCTAGAGGTCAAAGAGAGGAAGTTTCAGCAATGGAAACTGATACACAACCATCAGTGAGGTAGGAGGAGAACCAAGAGAGAGAGTGGTGCCCTAGAAACCAAGAGGAGAAAGCAGCTAGAGATCAATGGATCAAATGCTGTTGTGAGATTGAATAAAATGAGGTCTGAGAATTGGCCATTAGACTTGTGATCACTGATGACCTTGACAAAAGCAGTTGCATTGGAATGGTGGGGACAAACTCCTGGCTGGAGTGGTTTGAAGAGAGAATGAAAGGAGAGAAGGTGGAGACAGTGAGTGTAGATAACTTCTTCAAGAAATTTTCATGGAAAGGAGGGCACAGAAATGGGATGGTAACTAGAGGGGGAAGTGGGGTCAATTTTTTTCTTTATATGATGGGAGATATTGTAGCATATTTATGGGAATGATCCAGTAATGAGGAAACATTCAATGATTTAGGAGTGAGAGGGAACATTTCCTAGTGTGATGTCCTTGAGTAGGTGAAAGGGGATCTGACCTGGTGACCTTAGGTGGGAGCTAAGGGTTGGCTAGCTAGGAGCATGTAATAATCCACCCATAGTAACAGGAGGAAAGCCAGAGTATAGCTGTGGGAAGATGTAGTGGTGAAATTATATAGAAGTTCTCATAGTGAAGTTTCTCACTGAAATAGGTAGCAAGGTCATAAATTGGTTATATAGAGAGGGAAGGAATTTAAGGTAAGAGGAGAAGGTGTGACCAAGCAGGGCTCTTCTACCTATATCCCAGTATAGATCTAGACTTTTAGACTCCAGTATACTTAGCGCTTTATTCATACTCTATACCCAGATACAAGGACTGTGGGAAAGAAAACAGCCACCATCTGAGAGGGAAAAATGTGTCCTCAGGTAAGAACCAGTTTCAATTAGAGCAACAAAGTAAAGGGATTATTCAGATAAGAGGTTGTATTTATGGGTGGTGTAGTTGATGGTGAGCTAAGTTCCAGAGGGCACAGCTGAAGGTTTTTGAAATTTGGAGAAGCATTAGAAATGGATGCATTTAAGAAATGTACAGAGCTGTGTAGAGATGAGAGTGTTGGGAGATGACCTTGGGCTTCAGATGGCAACTAACATACACAGGGGTATTGGAAATGGTGGCATTGGTCCCCCTGGTCTCAAAGCAGAGCATGATGGTGAGGATCTGAGCACTGAGGCAGAAGGAGGATAGAGGATGAGACAGGGTTGTGTGGCTCTGGGCATATTTGGAAAATTCACCAGCAAAGCTATTAAATCTTGGAGTTTTGTTGTTGGAAGAGTTTTAATTACAGATTTAATTTTTAAAATAGATACAAGACTATTCAGATTTTCTATTTCTTCTTGTGTCAATTTTGGTAAGTTTTGTTTTCCAAGGAATTTGTCCATTTCATTTGATTTTTCAGATGAAATTATTAATTATTATTTTATTATTGACACCAAAATGTTCATAATAGCCTCGTTATCTTTTTAGTCTATAGACTTATTAGTGATGTTTACTTTCCATTTCTTTTATCTGTAATTTGTGTTTTTTCTTTACTTGATCAGTCTTGCTAGCAGTTTATTGATTTAATTACTCTTTTCAAAGAACCAACTTTTGTCTTTGTTGATTGTCTCTATTGCACATATATTTCCTCTTTCCCTGAGTTTTGCTCTTATTTTATTATTTACTTCTTTATACTTTGAATTTAATTTTCTATTCTTTTTCTTGATTTGGGAGCTATATTATAGATTTTCAACCTTCTTTCTTTTCTCATAAATGTGTTTAGAGCTATAAAATTTCCCCTGAGCACTGCATTAGCTGCATTCCACAAGTTTTGATGTGTCATGTTTTCATTTTATTCTGATCAAAACATTTTCTTATTTTACCTATGATTTCCTGTTTAACCTATTGGTTATTTAGAAGTATGTTACTTAATTTCTGCACATTTGGAGATTTTCTAGTTATCTTTCTAGTTATCTTGTTGAGTTGTAATTTAATTTAATGAAGTCAGAGGACATATACTATATGATGTAAATCCTTTGGTTATTATTGCATAGTGTCTTTTCACAAACTGACTGGAGATATACATTTAAGTAGAAACCACATGATTTAGTGATAGATTGGTTGGTGGAAAGTGAGGCAAAATGAAGGAGTCAACTCAATAAAAGTCATGTTTTTTACTTTATTTTTATTTTTTTTAAAAAAGGAATCATTATGTTTTATTTAAATCCATACACCTAAAATAAATATCGTATAATATCGCTTATATGTGGAATCTAGAAAAATGGTACAGATGAACTTATTTGCAAAGCAGAAGTAGAGACACAGATGTAGAGAACAAAAGTATGGATACCAAGGGGGGAAAGAGGGGTGAGATGAATTGGAAGAATGAGATTGACATATATACACTACTATATGTAAAATAGATAACTAATGAGAACCTACTGTATAACACAGGGAACTCTACTCAGTGCTCTGTGGTGACCTAAATGGGAAGGAAATCTAAAAAAGAGGGAATATATGTATATGTATAACTGATTCACTTTGCTGTACGGCAGAAACTAACACAACATTGTAAAGCAACTATACTCCAATAAAAATTAATTTAAAAAAATCCATACATCTATTCTCAGTCTTCATCTGGGTTGAACTCTCAGCATCTTTTAATATAAAACTATTTTTCAAAAAATAAATTAAGAAAACAAGTTCATTTACAAGAACATCAAAAAGTAAAATACTTAGGAATAGATTTAATAAAATAAACATAAGACTTGCACAATAAAAATCATAAAATGTTGTTGAAAGTAATTTAAAAAGTCCTAAAAGAAAAGTACTAAATAAATGAAATGATATCCCACGTTCATGAATTGGAAGACTTAGTACTGTTAAGATGACAATATTCCCGAAACCCCATCTGCCTTTTTTTTTGGGGCAGAAATTGACAAACTGATCCTAAAGCAATGATAATTAAAATAGTGTGGTACTGGCATAAGGCTAGACATAGAGATCCATGAAACAGAATCGAGAATCCAGAAATAAACTCTGACATTTATGGTTAATTGGTTTTCCAAAAGCGTGCCAAGATAATTCAATGGGGGAAAGAATAGTCTTTTCAACAAATGGTGTAGGGCCAACTGGATATCCATGTGCAAAAAAGGCTGGATCCCTATATCACACAGTGTAAAAAAATCAACTCAAAATGGATCAAAGAAGGATAAAAAGGATCAAAGACCTAAATATATGCACTAAAACTATAAAACTCTTAGAAGAAAACATAGGAGTAGATCTTTGTGACTCTGGATTAGACAATGGCTTCTTAGATATGACACCAAAAGCTCAAGCAACAAAAGAAAAAATAAACTGGAATTCATCAAAACTTAAAACTTTTGTGCTTCAAAGGACGCCATCAAAAAGGGGACAGACAACCCAAGAAATGGAAAAAATATCTTCAAATCATATATCTGATAAGGGTTCAGCATTCAGAACAAATAGAGAACACTTATAACCCAACAATAAAAAGACAAATAGTCCACTTTAAAAATGGGCAAAGTATTTGAATAGACATTTCTCCAAAGAAGATACACAAATGAAAAGATGCTCAACACGATTAGTCATTAAGGAAAAGCATACCAAACTCACATTGATACACCACTTCACATTCATTTGATCTTTCGTTGCGTCTTCATTGCTGCACGTGGGCTTTCTCTAGTTGCCTTGACCAGGGGCTACTCTTCACTGTGGTGCACGGGCTTCTCATTGGGGTGGCTTCTCTTGTTATGGAGCACACACTCTAGGTTCGTGGGCTTCAGTAGTTGTGGCATGTGGGCTCAGTAGTTTTGGCTCGTGGGCTCCAGAGCGCAGGCTCAGCAGTTGTGGCACACAGGGTTAGTTGCTCCCGGGCATGTGGGATCTTCCCTGACCAGAGCTTGAACCCGTGTCCTCTGCATTGGCAGGCAGAATCTTAACCACTGGGCCACCATGGAAGTCCACGTCCATTTGATCTTGATGCTTGGAACATTCTTTTTGGGTGGCACAGTGTTCATGACACAAGATTATTTTTCTTTCTCTATACATTCAATTACTTTAATTGGGTCTTCGCTAGAGAAACAAGAATCTCATAATTGGTTCTCATTACTTGCTTGTAAAGCTCCTTTTGCCACGCCTCTAGATTCCACCATTCTTGCTCGGAGAAATAAATGGTCACATCCCCAAAAGTCAGAGGTAACAGAGCTGGCTCGACCATGGGCCCTCGCAGTCCCACCCGGCTCCGGACCGGGTCATGGCCAAGCCAGGCGTCCCAGCGGCCCGCGGCACCTCCCCTGCAGCAGCCTCCCGCTCCCCGCCACCCTGCAGGCCCAGCCCATGCGCGGTCAAAGTCATGTTTTTTATTTTTGTTTGTTTGTTTGTTTTGCGGTACGCGGGCCTCACTGTTGCGGCTTCTCCCTTTGCGGAGCACAGGCTCCAGACGCGCAGGCTCAGCGGCCATGGCTCATGGGCCCAGCCGCTCCGCGGCATGTGGGATCTTCCTGGACCAGGGCACGAACCCATGTCCCCTGCAACGGCAGGTGGACTCTCAACCACTGCGCCACCAGGGAAGCCCCAAAGTCATGTTTTTCAGTGTTTATGATCCTTGGCACTTTCTATCATATACCAGAATAATTTATAACTCTACAAATGAGAGTCAGTGTTTCTGAAACTTCTAGTGAAATTTTCAGAATACTTTGGAAAACTCTGTGCTAGATCCTGTCTTTTACATAAAGGGAGGGTATTCTGCATTAAAAATAGTGCATATGTTAAATTCCATAGTTGTGGAAACCTCCCTTTAAAGCAATTTGCTTTTTCCTTTAGGGCGGATTTTATATCTGTATTTTTTTTTTTATAAGCCTTACTTACGTACGGTACATACCCAGTAAATATTTATTAAATGAGTGTGTCTATTAGCATAAGGTCAGAAAAATATTTGAACTGCCAGTAAGTAGAGTTTAATGTTTAAAAGTTAGGTTTATGTTGTAAAGTTGCTTAGGTGTATAAAAATGCAAACATGAAACACAAAATATGGATTATAATTTCTCCTCAACGTAACAATTTATATTCCTTAATATCTAGTAATTGGTTTACATATTTCATTTGTAAGAAAAAATATAGAAAACCCTTAGGATTTAAAGATTCAAGATCTTTAAATGGAATTTTCAGAAAATATTTTGGGAAATGCTCTCCTTGCATCTAGGGAGGGTATCCTGCATTGAGAATAGGTCAAAAGTTAACCACATGGGCTTCCCTGGTGGCGCAGTGGTTGAGAGTCCGCCTGCCGATGCAGGGGACACGGGTTCGTGCCCTGGTCCGGGAGGATCCCACATGCCGCGGAGCGGCTGGGCCCGTGAGCCATGGCCGCTGAGCCTGCGCGTCCGGAGCCTGTGCTCCGCAACGGGAGAGGCCACAACAGTGAGAGGCCCGCGTACCGCAAAAAAAAAAAAAAAAAAAAGTTAACCACAGTTATGAAAGCATCCTTTTAAGGCAATTTGTTGTTTCCTTCAGCTGTTCTCTATAAATTTCATCTAAACCAGTTTCCTGAATTCTTACATTTTAAGCTAAAATTTCAGAGAGTAGTTTCTTGCTGCCAAATAACATTTTCTTCTTCACACACAAGCTTGAGCACCAGAATTAATGGAATATACAATGTGTATTTCCAATGCTGTAATTATGGTGCTTGTTTTTGGAGTAAAGCCACCGATTTGGCAATAAAATTCTACAGCAATAGCTCTCTTTCATTAGATAATGGACGAACAGTCTTTGTGTTTCAAGATCAAAATGTCCCTGCTTTCCTGAATTAAATTTCCTCTTTGATTTTAATGACATGATCCAATTATTTTGATACATTGATAATAAAGTACCTTTTTTGTGTATATCCTATCAAACGTAAACCTTAATTGTTTGCATCCTATCAGATGTAATGACACCATTAAGTTTTTCTCTTAAGTCACTTAATTGCACTAGATAATAAAAAGCACAGTGGGTAGTTTCATGGTCTGAGCAGTCACAGGCTGTTGAATTGGAAATCAATTGTTTTTGTAAATTCCTTCTTTACCAAATACATTTTTATAATTATATATTCAGTATAAAGAAAACATAGGGAGTACCCAGAGCTCTCTGAAAAACAGGGACTTCTATATAACTATTTAGGGTAATATACTGTTCTATGTTGTTATATACTACATGGTTTAATTTTATTGTCCAATATATGATAATGGCCCTGTTCTGGCCTGGCATCTTCTGGGCACTTACTTTATACTGCATCTTTAGAACCTAGTACTATACTAGCATTAGATTCTGAAGGCAACATGTAGGGCAAAAGTAAAAGGGACTGGCAAATCCTTTAAAAACGTTCTCAAAATGTGATCTGCAGAAAGGCACATTAACATCACCAGAGAGCTTATTTGAAATGCAAATTCTCAGGCCCACTGAATTGGAATTGGTGGTGATGGGGCCTTGGAATCTGGTTTTAACAAGCTCTCTGGGTGATTTCTGCTGTCTGCTCAAGTTAAATTCCTTGGGGGGAAATTACTAGGCCAATGGGTTGATCATTTCTACGGTTTCTGACATTGTTTCATATCAGATGCCTGCTTAGAAATGGAAGTGCTGACTAAATCTGGAACAACATGAGGTCATCACAGCATGATCTCTATGGAGATATCTTCCTGAAATATCAATGTATTGCTTACAATTGATGTTAATTAGAGGTTTATTTGCCTAATGTCTTAACTTCTTGGCCTTTGCCATGGTTGTTCTACTGGTCAACGTGGTTAACTCCGGTGCATGACCCGACATCTATCTGAGATTTATGCTCCTTGAGTTGCTCTAATGTTCACTGTGTATTTGAATCAATGAAATAATCATAGGTCTATTTATTCTAATGGAAAATAATCATTTGGTAGCATTCAAAAAGTTTGAGAGGACAAAATTGGATTAAATGGCAGAAAAATAGAAGAGGCACAGACAAAAGGGAAGGTGCATGGCCTGCTTGTGATTTTTGTTCCACTGTGCCCACCCTACCTGCTGCTGACCATTGCACTAATCCATGAGGGCTGCATGGGTGGGCACTAAGTGAGCTAGCTGTCATGTACTAGAGTCATTTCCAGGGAATTTGGATAGCTTACAGTGCCATTAGCTATAAATGTGCTGAGTTATCCAAACCTCCCCTGGATTTAATTGGAAAGTCCTATCTACCTTGTTATTTTTCCTCCTGTCCTTCTTCAGCTTAGCCAGCAGGTCTTGAACCCAGATGCAGCACCCCAAAGTGAGCTGCCCTCCCATGGTGCTGTGGTCATGGTCCACACTGAGACCCTGCCATCTCTCATCACTTATCCCCTTGTTCCAGAACCTCGATAGGCAACTCCTGGTTCCTTAGGGAAAGCATGTGTCACTCAGCTCTTGGTGGGGAATGAAGCAAGTATTTCATGACATATCTATAGTTTTAGAGGTACCAAACTGTAGACGTTAATCCGCAGGGATGGACCTAGAGATTGTCATACTGAGTGAAGTAAGTCAGACAAAGAAAGACAAATATCATAACATCGCTTATATGTGGGATCTAAAAAAAGGGTACAAATGAACTTATCTACAAAGTGGAAATAGAGTCACAGATGTAGAAAACAAACTTATGGTTACCAAGGGATAAGAGGGGGAGGGATAAATTGGAAGATTGGGACTGACATATACACACTACTCTATATAAAATAGATAACTAATAAGAACTTACTGTATAGCACAGGGAACTCTACTCAATATTCTGTAATGGCCTATATGGGAAAAGAGTCTAAAAAAGAGTGGATATATGTATATGTATAACTGAATCACTTTGCTGTACAGCAGAAACTAGCACAACATTGTAAATCAACTATACTCCAATAAAAATTAAAAAAAAAAAGATGTTAATCAGCCACTTGAAGCCTTGGAATTTCTGGTCCAGTATCAGATTCCTCAGGGATATATTTTGAGTGTAGGTATTTGGTTGCTCCCTTATTTTATACCATGTGAAGGTAAGTACTACATGTTGTCCGTGCTTCATCTTAAGCTGAACACCCCTCTCCACTGATGGGTGTGGCTTCAACGGCTACTCACAACTGCGCAATTGCAGATCACCTGCTCCTACCCTCTCCATTGGCTGCTTGCTCTGTGTTTTGTACTCAAAACCCAAGAGTTTGATACCTTTACCCTCTAGCTCCACTTCTCATGGAGCCCTTGGAGGTCTCCTGTTCTCTGATCCCTCCGGGCAGTGGTCACAAGACAATAATTAGATGCAGAAGAGACGCTGGTGAATATCTCATCACATCCGGTACGCCGATATGCTGTTTCTTGCCTCTTCTTTGAAAATTGATGCTTCACCCCTTTTCCCTCGGCTATGGCTTTGGCTCACCAGGGAGGTGATTGTGTTCCTCTAGGCTGGCTATGTTGCTTCTGGATAAACACCTCCCTCATTTCAGCCGTGTCCAAGTTCTTCCCACCCCGATGCTGTTGCCGATATTGGCCAGCATTTCCCTTGGGTGGGCCCAGCTTCCATCAGCTGGGGCTGAGGAGCATTGGTCCTTGCTGGACAGGACATGTGCTGGCCCGTTCACCGCAGGCACTGCTCGGTCCACGTGGCTCCTTTAGGTTTGGCCCACAGGCATTTAAGTTCACAGCGCTTGAACAACCTCTTTAGCCTCCAGCTGCATGCCTGCAGGCTCTGTCCACCTGCATTTTCCTGAGTCTCCAGGACAGTATCTCACATTTACTAAACTGTGGCCGTCCTCACGTTTGTCACTCTGAGCCAGGTGCTGCCACCACAGCGGCTGTTACTACTGCTCTCTGGGATGTAGCTCTCTACCAACGACCCCAGCCACTAGGGCTGTCAGTCTGCTCAGTGTTGTGATGATAGTTCTACCTCTGCTGTCAGTGCAGGGACACAGTCTCTCCCCAGAGAGTGTCACGCTCTGTTCGATGGGTCTTGCACTAAAGCTTGGTGGGCCCTGATCACTGCATAATCTGGTGCGAGCTCTGTAGGCTCTCAGCCGAGATGCACCCTGACCCAGCCACAGGACTGTGAGGGCAGGTTCACGAGACAGTAGCAGGCCACTTCCGCATCTTGAAACCAGTGCTCCCTTCTGTGTGTTGGCCCTGTGGTGGCGTCTGGCTTCCTTTATGATGATTTTCTTTCAGAAGCCCTAAAAGGGAAAACTTTTCAATTTGATTCTCTTGGATCTTCTTGCTTTACTTCTTGGTTCCCACATGTTCTTGTATTTCAGAAGCCCAGCTTGTGGTTTTTAACTTTCCCCCCAGGAAACTTCTCAGCTTCCATTAAAAACTGGAGAATGCAACAGATATGGGGAAGGAGAACTGCGTAGCCTTACTTCTATAGACCTGAAACCCATTTATATCTCAGCCTCACTCCAGACAGCACGCCTTTGATATTCATGAAGTACTTAGCATAGCACCTGGCTCCCCAAACAGGCCACAATGATGTATCTGATTCATATTGGTGCCCTCTACGTGCCTGGCACAGGATCTTGTCCTAACTGGTGTTTAATTTATCTTTTAATTGAATGAATAATACTTGATGGAATAAAGGAATGTTTTAAAGACAAGGAAGAAAGTTGTATATAGCAAAGTTGAGGTTGGATTTCACAAGTTTTCAATCTCTGCCTTCAGACAGAATTATTCAGTCTCTAACTTAAAATGCTTGAGGGGCTTTTAAGTCACCTGAATAGCAATGTTTTCTGGATTAGAAAGATCGAGGTTGGCTGGCACTCACATATGGCAGAGCAAGTTCTTAACAATTGATATTAAATGAAAATTGAGGTTTAAAACAGGGTGTATAGCATGATCCCATTTAAAAAATGTATTTGCAAAGAGAAAGAAGGTCTAAAGGACATGTAGCACGAATATTAATAATGTTCCCTGCATGGTATGTTTACGGTTAATGTTTATCTTTTTTTGGGTTATTTATAGTTTCCTAAAATTATAACAATGGGCAGATATTATTTTTGTAACAAAATGTTAAATACAATATCTCAAAATATTTTATTTTAATTACAAGGTGGCAAATAGAGCACAGAACATTGAGTTCCTCTGGGTAGTTCTTGGAAACAAAGTGACTTGAAAACAAATGCTTATCTAAATGAATTCTATTGCAAAAAAATTCTAATAGAAAAGTGTATGAGGCATCTCAGATATCCTCCTGAGGGGAAATACCAGAAGGTGATAATATTTGTCAAAGAAATAGAGTTATCATCCTCGATAGAACGGGTAGCTTTTCACCATGTTTTTTGTATACTGGGAGAAAAAAGACAGAAATGTTCTCTTGACATTTCAAATGACCTTTGTGAAGGAAAAGGTATTTTTCTGAGGGGAATCCCATGAAATATTTTTTATCATGATCATCATTACCATCATGATCATTATTCATGACAGTAATAGCAGTATAAGCATCGTGACGAGGATCACGGCGTTGGTACGGGACAGTCAAGTTTGTATCCTGGCTGTTATCCCTTATGATGCTGAGTCAATCATTTAACTTATTGTTAGCTTCCTAATTTTTAAACTGATAGATAATAATGCCAATTTGAAAGAGTTCTTGTGGGGATTAACTGAGATAATGTACGTAAAGAATGTATATATATATATATATATATATATGATATAAGGATTCAGTAGTTACATTTTGCTGATAAAATGATGATAGCAATTGTTGGTACCACTTATTGATACCTATTATATCCAAGGCATAAGTTATTCCCTTTATGTCTTTTCTTACTTATTCCTTACAACAACTTTATGACATGCATGAGAAAACTAAGCCCTAGAGAGTTTGAGTTACTGGCCCAAGGTAAAGAAACTGGTAACAAAAATTGCTAGAGCTGAGATTTGAACCAGTATCAATCTGATTTGAATATTTCCTCCAGTAGCTCAATACTCCACAAAATTAAAGGTCGATAAAGTATTAGTGATTATGGGACTTCCCTGGTGGCCCAGTGGTTGAGTCTGCCTTCCAGTGCAGGGGATGCGGGTTCTATCCCTGGTGGGGGAACTAGGGTCCCACATGCCACAGGGCAACTAAGCCAGCGTGCTGCAACTACTGAGCCTGCATGCTCTAGAGCCCATGCACCACAAATAGAGAGCCAGTGTGCCACAACTACTGTGGCACTACATGTGCCCATGCTCCCTGGAGCCTGTGTGCCACAACTGGAGAGAAGCCCTTGTGCTGCAATAATAGGTCCCACGTGCCACAACTAAAACCCGATGCAGCCAAATAAATAGTTTTAAGAAGTAATAGTGATTATAATGATTTATTTTTGGTAATTACTAAAAATATATTTGACTAGCTTCTCGCCAAAACTCTCCTTCACTATGGTAGGAAAAATATTCATCTGACCACCAGGTGGCACTTGATCAAGTTTCTCCAATTACACTGACCGCTCAGAACCCTGACACAGTTTCATTCTAAAGCGAAATAATTTGCCAGCTTCTACATGGGTGAAATTGCAAAAGGCAGCAGTTCATAAAATGACATAAATGCGTTTATTTTTGAAGTGGAGGCTATTTTATGTAGTTTATGAGACAAAATATGGGGAAAACCCTTTGGACTATTTTGGGACTTCTGTCCTTAGGTATACAATTTATTTAATCAATGTAATCCACCTTGATATCTATTAAACTAGAATCTCTAGAATCTGGTTTAATAATTTTGATGGTAAATTTTAGTTTAGTATGATTTTTATGTACTTACAATACTTGAAACTCGAGATGTATGGTAGAAATGGCAGGTAGCCATTAATTCTGGTTACAAAGTGGAGCAAGGGCATCTATTTTATTGCCCCTGAAGGAATTGAACAAGCATACACTTAGGTTCCATAAAGACAAAATGTGATTAAATAAAAGCAAGTATGTTGTCATTTAACATACAGTTTACCAATTACTTGTAGGGAGTGTTATTTTCTCCCTGTTAGTCTTGGCAATTTCTGCAGTTTATAAATCTACAGAATCCGTTCAACTAGGCACTTAGTTAACCTGAAGCGCTTTGTGTCAATTGTCGTTACAAGAACATGTACAACCGTCCCATATTGGAAATCTGTTAGACTATTTGCAGTTTAAATTTGCCAACAGAGAAATTACCCTGTAATGTTAACAAAGAGTAAATCTGAAATGAGAAGGATAAATTCTGAGTTAAGAATTGAATTCTTCAGTTTTTAGATCACATGAGTTCTTTTGCTTCTCATTCACTGGCACATAGTTTATTAAAAAAAATTTTTTTAAACACACTTTAATGGTTGCTTTCTTTTTTAAAAAATTTATTTTATGTATTTTGGCTGCATCTGGTCTTAGTTGTGGCACATGGGATCATTGTTGCGGCATGTGGGATCTTTATTTATTTATTTAAATCACCAGTCAATCCTAGACACACTAATTAATTAGCATGATGAATATTAGAACCGATTTTTCTCTGGTGGGAGGACTGGGGTTAAGATGTGTGGATCAGGGAGAATATTAGCGGCTCTCCCACCCAGACATCTGGCCAGAGCTCCAGCCTTATCTGGGAAATGGTGAAAATGCAGATTCCCAGGCCTGGCCCAGACCTGATGAACCAGAACCTGCATTTAAACCCATCTCTGGCCTAGTCCCCTCAGAGTATCCCCCTCCATGCGGGATCATTTGTTGTGGCGTTCAGGTTTCTCTCTAGTGTGGTGTGCAGGCTTCAGAGCGTGCAGGCTCAGTAGTTGCAGCACATGGGCTCTCTAGTTGTGGTGCATGGGCTCTAGAGCACGCAGGCTCAATATTTGCGGCCCACAGGCTCTCTAGTTGTGCAGCGCGAGCTCAGTAGTTGTAGTACATGGGCTTAGTTGCCCCACGGCATGTGGGATCTTATTTCCCCTACCGGGGATCTAACCCGCATCCCCTGCACTGGAAGGCGGATTCTTAACCACTGGACCACCAGGGAAGTCCCGGCACATAGTTTAATACATAAATGTTGAATGGATAAATAATAAATGAATGAGTACTTTTCATGTGCAAGGCACAGATCTAGGTGTTGTAGGGACCACAAAACAATAGCTTCCATGGTCTCTGATCTCTGGAAGACCAGAGGCATAAAAAAACAAGGGAAATAACTTAAGAGTTAAGTAACAGTAAAAGGCATCACAAGGAAGGTAAATTTATATTCCAACTGAATGCTACATAGAATGAGTGCCATGAATTTGAAGGAGAGAGGGATTTCTTTGAACAGCTGTGATCAGGGAAGGCTTTCTGGAGGAGGTGGGACATAAGCTGGCCTTCAAAGGTGGGGAAATTGGTGGAAGAAGAGGGCACTTCCAAATGGTGAAGAAAGTAGAAGATGAACAAATGAAGTGAACCAAAGCAGTGCAGATGGGAATATACGGCATATGGGTACCTGTGGTTTTAGAGGTAGCAGGTATAATGGCCCATGCTTCTCAAACTAGGGCACTTGTCTCCCTGGTGGAGTTCCTTGAGCCCACATTATAAATGGGGAGCATTTTCCTCCAGTGCCAATTTCAACTTGAAAATGTGAAGAAGAAATGGTAAACAATTTACCTGGCAGGTAAATTAAATGTTCAATATTAAAACAAACCTGGAAGTATGGAGGAGAAAGAAATTCAAAGAGATTATGACTCGTCCAAGGTTGTCTAACTTGTTCAGAGGATAAATACAGCTGGGATGAACCACAGAGCAGGTTGTTTCCAGTCCTTGAAAGTCATGGTCAAATGTTTACTTTGCTTTTGCCCTACCATTATTTATTTTTGTATTATCTAACAGTTTTGCCAAAAGATGGTTAGGGAAAATAATAAAAGGAATTTGAACAAGCTAATAAGTTTTTTTCCTTCTTGTTGATAGCTCTTGTATAAGAATTAAGATCAATTTTATGAATGATAAAATGAAGTTTGGAAATCATTTGTTAATTGCAATCTCTTGTGTGTTCCCTGGTCTCTATTGTTATGAGAGATAATAGAGTTGGGTATTAGTAAAATATACTGTAATGGCTACTAATAGAGGACTGTGTATATTTTTCAGATCTAGGACACATTTATATTTTGGGAAGAAACAACTGGTTCATTTGGCAGAAAGTACTGAATAAGTACAGCCAACTCAAATACTTTTCTGGGCCCTGAAAAATAGTTCTCCATCTTTAATGATGACCTGGCTGAAGAGTCGTGAGCCTCAGGTGGGTGGGCTGGATTTCTTCTGTAGTCTTAGAACAAATCTCTGAAGACATTTCTAGAATGTCTCATCAGCAGAATGCTTTTAAGGGTTGAGCTAAAATCTAGAGCAACTGGTTGAGAAATGCTACATTATTAGTATCCAAAATATGGGGATGGGCTTTGGTCCCAGGGTTTCAAATGACTTTGGAACTCATTTATGGATATAAGTGGTATCTTTTGAGGGACACACGGCATGACTTGCCTCTCAGAAGTTCTTAAAGGGAAGGGAAGAGAGCAAAGTAATGCATGTTTTTGTCTGGAATCTTAAGTGTTGCAGAAGACAGATGCTGATGATTTGAATGAAGATTCCAGGTGAGATCTAAGATGAAGTGTTCTGCTGAGAAAATTTGGAGTGTAAAGCAGACCTGTGGACCTAGTCTACCCTACCCTAACCTGCATCCACTATTCACACAGATGGAATGAGAAAGACCCCCAAACATTCTGGCTCTGCTTCTCCTTGTTCTGTGGGAATCTGAACCTCGTTATTCTCACAAATGATTCTGAAAGCTCTTAAAGGAGTGTGTCACCAGTGTATTATTTCCTATTGCTGCTGTAACAAATTACCACACGGTTAACCCACATACATTTATTTTCTTATAGTTCTGGAGGTCAGAAGTCTAAAACGGGTCAGCAGGGCCATGCTCCCTCCAGAGGCTCTAAGGGAGAACCAGTTTCCTTGCCTTTTTCTAGCTTCTAAAGGCTACCTGCATTCTTGGCTTGGGGGTTCCCATTTCCCATCTTTAAAGCCAGCAGTGTAGCACCTTCAGATCCCTCTGTATGACCTCTGCTTCTTTTGTCACATCTTCTCTGATTCTGACTCTCCTGCCTTCCTCTTGCAAGTACCCTTGTGATTACATTGGGCCCACCCAAATAATCCAGGATAATCTTTCCATCTCAAGATCCTTAATCACATCTGCAAAGTCTCTTTTACTATGGAAGGTAATGTATTCACAGGCTCTGGGGATTAGGACATGGGCAACTTTGGAGGGGTCATTATTCGGCCTATGGTAATCAAGTTCTCTGAGGACTAATTCTCTGGTCACAACATGAGGTCTGCTATTCTCTTCTTGCTACACTGGGTCACTGGAATGGTGCTGCTGGCTCTTTCCCAGCAATGGCAAAGGCAGTAGTGGTGCCACAGGGTCCCCTCCTACCCCGAAGGCACAGTGTCCCTGTGGGCACTGCCGACCCTCAGACTGAGGGTGGTGGTGTCAGCCCTGACGCTGCCCAAGGCCACTGTTGCCCCCCCTTTTTTAAAATTTGTTTTATTGATGTATAGTTGATTTATAATGTATTAATTTCTGCTGTACAGAAAAGTGATTCGGTTATACATATATATACCGTCTTTTTCATATTCTTTTTTTTTTTGCGGTATGTGGGCCTCTCACTGTTGTGGCCTCTCCCGTTGCGGAGCATAGGCTCCGGACGCGCAGGCTCAACGGCCATGGCTCACAGGCCCAGCCGCTCCGCGACACATGGGATCTTCCCGGACCGGGGCACGAACCCGTGTCCCCTGCATCGGCAGGTGGACTCTCAACCACTGCGCCACCAGGGAAGCCCCGTCTTTTTCATATTCTTTTCCATTATGGTTTATCACAGGATACTGAGTATAGTTTTCTGTGCTATACAGTAGGACTTTGCTGTTTATCCATCTTATAGATACTAATTTGCATCTGCTAAACCCTAACTTCCAATTCCTCCCTCCTCCAACCCCCTCCCCCCTTGGCAACCGCAAGTCTGCTATGTCTGTGGGTCTATTTCTGTTTTGTAAATAAGTTCATTTGTATCATATTTTAGATTCTGCGTATAAGTGATATCATATGATATTTGTCTTTCTCTGTATGACTTACTTCACTTAGTATGATAATCTCTTGGTCCATGCATGTTGCTGTAAATGGCATTATTTTGTTCTCTTTTTTGGCTGAATAGTATTCCATTCAGCCACGTAGTATTCCACATCTTCTTTATCCATTCCTCTGTGGATGGACATGTAGGTTATTTCCAAGTCTTGGCTATTGTGAATAGTGCTGCTATGAACATAGGGGTGCATATATCTTTTCGAATTATAGTTTTGTCTGGGTATATGCCCAGGAGTGGGGTTGCTGGATCATGTGGCAACTCTATTTTTAGTTTTTTGAGGAACCTCCATACTGTTCTCCATAGTGACTGTATCAATTTACATTCCCACCAACAGTGCAGGAGGGTTCCCTTTCCTCCACACCCTCTCCAGCATTTTGTTCTTTGTAGATTTTTTAATGATGCACTGCTGCCCTTCTTGTTGCCACACAGCCACCACCGCAAAAGAGGCCAACAATGTCGCCATGTTTCAGCATTTTCTCCACCCCCTTGGGAATCAGATGCAAGTCCAGGAGGGAGGCTTCAAGACAGGCTGAGTGACAGGTAGGCACCATGCTCTGTCAACAGTCACACCGTTCATCTGTCTTGAAACAGCTTCTCTCCTTCCCCTTGAGATCAGTCTGTCCCAGCAGGCTCCCGTGTCCCTCTTCACGCTACCAGTTCTCCTTCCAGGCCCAGATATTTTGGAATCTGAGTATAAACACAGCTGGGACTCCGGCTGCTCTGTAACACATGCTTCCCAAGTATTTACATTCCATGCTTGAAGAACTCTGGCTCCTCCAAGAAACTCAGAGAGAGAATCAGTATAGTTCTTAATTCTTCACACTTTCTACCTAGTCTAGGCTTAAGCATCTGGATCCCATTGGAGGCCATTTGTCCTAATTTAGCACTTCCTATTAATTTTGCAGGGGATTACTATTTAAATACATAATCGAGTAACTTCAGAATTTACAAGCCATGTCAAGTACCATATCAAATACAGTTTGACTGGATTTATTACTGTTGAAAAGGAAATCTTCGATTTCACTCCTCCTAGCTACTATTGATTCATTTCACACTAGAGTCTGTGAAATTGGAGCCATAGAAAACATTTTTTCCCCTCCCTTGATCTGGTTGGAATAAATGTTTTCAACTCATGAAATAAACAGCAAAAGACTTTTCATGAATTTCTATGAATTTTTAATGAGTTTTGTTACTCCTGATGGACTATATTAATATTTTTACATGTTGTCCGCCCAGGAAATTGAGGTATTGAGATCCTACACCAGCTTCAGTTTGTCCAACAGGAATCAATATTCATAATGTTTAGGGCAGTGGATAAACCTCTGGTTATGGAGGTTGACTTCCATATGGAGGCAGGCTGAGGGGAGGGTAGGAGTCTTCACAGAAGGAATATTTCCCTGTACATCTTACAGCTTCATCAACTTAATGGTGAGGCTACGGGTTTCTGATGACTTGGAAGTGTGTACGAGTCTTTAAGGATTAATGAAAGGAAGGGAAACGAGGGGTAGGTCCGGGGAACAGTGAGGCTCACGGAAGCCAGGAGAGGTACAGGAATATGGTCCTACTGTTGGGCTGTAAGTCCTTCCATTGGCCACTTCATTGATGGCCATGATTTTTTTTTTTAAACTTACCATTTCCCCAGGACATTTCCTCCCTCAAAACGATATCGCCACCTGAGGTTTGGCTTATTCATGTTTGAATACAATTCCTGATATCCTGCAAATGTATATTTACATTCAATGTAGTATACCCAGATACACGTTTTCACATTAATTTTGGGGATGGAACTGTTGCTGGGTCCCATGAACTGAAACAAAGAACATTTCTGCCACCTTCTGGACATTCTAAGGAACTCAAAGGATTTTTCCACAGGAAGAGGGGGAGTTTGATGAATTTCGTTTCAAATTTACTTCAACAGATGAGAACTTAGCCAAGTATTAAACAGATTAATTTTTGCCTTTGTGAAGGCTTGCACGCCTTTGATCATTCCGTTGTTTTAATGAACTCAGCGTGGTTGTTTCCGATTTGGCCTTGGAGTCCTGGCCGGTCGCCATGGTCTGCGTGATGGAGTCTCGCTGCCTCCAGCTTGGGTTCCTCAGTTTTGGCAGGGCTTGCCTTCCCACTGGTGGAAGGTTTACAAAGAGAAAAAAATCATTATGTCTGAAATTCTGCCAGGACACATCAGCGTATTTCCAGGCTGCCATCTATCGTGTAACTCTATGAAGATTTAATATTTAAAAAAAAAATTGCAATGCACCTGCTTCTAAGGAGAACTACCTGTCATAGGATAGAATGCTTTTATTGTCAGCGAATTTAAAACTTTATTTATTGGGATTTACAACTTGGGTTTCTTCCCTTAGGCTTCCTGATCTCTGGGTTAAGTATGACTTGCTTCCAAGGTCCACCTCCCACCCACCATAATTAGCCCAGAGATTTACCAGGAGCTTCTGACACCAGCTTTCCCCAGCGAGTTGAGTGCAGTACTATTTGTGGTCATCACCCTAAGTGATTCAGCAGCTCTGCTATCTTTAGAGACTTGTCTCATCCCACACAAAGCTCTTTTCAGACCCAGTCTGACATTATGATATTGTACCGTGGCCCCGCAGGGTCAGAGAGTATAATGTGGTGATTCAGTATCTGTCTTACAGCAGAAAAAGGGCATTCAGTGTTCTACTAAAGGGCAGGCTGACGACAAGGAACGTGCAAGGCAACATTCAGTGGATTCTGCCACCTTGCTTGGGTAGGAGTAAAGCATCTTGCCCTGAAAAAAAAAAAAAAAAGGCTCCAGAAGCACACAAATTCTTTTCTGTTGATTTTTAGGTTTTTGGTATTAGGATCTCAGACCCAAGCTGGTAGAGTATGGCTATAGAAGAGGTTCTTCTCTGTGAGATCCCTCCCTCGTTCTGTGGCAAGTCAACTGAAGCAGGATTTGTTGAAGTCAACTTAAGTTGTTGAGAAGGTCTGCTTAAGTTGTTGAACATTAAAGTTTTGGTGCTGTGCTTAGAAGCTAAAATTGGTGACAAGCTTATCCAAATTTTATCCTCTACTCTTGTTTTCTTTGACTAGTTTCTGTAGCTGGTCCAGTTTCCCAAAGCTTTTTGTGGCTATCTGGAAATGAGAATAATAGAGCACTCAAGAAAAGTAGGCTATTGCGTTTGCTCCATGGAATATTTCATATCTAGAGTAGCCTTTCATTTCAGAGCTATTTTAAAGCTGGGTCCTCATTTAGAGAGCCAACCTATGGGTAGGACGGTGAAAAATGGAAAGTTCTCGTGGACACGATTTACATGTTAACTATTTACCTTTTAGGGAAAAAAATGATAGCATAATTTGTCCCTTGCTGATTAACGTGCCATTTCTCAGTATTACTGACAAGCAACAACACCAATAATAAATACATCCCACCATGTTTCTCAGACCTGGGAAACTTGTATCAAGTAAAACTTCTTCCAAGTTGCCTGTCCTACCTTGGGTGACAACGTCTACATTATCTGAGTTTTACTAATTCCAAAATAGTCATTATTTGCTTGTGGCAGATTGAGAGGAAGTCGACCTTTGTACCGTTTATGAAGCTCTTGTTTGCTAAGAAATCTAATATTCTCAAGGGACATGGGATCGTATTGTGGATAGAGCTTTGCTGGATGTCAGGATATTTGAGGTCTGGTTTCATTCTGCTGCTCACCAACTATGTGGTTCTGGCTAAAGTATCTCTTTAGTCTAAATTACCTCATCTGGAAAGTGATTGGCATAATGATTTCTGTTGTCTCTTCCACTTTTAGAGTTCTGTAATCTGCCTTCAGAAGAAGATGAGTCATTTTTGAGGCACTTTCAGCACATAGATAACATTCTAACAAATTAATCTTGTATCTGCATTTAAATAGGCTTTGAAATATGTATGTGAGCAGTTAAAATGTATCCTCTATCAATTTATATATCTATCTTTCATCTATCTATCTTTCCATTCTTCTATCTACCCACACATATACATTATGTTAGGTTATCAAGTAGGCAGATTAAGCTGTTCTCGAGCACAGCACCGAAAGTGTTTCAGAAAGAATTCAACATTTGATATATGAAAAACCTGATTCAAATGATCATCTTGAGAAAAATTAGCTTTATTAGATTTTCTTACATTTATCTTAAGGGTTAATACTATATATGTTGGTCCTATAACTTTTAAGGTTTGGGACCTCCCTGGTGGTACAGTGGTTAAGAATCCACCTGCCAATGCAGGGGACACAGGTTTGAGCCCCGGTCTGGGAAGATCCCACATGCCGCAGAGCAACTAAGCCCGTACACCACAACTAAAGAGCCTGCGCTCTAGAGCCCGCAAGCCAGAACTACTGAGCCCGTGTGCCACAACTACTGAAGCCTGCATGCCCAGAGCCCATGCTTCACAACAGGAGAAGCCACCACAATGAGAAGCCCATGCACTGCAACGAAGAGTAGTCCCCGCTCGCTGCAACTAGAGAAAGCCCGCACACAGCAACAAAGACCCATCGTGGCCAAAAATAAGTAAATAAAAATAAATAAATTTATTAAAAAAAAACTTTTAAGTTTTTAAGGCTTCTTTAGGTCTTAGTTTTAAGATTATGTCTCTATCTTGAGTTCTGTCTCTATCTCTTGATTTTTCCACTACACACACAGACACAGACACACACACACACACTTATTTGACACTTATCTTGCAAGGCACCTACTGAGCACTTTACATACATTGAACCCTCAGATTAACTTTAGGATATAATATGATGGATTTGGGGATTGTGGTTGTCCCCTCAGCATTCTCCCTGTCCCTCTCCCATTATGTTTCGCTTCTCAGATCCATCCGTTTTGCCAAAGTGACTGGTGGCATACGGACAAAGATGGTCCAATGAAAGGAAAGCTCGGGATTTTTGTTAGATGGCTTGGGAAGAGACTCCCCTAGTTATTGAATATAGATGAGAAAACATTAAATTCCAGAAGTGTCTGGCAGCCATCGTGCCATCAGATTGCATGCAGCCTTGGAATGATGCGTATGCTCCAAAGAACAGAGAAGACAATGGAAAGAAGCTGGGTATTTTATGAAATCGTTGAGTCACTGAAGCCCTCTCTACCACTGGACTCTTCAGTAATATAAGACATTAAATTCTCTTATTTATTTGGGTTTTATGACTCATCACCAAGGGCATCCTAACTTACACAGGTAAACATTCTCCCCGTTTTACTGATGAAGAAACCGAAGCTCAGAAAGGTCAAGGGTGGCTAGAGACACCGATCATTTAGAAAACATACAAGGTCACACAGCTAGTGAGGACCAAGCTGGGATTCAGACCCAGGCTGTCTGACTCCAAAGTCTATGCACTGAACAGCTACATTAGTTTTTCTCTTTGAGAAAACTACTGTGTAATTCAGACGTCAGCCATTTAACGTTGGTTTGCTCTCTACTTGGGGACTAAATCTAGAATATTAAAAGTGACGTATTTCAGAAAGAATGAGACTTCGGTTGTGTGGTACAGGGGCTACTCTTTCTGTGTGCCCAACACCTCTCCTCTTTTCTGCTAACAGCCCTCCCCCAATCCCTGTACCGCCTACCCTCGCCATGTGGCTCAGCTGCCAGTCAGATTCCTGCCCCCAACCCCATCTGGAATCTGCAGCTCCTGCAGGCAGAGTGGGTGGCGTGGTCATCCGTGGGAAGTACCACAGAGAGAAGCCCAGGAGCGCCTGCAGGAGCTCCCAGGTGTCTGTTCTTCCTGAGGCCTGATTGTCTGTCTGTTCTCACAGTTCTCTGAGCTCTTACCACATCGTCCCCACAAATCTCTTTTGGCCTCAAGTTAGCCAGACCTGGTTCCTGCTGCTTGTAACAGAACATCCTAGGTTATACTTCTGGCAATATTCAAGGCTCCATTCCCAAGGCCACTTGTATATTTGGTATTTGGGTAATTGGTGAGCTGACGGGGCATGTGCTTATTTCCACCCACCACCAAGAAGATGTCACAGATGGTCGATTCAGCCTGTCTATCTCAGGAGTTTCCATGTTAGCAGTATTCAAAAGAATTCTTTTAGAAGGGATGGTGAAAACTTCCAATTTGTTGAAAAGATATCAAATTGCAATGAGTGAATTATGTACTTTACACTTAATAATTAATGTGGGGTACTAGAACTAATTAGTGTGGGAGTATTCATACTTAATTACCTGTCGCCAGCCCCACTCAGTTAAGGACTGGTAAAATCTTCCTACCGCTGGTTAGAGACTCTAACCTCAAAGGACTGACTCTAATCTTCAACCTGATCTTGGGCTTTTCCTTCCATTATTCTCTCTTTGAGTTTCATGATCAAAGATCTCAATGATTTCTATGCTTTCTGCCTTCAGAATACTTGGAGGGACCATTTATCCTGCCCCTGGAGTTTTGAGACCAAAAGAACAATTTCTGGGAAAGCATAGCTATGTGTACTGGGCCCTTGGGAAGTAGCAGGATTCTTTCTCTGAGGTACTTTCCTCCCTGTCCCCCCACCTCCCTCCATCTTTTAAAAATATATATTTCCCTCTTACCACAAATCTAGGACTGGTGTCAATTTGCCCTGGTCTTTCTCAGCTGCCTAGAGTGTGATCTACTGGTGCTCAGTCCTGAAAAGTTCAGGAAGTATAGTACAAGCATTGGCTGCCCCAGGGGAGGAGGGTCAAGACTGGGGTAGAAGTGAGCTGCCACCAGGGTAGATGTCTGGCGAGCGGGTTGAACTTCCTGCTCTCATAGATTTTTTTTTTTTTTTTTTCAGGGAGCTTGGTGTCCTTTACTGCCCTCTAGCTTCAATAAGGAGCCATTCGGGTATCCTAGAGAGATTTTAATCACTTTAAGCCTCAGAGTGAAGGGATTGGAATCTCCATTTCTTTTCTCTTTCAAAAGACCCCTCTGTTCCTACATAAATTCTTGGGTGCAAACTGCAACCTAGGTGGCACAGCCCTGTTAAACTTCCCCCAGCAGCATCCGTGCTCTAAGATGGATCAAAAAGTCCTGTTATACCATTAAATGAACAGCATTACAGCATTAAATGAACAAACCATTCTCTACTACAACATTCGACGATACAGTTTCCTATAACACACGTGTCTAGTTTCACATAAAAGAGCTAGATCCTCTTTTTCATATAAGGAGGTCAATAAATGATACCTAAAATGGAAATATCAGGAAATATTGGTATAATCATATTGGTTAGAAATATGGAGGTAACTGTCATAAAAATAGCTAAAAGAGCTGAAAATGTTTGCTTCTGAACAGTATTGTTATATGTCTTGGTAGAATTATTTTAGTTTTGAAACTTATAGCTTCTTGACTTTGAGGAAGATTAACTTTTAAAAAAACAGCATCTTTTTTTTTTTTAACTTTGATGGACACAAAGTTTTTCTCCATGGATTTTACATATATATATATATATATATATATATATATATATATATATACACACACACATACACATAGTCTCCAAGTCCTAATTTCTTTTTGATTTCACTCTTTCATGTTAGTAGCTTTCCTCAAATATGTGATATCCATGGTTACTAGCTCACATTGAAGTGTGTGACACTGAGTGTCAAAAAAAAAAAGCTGATTGTAAGCTCTGCGTGGGGGGGAGGGGCTTACTGAGAGGTAGCCTGAACTGTCGAGTGACTGGAATGGGCTTCTTCATTAGGGTTCCCAAATGACAGCATCTGTAGGGTTATTTTTCCCCTTGGACTGGTCTTTTGCTAGTGTGACCTTACCACCTCTCATCAGGGGCTGAGACCCTGTTTTCACTCCGCTGAATCTGTTAGGCCTCGGGACTGCTTTGATCAATAGGATAAGTGGAAGTGGTGCTGGGCCAGTTCTGGGCTTGGTCTTTAAGTAGCCTGGCAGCTCTGCTTGCTTTGTCTGGAAGCTACTCTCTGTGTACGAAGTACAGCTCTGCCCTGAGAAGCCCAAGCCATGGGCAGACTCTGGAGAATGAGACTCCTTGGGAAGAAAGAGAGAGAGAGAGAGAGAGAGACAGACGGATGGACGGACAGACAGACAGACAGACACACACACACACACACACACACACACACACACACACACACACAAGAGTGAGAGCAAGCGTAAGAGAGAGGCCAAGGATCACTTAGGTGCCCGAATGTAAATGATGGAGCCATCTTGGCAGTGGACCCTCCCGCTTCAGCTACCTCAGCTGATACTGTAAGGTTCAGAGAAGATGACACGGTCAGCTGAGCCCTTCCTTAATTCCTGACCCATAAAACTGTGAGCGAAACAAAATGACTGTTTTAAACCACTGAGTGTGGGGTAGGTGTTAATGCAGCAGTAAATAACAGAGATGCTGTGCTATGGAGACTTTGCTTTCAGGCTTGTGCTGATTCCTCCTTTGAGAGGTGCGAGGTGTCTCCTGTTCTCGAGCCTTCTGTCGTCCAGATCAGCCTGCTTCTGGCTTTTTCTAGGTTTTCTTTTTCTCAGGTCTGCTAAGTCAGTTGTTACCAGTCCATTTGCTTTTCAGCTCCCCAAATTTAATTACTCTAATTTCTCATAGTGTCTTCTTCCTTGCAGGTTTACCTGTTTTGTTCTCTCCTCACTATAGTTTTTGTGGTATTTGGCAGAGAGTGGAGGTCAATATATACATTCAATCTGCCACATTTAACTCAATGTCCCCTACAAGTTTTCTTAAGTACTTAAAATGACAGTGGTGGCTTGGGGCTTTTGGCAAAGAGAAATAATAGTTTTGGGGAGTCTTTTTGGCCCAGGGAAATTTTTCTCTGATTCCTCCATAAAGGATGGGAAGGGGGTAGGGCTGATTCAGGGACCAAGCTTGATTCTGATTCTGGTCGGGAACACTGCTGTGGGTGTGTTTACTATGGGGACACACTAGGTGCTACAGCTGGCTCTGGGAAATAGGCTCTTGGTTGTCAAGGGAAGAAAGGACATACACATACATCCCAGTATGTGTTTGCAATTGGTTAGTTCATGAAGATTCTTGAAGCAAGCAGTATGGTGAGGCTTTCTAGTATCAATATCACTTACCATTCGAGTGTTAGCTCACTGAAAGGGAAGGTGACATGTCATATTAAACGTTTCTAAAGAAAAGTCATTCTTCACTAAAAGAGGAGAAAAAAAGAGAAAAAGTAAAATGGGATTTTGTAGGTCATAGAAAAAAAAGAAAAGCTTTGCTGCTTGGAGAGTTCCAAGTTCTCAGGTGAGGATCTGAGAACTTCTCTGGCAATGTGAGTTAAAGTTCTGAGAGGAAACAGATGAACCGGGCTTTTAGGAGGTTCCAATTCAAGATGGTGATTGACGGAGGAAGATCCTAAACTCACCTCCTCTCATGGACACTCCAAATCTATAGCTCCATATGGAACAATTTCTGATGAAAACCTAAAAATGACTTCTACACATTGGGCACATGAGAAAAAATTACATCCGCGCAGGTAGGAGAGGCTGAGACACAATAAATCCCATCCTCAGTGCTGTGACCTTCAATCAGGAGGGAACTCAAAACCTGCATCTTCTCCTTGAGGAGGGAAGGGCTTGAGCCTCACATCAGGCACCCCGGTTTTTAAGATGTGCACCTGAGAGATGAGCCCCCAAAACATCTAGCTTTCAAAACCAATGGGGCTGGCATTCTGAGATCCACAAGGCTATAGCAAACTGAGAAATGGCTTTTATTATAATAAACAACCAAAAATATAAATTCTTTTTTTCTTTTAACACTCCAAAAGGCAAGACTGAAACTTCCATTAAATTTATGTCAGAAAATACTTGAGATTGTCTGGTTGAACTACCTCACAATAAAAATCAAATCCACCAAACTGAAGACATCTGCAGCCCTCTCTGTTATTAATTTTTTCCCTGATTTGACTCTAGCCTCTTCTTCAACATGAAAGCTATCTGGCCCTAAATTGGACCAGAGCAATTTTAAAACTAAATACTGAAGGTGTCATTTCTTGAGGGAGGAACAAAAGGACTGGATTGCAAAACCAAGCCTAAAAACAGAGTTTCAGGGAAACAGTGAGTAGGAGAGATTTGTGACATCTGAGAGATGGGAAGGAGAGTATGAAAAGTAACAGGGCACTTTGGGAGAAACCTTCTTGTTGGGTGAACTCCAAGGGCAACAAAAGTACATTTAGGGCTTCCCTGGTGGCGCAGTGGTTGTGAGTTCGCCTGCCGATGCAGGGAACACGGGTTCGTGCCCCGGTCTGGGAAGATCCCACATGCCGTGGAGTGGCTGGGCCCGTGAGCCATGGCCGCTGAGCCTGCGCGTCTGGAGCCTGTGCTCCGCAACGGGAGAGGCCACAACAGTGAGAGGCCCGCGTACCGCAAAAAAAAAAAAGTACATTTAATGACTTGAGGCAAGTTCATTAGGAAAGACTAGGGTGTGAGGCTAGCTCCCTGGAGCTGTGCAACCAAGAAATGAGAAAGCCCAGTTCAAGAGGAGTTTGGTGACTGAGAGATCCAGTGATCATTAAATGAAAAGGAAGAATTAGCTTAAATGTACAAAGGAATTTTATAGATCCTAGATAATTCGCCAGCTCATGGGGAGTTCCAAGTTTTGTGATGAGTGAGACCTTCTCTGGCAATAAGACAACTCAAAGAGGGAAAAACTAATCAAATAACTATAGCTAAATTTAAGGGAAGCAATATAGGGTTTGTACTTGAGAACACAGACTTTCTGGTCAGATGTTCTGGGATTCGGGTCCTTGCTTCTCCCTGGCTGGTCATGTGATCTGGGGCAAGTAACTTATTTTTTTCTGAGCCTCAGCTCTTTCTGAGCCTCCGTATGGAACAAAGATTTCAGGGTTTATCTGTTAGGCAGTTAGTGTTACCTTAACAACACAAATGGCATCATTATGGCTCAGGACTGCAGTAGTCTGATCAAGTCTGAGCTCAAGAATAAGGCTTGGAGAAACCATCCGGGAAGAATCTTACATGGCCAGTGACCAAAATGGCAAAGAAAGGGGCTGTGGCTCAGCTCAGAAGACAAATTATGGCTGATCTTTATACTTTAAAACTACTCATCACATTCAGTGTTTTGTCATGAGGTTTCTTTACACTGTGTCCTGAACTGCTGACTGGATGTTTGTCCGGAGAATCTCTCACTACAGACAAACCTCAGCAGAGGGTCACGAGGGAGAGGTCATGGCCTTTGCAGGAGAAAACCCAATTTCCTTGGGTGTTGGAGCATTCATTGTTAGTGGCTAACGTCAGGGAGACTTTGACTCCTGGACTCTTCTTTGGCTAGTTTAATCCCAGGGCACCACAGGTCTTTCTGCTACTCTACTGAGGGTTCAAGTTATTTCAAAAACTGAGCAACTTTTAAAAATGTTGGGTGTTCAGATTCCATATCTAGGATCAAGCCAGGTTAGATTATCTCAAGGAAAACTGGGTTGGGAAGTCCAAGCCATTCAAAGTGATGTATTGCTTTCCCTCTCTTGTTATTTGTAACAGCTGCTCTCTCCTCATTATTTTTTTGAGAAAAAAAAAAAAAAATCCTAAACCACCCAAAGCACAGGCCACTTCATAGAGTCAAGTACCAAACTATCTTCTTTGGTAGTCTGCTTTACATAGCAGAACAAACTGAAATTGTTCTCTAGGTAGGAGTGGGTGTCATTCCCTAGCCTTTATTTGGAAAATGGTGGTGAGGATGTGGGGAGTGGGTGTTAAGAAAGGGAATGCCTGAAACTGTGCCAAAGAACTGTGGCATGGCTGTGGGGATTGGACTGTTTTCAGGCTCGATTGTTACTTGTTCTGCAACTCCCCATCACTTTTCCCCATACCTTCTCAAACTTTTGGTTTTCTCCTTGGGGTCCTGTGTTGCTAGTCTTAATGGCAAAGCCATGTAGCTGGATGGGAGGGAAGCAATGGCACGGGAATCATGCACATGGGCTCCCACTCTTCTGGCTGGGTCGAAGTGTAGTCAATTAGAAGAGGGTAGAGTGTTTTAAAAATGGTGGGTCTTGGAAGATTGAAGAATCAGGCAGTGGACCTATGATGCCCTGACTCAAGACTCCTGAGGCATGAATGTCAGAAAAGCCAACTCTATCACTTGATCCAACCTAAAGGCAAGTGTTATTTTTATAGTTTCAAGTCCTGCACCACAGTCTTAACCAGAATCTGAATCTTAAACTGGGCTGGTAGTGGGCAGTCAGCGATTTTAGATGTCTGGTAGAAGTAAACTCTTTTTTAAAAAAAATATTGATTTATTTATTTGGCTGCACTGGATCTTAATTGCAGCATGTGGGATCTTTTTTGCCACAAGTGAGATCTTTTAGTTGCGGCATGCGAACCCTTAGTTGTGGCACGTGGGATCTAATTCCCTGACCAGGGATCGAACCCGGGCTCCTTGCATTGGGGGCACAGAGTCTTAGCCACTGGACCACCAAGGAAGCCCCGAAGTAAACTCTTTTTAAACCCCTTCCTCTCATTTATCATCTCTCCTCAAGGTCATTGTTAATGCAGGCTTCACTTATGGACTCCAAGTGAGATGGTGAGGAAGAAAACCCCTTTCAGTCCTTTTAGAAAACAATTATCGTCAGCTCTTTTGATTTACATGACCAGGAAGAAGTAAAAAAGTATCAGGGGCTATTCAGGAATTAACCAGAAGTGCAAGGCACTTGAATACTGTGGTGTGTCATGGTTGAATAACAATGACAAAATTGTACTGCTTTGGATTTTTCTCTCTAGTAAGTCATCTTGACCCACTGTGAGACTCATGGCCTGGCAGGTAGCTGATTCTGTGTGGAAGGCAGAATTCTCCGATGACCCCTAATGACCACACTTTTGTACAATACCCTCCCCTTGAGTGTGGGAGAGACCTGTGAATATGATAGGATATCACCCTTGTGATTAGGTTTCTAATCAGCTGAGGCTGAGTTAATCAAAAGGGAGATTATCCTGTGTAGGTCTGAACTAATCAGATGTACCCTTAAAAGAAGATAGAGCATTGAGACCTTCCCCTGATGGCTGGAGGAAGCAGGTTGTGAACTACCCATGGAGTCCACATGGTCAGGACCCTCCCAGGGAGTAGCCTCCAGGAAATGAGAGTGGCCCTGGCCAGCAGCCGGCAAGAAAGTAGGGAACTTCCTGCCAACTACTTGGATGAGCCTGGAAGAGGACCTTGCGCCCCAGATGAGGATGCAGAGCCAGTCACACCTTGAATTCAGCCTCATGAAATGTACCCAGATCTCAGGCTCAGAAACTGAGATAATAAATGAGTGTTGTTTTTAGCTAATAAGTTTGTGGCAAAGTGTTACCCAGCAATAGAAAACTGATACACTCTGTTATCAGAATACTTCTTTTTTTTTAAGTCTGGGAAATCAGCATTTGATTTATATAGGGCTATAGGTCATTTCACTCTCAATACTATACTTATGGGACTTCCCTGGTGGCGCAGTGGTTAAGAATCCACCTGCCAATGCAGGGGACACGGATTTGATCCCTGGTCCAGGAAGATCCACATGCCGTGGAGCAACTAAGCCCGTGCGCCACAACTACTGAGCCTGCGCTCTAGAGCCCGCAAGGCACAACTACTGAAGCCTGTGAGCCTAGAGCCCGTGCTCCGCAACAAGAGAAGCCACCGCAAAGAGAAGCCCGTGCACCGCAACAAAGAGTAGCCCCCCTCGCCGTGAATAGAGACAGCCCGTGTGCAGCAACGAAGACCCAACTCAGCCAAAAATAAAAAATTAATTAATTAAAAAAATACTACACTTCTGACATAATGCTAAAAAAAAATACTTAAAAAAAAGAATAATATCTTGTTTATCTTTGAAGAACTCACCAAAGTTCTGCATTTTTTTTTCCTTTTTTTTTTTTTTTAACATCTTTATTGGGGTATAATTGCTTTACAATGGTGTGTTAGTTTCTGCTTTATAACAAAGTGAATCAGTTATACATATACATATGTTCCCATATCTCTTCCCTCTTGCGTCTCCCTCCCTCCCACCCTCCCTATCCCACCCCTCCAAAGTTCTGCATTTCTCATTTGATTACTAACTACAAAGATAATTTGGGAATATATACATATATATGTATCTATTCTGTGTGTATATATATAAAATCTATATATGAGGAATATATAGATTAGATGGATAGGTAGGTAAATAGATTATACATATATACACACACATACAAGGAATTGCCTTATGCAATTGTTGGGAGCTGGCTAAGCAAACCTGAAGGGCAATCAGTCAGAAAGAGAATATCGCAAGCAGGCTGGACACCAGATGGCATGGACTTGAAGCTTTTTGTCCACAGGCAGCAAGCCGTCTAGAAGGAAGATCCAGGGGGAAGGGAGGACAATTGCAGGCTATGTGCTTTTTTGTATCAAGACAGACCTTAATTAATAAACTTTTAAAATTAACAAACTTTTTTTAGAGCATTTTTAGGCTCAAAGCAAAACTGAGTGGAAAGTACAGAGAGTTCCCATATACCCCTATTCCCACACATGTATAATGTTCCCCACATTCGGCACTAGAGTGGTCCATTTGTTACAACTGATGAACCTATGTTCACACATCACTATCACCCAGAGTCCATAATTTACATTAGGGTTCACCTTTACTGGTGTATATTGTATGGGTTTGGGCAAATGTGTAATGACATGGATCCACCATTGCAGTATGATACAGCAGGGTTTCACTGCCCCCCAAATCCTCTGTGCTTGGTCTATTCATCTCTTTCCAAACCCCACCTCTGGCAACCATGGATCCATTTACCAGCTCCATAGTTTTGCCTTTTCCAGAATGCCATATAGTTGGAATCATACAGTATTAGCCTTTTCAGATTGGCTTCTTTCACTTAGTAATATCCTAAGCCCTCTTTTAAGAGTTTTCCAACTGATTAACTCAGGCCTTCCCTGGATATTCTCCTTTTGATGGACTTAAAGGCAACTGAGGAGGGACTTTAATCACATTTTGCAAAATTCCTTCACAGAAGCACTTATATTAGTGTTTGATTGACTAACTGGAAAAAGATATGTGCAAGCTACAAAATGGCCCTTCTTCCCTTCTGTCTTCCAGCTTATTCCTTGCAACCCATCCTAGCCAGAAACATGCTAGAAAGGGACTTCTGTGACTGTAGTCAGGCGTAGTTAGTTGACCCATCAAAAGTCATCAGACTTGAAGTAGATAAAGTGCTCAGGACAGGGCAGTTTAGCTCTTGTATCATGATATTTTGGATATTCTGTTTTCATAAAATTAAACTGAGAATTTACAATGAAAAAGAACTCATCAGACATATACATCTTTGACAATTTCTCCATCTATCAATTATCGTTCTATCAATCAATCAAAATTCATTAATTCATACCTATACTTCCAATTCCAATCTTATGCCTCAGGATTCATTTTAGCCTTCCCCCTTCCCATATTTAAAAATTTCTTCCCAGACATTAAGAAACATGGCTCAACTTGAGGACACGGGGAGGTGGAAGGGTAAGCTGGGACGAAGTGAGAGAGGGGCATGGACATATATACACTACCAAACGTAAAATAGATAGCTAGTGGGAAGCAGCTGCATAGCACAGGGAGATCAGCTCTGGTGCTTTGTGACCATCTAAAGGGGTGGGATAGGGAGGGTGGGAGGGAGAAGCAAGAGGGAGGAGATATGCGGATATATGTATATGTATAGCTGATTCACTTTGTTATAAAGCAGAAACAAACACACCATTGTAAAGCAATTATACTCCAATAACGATGTTAAAAAAAAAGGTAACCAAAAAAATCTTTTTCATTAAATTAGGATCTGTTTTCACTTAAAAGAAAAAAAAAAGAAACATGGCTCATATTACCCTCAATATAATTATCTGTTCAATCAATTGACTTATCTGATCGCAATAACCAATCTCCACACACGCCATCCTTGCCCTCCCCTCCTCACTGTCTAGATTCCCAGGTTGCTGGGCAAGCGGCTGCACTCCTCACTGACTCTTCCTTGGATGCTGAGGTCTTTGCACATAGAAGGGAAGGGAAATAAATGAAATATGGAATTGGAAGGGAGGATGAGAAAGTGGATGGGAAGGAAGGATGTTAGTTTGAAATAATTGAAAGTTCTTTTCCTTTTCACACTTCCTTGTTTTCGATCTCACCCTTATTCAGCCAGAGGTATCCATTACCTTAGGGAAAATTCAGACTGTTAAGTTGGGAATACAAAGAATTAAAAACAAGTCCGTATTCAGCCTTTGACTTCCAATATGAGAAATTTTGAGTCCACGGTGACACAACGAATCTTTAAACCTTGGCTTTATCAGGAGAGCAGTGTTTTCTAAATTCCAAATACTCCCTTAAAATATGAGTAGCCTAGCTTGGAACACTGTGTCAAAGTGTAGAGAAGACAGTTGATAGCATGTAAAGGATGTTCCTGCCAAATAGGAAGAGTAAGTGGAAAGCCTTCTTCTATAGGGAGGAAGGAGTTGTAAAAGGATGGAGAATGGAGTGAAGATGCTGCCCTAGGCCTCAGCCTGGGGAGGCCTGTTGGGAAGAAGGAGAAACATCATATAGTTGAGGGAATAGCTAGAAGCAGAGGTTACCTGTGTCCGGCTTCCCATTTATAACTTTAAGAGGAGCTTACATTTTAGGGCTCCCCCCTGCGTCCTCATGGCAAGTGTAGTAGAGCAGCAATGGCACTACGGCACGCTTAGGCAGAAGGAGGCCCGAGACCAAGCCCCCTGGTCTCTATGGCTTGTAGGTGGCGCATAGGGACACAGATGTTCTGATGTCCTTCCGTTGTGACCTCGCCAACTCCTGAGGCATGTGGCAAGGAACTGAAAGTGCTTGCTGGTAACCTTTGCCAACTGGACGACTGGAGCAAAGGAAAAGGGACTTTGCAGGTGAGGACAGCAGGCAGCCTTCCCAGGGTGGGGACAGAGCAAGAGTGGCAGCCATACCTCAGGGAAGCCAAGGCACCAGGGAGAGCTGAGAGGGGGCCTGTGAGCCAGCACCCTAGGAGCAGGTACCACTTTCCACCACGCTGAGAGTCCAGGTCCAGAGTCACAGCATCTGAGGCTCCCCGCACAGCAGCAAGAGTGTGGACAGAACCCAGGCCCAGAGACGCTGGGGCTAAGACACCGAGCAGAGGGCAGTGTGTATATTAGGGGATCCTTTATCCAGCCCCATGAGGATATTTAAGTTTAGCCCTGCCCCAAGATATCACCTTGATGGGGATGGGACAGGGTGAGCGAAATCCTCTTAAGGCATGAAGAATCCATTCTGTTAGGGTGTTCAGACTTAGAAAAGCTATTGAACCAAAAGAAACTGACTTGATCACAGAATCGTTTAAATTAAAAATCCTCTCTTTGCCATCTCCTTTTTCCAACACCACCACCACTCCACCACCAGCCCCAAGGAATCACGGAATGAAACTGCAGTAGTTTGAGATTGATAATGGAAAATAAAGGACAGTACATTTTAGTTGTAGCGTATACATGTGGACCCCAACACGTTACTAAACAACCCCATACCTCAGGCCCTGCCTTGGGGAGTAAGACCCCTGCGGGCGCCATGTTGTTCTGTCCTGGAACCGCACACTTAAGTGCACCAGTTGGAATTCCTCTGGCCTGGCTTTTGCTGATTCAGCAAATTACTTAGGCGAGGATGATCCATTGTCAAACAGATGATACCAGCAGGGAATGCATGTCTGGCAAACATAGCCCGCAATTTGCAGATTGTTGCGGTATCTGTGGTAACGAGGACTCTGTATCTTTTTCCAATTTAAGAAAATTTCTTGCAGTTCCCTGGGATGATGATGTGTGGCTCTTGACATCCGAATGAACTGATATAATCCTAACAGTATGCTGCATATTCCTGTGGCACTGGTGGGTATTTTGTGCTGATTTGCTTTACAGTTTTCAAGGTGAGCTTGACATCTTAGGATTGCTAGTGAATCTGCTTTACATATCAGGGAACTTTTCCTAATACAGGTGAACGTTTTGGTTACTTTCTGGTTGTTCCTACAATGGTAATTTCCATGTGCAAATCTGAAACCACCCCTCCAGGGGTGGAGCTTCGATCTTCCTTGCACATCGTGTGGTGGTTTGTGAAGAACGGTATCCTCACCATGAACATCTAGATCAATTCTATGGACATTTCCTTATTATTTCAAAAACTGCAGAGAACAGGGAGTTTGTAATAATTGATCCAGAGGGTCCCTAGCACATTAGGAATGCCTAACAATAAGCAAAAGCAATGAGAGAAGTAAATACTGCTCTGTACTTAAGAAAACTCAATTCTGCTGCCCCATCAAGTTGGCTGCCTAAGTCTAAAGGGAAGATGTAAAAAAACTGAAGTGGAAACTTGTTATGGATTTCTTCCCTCTCAGACCTACAATGGAAATGTCTCTTAGGAATTAGTCTTTTAATTCATTACTAAAATACTGTAGGCTTAATCTCTTAATAAAGTAAGTACTGCTGCCGGAAGACTTCTTAGTAGATGAATCACCTGAATAATTTCTACCTGTGAGAATAAAAAAAAAAAGCAGTAATCAGTTTTATTAACTTCCTGTCATGTTTATGTCTTGCCCAGTCCAAGCCCAATCCAGTTCTGAATATGAACTCATTTTTCCTTTTTGATATTTCCCTTAAAGACTTTAGTTTTCAGAGTTGAAATCATGTTGAAGAAGATAAAGGAAATATTGGATAAAAAGATGAAAGCTTTAAGAAGGAAGGGAAAAAACTTTCTTTCCTTGGAGCAGACAGTGTTATTCAGAGTGTTTATGAAGGAATGATAAACACCATGGCCATAAGACAAATAATGATTTGCACCCCAAAGGCTGTTCCATGTAGTCATGTATTAAACCATAAAAGAAAAAAAATCAACCCAATTTTCCTTTGGAAAAGCTTAAGAGGCAGAGGGAGTAAGGTCAGAATCTATTATATAGCTCAATGGAAAAATACAGAAGGTATGAAAAAATTCTGAATTTTACTTCGTACCATGAAATCCACAGCAGGGTTATACAGAGGAGAGAAAGGGATAAGGTCTCAGTGACCAGGTCTGAGGAAGGGACAGGGTGTATTCTAGCCCACAGTGGTTAGGAGTTAGAGTCATTCAGTTAGATGTGAAACCATGTGGTCTCAGAGCACTATGGTACCACTGGCTCCTATTCTTCACTCTCTTAATCTTCTTTCACCTCATATTTTCACCAGTGACGAGGAGAAAAATTATAATAACTACTTGTTGGTGAGCATTTATCGTACATCTGACACCGTTCTAAATGTTTTACTTATTTTTCTCAAATCAGACATTAGGCTGTTAAGACGTGGACTCGTTAAATAGTAATTGATGACAAACTCTAAATTCACACAGGGTCTTTTCTCCATTGATTAGCACATGGAGAAAATGAGGTGAACAACGAGATCAAACTTCAGGTCGTGAATTGTTCAGGTCTGAGGTGGTTTATCAACCTTATTGCCTAAGAGACTTGAACTCTAGGGCTTACTATTTAGTGGTGTGGTAAAAGCATTGGACCAAGGGCAAAGAAATGAAACATCTGATTATATGACCATGACCGCCAGCGGGAGGGTGGGGCAGAGATGGTGAGCTGTCCACAGTCGCTAGAAGCAGCTGCTCAGCCATGGTCCAGCTATATTTCCTAGACCACTTTGTATCGGGGTGATGTGTCCAATGCAACATGAGTGGAAGTGACATAGGTCACTTTCAAATTGGCGTGGTTAAAAAGCATGTGTATCTTCTCTATCCTCTCTCTCCCTGTTTAACCACTGGATCTTGATGCCCAAGGTGACTTGGGCGCCCTGTACTGAAGATGGCAGAGCTTCTGAAGCCCAAGTTTCTGAAAAACTCTTGTGTAGAGCAGAGACCCCTGCCTCCCACGCCCTTCCACTCCACATGTACCCCTGCACACTGAACAGGAATGCCTGCTTTATTTTATACGTGACATAAACTCACATAAATAAACAAATGTGTTAACCACTGAGATTTCTGGCTTTACCTCTTACAGCAGCTAGGATTACTCTAACTAATAAGGAAGACTATTTTGCACTATTAAATTCTAAAATGTTTTGTTAGTTTTCTTAACAACAGAAAATTTGGTAGCAAAAGAGGCAAGTTGGAAAGAGTTCCATTTTAGATGGATACAAGGCAAATTTCTAGAAATCACAGCAAAGAAAAATGAAAGTAACCATTTTTTTTTCTTGGAAAACTAGCATTTAAATATTTCATAATTTCAAAGGAAAGCAGGTAGAATTTGAGAGTGCAAACCAATAGACAGAAAAATAACTTTCATTTCCATCGTGCTTCATAATTATAAAGGATTTTTCTTTTCCTCAATTTATTTAACACTTACAGTAATTCTGGAAAGTCATGTGGCAATAATGATGATGATTATAAAAAAATAACAGCGAAGGTTTTGAGTGCTCTATTCCAGGCTCTGTGTTAAGAGCTTTACATGTATATCTTACTTATGACACCACCACCAGAGATTGGCACTATAATTATCCCTATTTTAAAAATGAGAAAATTGAGACCTAGGGATGTTAAAGGTCAAGTTAAATGTCACATCCTAGTAAATGGTAAAGGCAGGAGCCTAACCTGAGGCTGACTGTGAAGGCTGCTCCCTCTACCTCCATGTCATGCCGACTTCCGCCTTGTGCCCGGCGTGGTCGCCATTTGTGGATGAGGCTGTTATGGCCCAGAGAGTTGAAACGTGTAGCTTGGTCTGAACTGCCAGGGTTTGTCAAAGTCAGATTCTCTGCCTCTTTCAACTTGGAACACCATAAATTAAAGCAAACACTAACTTGGTTATGGGGCAGACAGTCAATATTTTTAGAGTGTTTATAGAAAGGAAGTAATTTTGGCCTGGCAAAAGAGCAAACTGAAGGTAGTTTTACATTCCTATTTCGAAAAGAATCACTCAAATTGGGAAAATTCCCATGGTGCTGGATCTTTCTGTGGGAGATTGAGGGAGAGCAAACCCCTTCTGCTCCCGTTCCAGCCCTTTTAAAAGCAAATTTTGTAGATTATCTCCCTGGGCTTGCTGCCTTCTGAGTCTGATGTACAAAATTGCTTGGTATTTGGCAAATTTTGGCAGGCAGGAAAGCATCTGTGTGGTTAGTTTTGTGTCTGACTCTTGCTGGGAGGTTAAGGCCAGTTTTTTTTTTTTTTTGCAGTACGCGGGCCTCTCACTGTTGTGGCCTCTCCCGTTGCAGAGCACAGGCTCCGGACGCGCAGGCTCAGCGGCCATGGCTCACGGGCCCAGCCGCTCCGCGGCATGTGGGATCTTCCCGGACCGGGGCACGAACCCATGTCCCCTGCATCGGCAGGTGGACTTTCAACCACTGCGCCACCAGGGAAGCCCCTAAGACCAGTTTTGATGTCGGTACGCTCACATCCCACCTATCTCCATTCTGCCACAATAGAAGTGCTGTCAGGAGGAGAGGAGCCAAGGTGGGCTGGACCACACAATGGTTAGCAGAGCTCCAAAGTCACACTTCCCAGGTTCAAGGCCCATCTGCATCATGCTCTGGTAAGTGACCTTGGACTCTATGCCTTAGTTTCCTCATCTGTAAAAGGGGTATCTTAGTCATTTTGGGTCGCTATGACAAAGTACCATAAACTGGGTGGCTTATACACAACAGAAATTTATTTCTTACAGTTCTAGAGGCTGGAAGTCCAAGATTAGGGTACCAGGTGTGTCAGATAGGACTTGGTGTCAGGTCCTGGTGAGGACCCTCTTCTGGGTTGCATACTGCCATCTTCTCATTGTATCCTCACAGGGGAGAAAGAGGGAGAGCTCTCTGGTGTCTCTTTTGTAAGGGCACTAATCGCATTCATGAGACCTCCACCTCATGACCTAATTACCTCTCCAAGGCCCCGCCTTCTAGTACCGTCACATTGGGGGTTAAGATTTTAACAAATGAATTTTGGGGAAATGCAAACATTCAGTCCATCGCAATGGGGAATAAGGGTTTTGCTGTATGTGGATAGACAACATAATGCATGTCAAGGGCATAGGCTTTGAAATGATTCACACTAAGTGCTCAGTAAAATTTAGTTATAGTTGTAAAAAAAACAACATAGTCTTCTTGTTTGTTGTGAATCGTCTAGTCATATCTTCACCAGCGCCTTCTGACACTGGATTTGGCCTAGCAACACTGGTTTGAAGGAACAAGTCAGCAATAGGTTTTGAAGAAACAGGCCCAAGTCTAAGATGCCGAATTTGGCTTCAGAGCTCCTGGGAAGCAGCAGGATCCTTGGATGGGACAGCTCATTAAAATGTAGTTACGACTACCCTTCCCTCATTCTGGAAAAAAGCCAACAGGTGGCTCTTGGGGAATGTTTCACACTAACTTGTCTTTCCTTTTTTTCTTCTCATTCTCATGTTTTTCTGCTCAGAATAAAAAAAAAAAATCCTGCTGTGGTCATTTTGATTTCACCACGGGTTTTTTTTGGGGGGTGTCAGGCTAGTCCATTCAATATCTAGTTAGTGGGGGAAACCAGCTGCTTCTCGAGGCAAAGAAAGAACAAGCTCTGTGTCCACCTCCCTCTCCTCCCAACTGGTCTCTTATCCCATGGCCGCCCCAGAGGAACGTGGCTCCAGGCTGTGAGAGCCTCCGGGAAACAGGGTCCTCAGTGGGCCTGAGAAGCTGAAGTCAGGAACGAGCAGGTCAGACAAGCTGAGAGGCTGGTGGGAGAAGCAAGGAGCAGGGAAGTGAGTGATGGGGCCGCAGGGCTTTGTCTGAGAGGTGGGTGAAATGTTAGGTCGCTCACAGGCTAGGAGAGCACTGCTTCCAGGAAAGGACGGGCAAGAGGAAGTGGTGAAGAGTCAGCTCTGGAGCTTCGTTATGCTGGAATGCGGCCCAATTCCAACGGGTCTTCTCTTCTTCTCCTGTTCCTCTTCCTGCATCTATTTCTGCAAATGCAAGTCCTTGGGCCTTCCTTGTAGTTTTGCTCAGCTAATGAGTTTCAATAGCAGTTCCAAGTCTCTGAGCCCTTTCCTTTTACTCCTTCCTAGGCTCATCATCAAGATTGGACCAGATCAGTTTTTCCTGCTTTTCAAGTGTTATACATTATAAATAACCTTCCTGAGGGAAGAGCACTGGACTGGGAGGCTGGAGCTCCAGCATCGTCTCCACTTGTGTGATCTTGTCATCACTGTAGTGAAAACTGTGATGCATCACCCAGATGCCCCCCCTCAGGACTGAGGCTCCGGTTCCCCGACTGCTGGGGTATCGGCTACTGATGGCTCACAGCTGAATCCATCTGTAAGCATTGCCTTTGGCCTAAAGCACTGGTTCTTTTTTTTTTTTTTGCGGTACGCGGGCCTCTCACTGCTGTGGCCTCTCCCGTTGCGGAGCACAGGCTCCGGACGCGCAGGCTCAGCGGCCATGGCTCACGGGCCCAGCCGCTCCGCGGCATGTGGGATCCTCCCGGACCGGGGCACGAACCCGCGTCCCCTGCATCGGCAGGCGGACTCTCTACCACTGTGCCACCAGGGAAGCCCCAGCACTGGTTCTTAATGGGGACAATTTGGTCTCCCAGGGTATTTGGTAGTATCTGGAGACATTTTTGGTTGTCATAACGGAGGAGAGGGATGCCACTGGCGTCTAGTGGGTAGAGGCTGGGGCTGCTGCTCAACAACGTACAGGGCTCTGGACAGCTTCCTACAATAAAGAATCAAGTAGCCCAGAATGCCGATAGTGCTTCAGGTTGAGAAGCGCTGCCCTAAGGGAGCCGCTTTACCCAAGATTAAACGCCCTCCCCAGAGGCAGCCTGCAGACTTTAACAGGTTTATGGCCAGGTACAAAAGCCTGACCCTTGCTTCAATTTAGGGACAATTCAAAAAGGCCGTTCCAGCTCAGAGCCTTTCTGTGGGCTCGGCTGAGGCCTCTGCTGTGGTGCTATCACAGTTCAACACCTCCCTCTGCCCAGTCCTGCTGCTTCCCTCATGCTACAGACCGAATGTTTGTCTCTCCCTACCCCTGATTTCATATGGTGAAACCTAATGCCCAATGTGATGGTATTAGGAGATGGAGCCTTAGGTCATGAGGGTGGAACCCTTACAAATGGGATTAGTGCTCATATAAAAGAGATCCTACAGAGTTCCCTAGTCCCTTCTACCATGCGAAGACACAGTGAAAAGATGGCCATCTATGGCCCTCACCAGACACTGAATCTACCAGCACCTTGATCTTGGACTTCCCAGCTTCCAGAACTATAAACATTAAATTTTTGTTGTTTACAAGATATAGTCTATGGTATTTTGTCATAGCAGCCTGAATGGATTAAGACATCTCACAGATTATGAGAAACACTTCCCCAATAAACCTCCTGTACACAGATCTCCATCTCAGAGTCCGTTCCCCAGCGTGCTCAGACTAAGACACTTGGTATCAAAAGTAATCCTCAGAAGCAGACTGAATGCTTCCCCCTTTTGCTACTTGCTAAAAATGAGGCAGATTTCATTGCACTCATCAATTTCTATTAGTAATGTGTGACAGAAATTGCTAGTTGTATCTAATGTCTCTTCTCCCATTTTTATGTCATAACAAAAATTTTCATGGGACATATGCTGCCTATATGCTAGGTTAGGCTTGATAATATGACCATGTTGTGAGCAATGGGAGGTAAGCGATTCCGACGTGTGCACCTTCTGGGCTGGGCTCTTATGGAAAAGGATGGCGTCCTCCGTTTCTATTTTCCCCTTTGGCCGGACTGCAGATATAATGGTGGAGGATGGAGCAGTTATCATAAAAGCCTCATGCTGAGGATGTCAAAGTAGCAAAATAGAGGGACTTGGGTCCCTGATGATTATCGTGCTACCATACAACCTCTGGGCTACTTTTTAGGACTGTTATGTGAGCGAGAACTCTCCGTTACAGCAGCCGACCCAATACAGGCATACTTTGGAGATAAAGCGGGTGCAGTTCCAGACCACAGCAATACAGTGAATATTACAATAAAGCGAGTCACCTGAATTTTTGGTTTCTCAATCCATATAAAACTTATGATTACACTATACTGTTGTATATTATGTGTGCAATAGCATTTTGTCTATAAAAACAGTGTACCTACATTAAAAATACTGTTAAAAAGTGCTAAACCTCATCTGAGTTTTCAGCAAGTCATAATCTTTTTGCTGGTGGAGATTTGCTTTTGCCTGCCCTGTTGTTGACGGCTGCTGACAGATCAGGGCGGTGGCTGCTGAAGGTCGCAGTAGCTGTGTCAATTTCTTAAGATAAGACGACAATGTTCCTAATGCCCCCAAACAATTATAACAGTAACATCAAAGGTCACAAGTCACAGATCACCATAACAAATCTAATAACGAAAAAATTTGAAATGTTATATGAATTACAAGAAGGTGACACAGAGACACCAAGTGAGCAATAGTTGCTCAAAAATTGTTGCCAACAGGGCTTCCCTGGTGGCGCAGTGGTTGAGAGTCCGCCTGCCGATGCAGGGGACGCGGGTTCGTGCCCCGGTCCGGGAAGATCCCACATGCTGCGGAGCGGCTGGGCCCGTGAACCATGGCCACTGAGCCTGCGCGTCTGGAGCCTGTGCTCCGCAACGGGAGAGGCCACAACAGTGAAGGACCCGCGTACCGCAAAAAAAAAAAAAAAAAAAGTTGTCAACAGACTTGCTTGATACAGGGTTGCCACAAACCTTCAATTTATAAGAAAGGCAGTATCTGTGAAGCACAATAAAATGAGGTCTGCCTGTATGTAAGCTATGTACATCCTTAGCATAATAAAATGATAACAAAGGCCTTAAAAAGATGTATTATTTTTAGTGATGTTTCATTAATCAGATTTTAAATTTACATTCTCAAAATAACTACATAATTTTATGATTGAATCCTATGTCTACACAGTAGTTTTATCTAATTAACAACAGAGAGTAAAATTGGGAGTGAGGGTAAGTATATCAGAATCCCCTAAAGACTTGTTTCAGAAATGTACATATTCAGCTCTTTCCTCTACAGAGATTATAATATACCCTTGGGATGGAGTATATTTCAGGTAGATGTTTTGAAAACTTAGGGTAGTGTATGAAACTCTGATGTGTCATCTTGCCTCATATAGAAAGCACAGAGCAGGAACTCAATAAATGTCTTTTGAATAACTAAACAAAATTCCTGGGGTCGGAGATATATACTATGGAATTTTTCTTCTTTTTTAATTGCAGTGCTAACAGCCCCTCATGAGAACTCAGAAGGCAGGTCTGTGTTCCCAGGACATAAACATATAAAGCTCGGCAGATTTGTGAATATCTAAGAGGTAAAGAAAAGGTAAGAGCAAAGTTAGGTAGAACCCTACCACTTGCTTTTAACAGATATATTAATAGATATGTTTTAAACTTGTGTTTGAAGTCTAACATTTCTCAGAGAGATTCAGATGATAGGAAGGTGATATTGTAAGCAGACGTGGTAGGTACATTAGGTAATCCTCTCATTTTGGCCAAAGATTCACTGGGTACTTAAGTAAAATATTTACAGGTAGGTGACATTTGGCTAAAACTTTTATAGCCTATAACTTTGTTTACTGCCTCTAACTCAGAAGTGTCAGTACACATTGGTTCAAAAGTTGTGTCTAGTTATTTCAAATAGCTATGTAAATCCAGATTAGGAAGTAATAAAGATCCTACTATAACATAGAACTTTATTTATGCCTCTTGTTGAGCTCAAGAATTGGGTAGGGCGTGGGATGATGCTGATTGAAACAAGAGTTCTGCCTTAGTGCTCATTTGCCCTGGTGTCTCTGTTGTGGGTGCCTCTCCTAGAATTCAGTGTTAGGGCTCCACTACTGTTTCCCTGCGCTAAGGCCCCAAATGCCTCAGACTGCAGCTGTAGGAGAGTAAAAATACTTCTTCTTCCCCAGAGGTTCAGAAACTGGGCCTCTGCAAGCCAAACTGACAAAAGACGGATTAATGGGAGAAAAGAAAACTGAATTTATTTATACATGCAGTGTGCATACATGCAGGAGAAACTCAGTGATGAGTAATTCATAGGGATGGTTAGACACAGGAGCTTATTATACCATTTTAACAAAGAGCAGTAAAATTGTGGAAAAGTGATAAGATGAAGGAAAAGGGGTTTAGGCTCTCAGGGGTGTGGCAAAGGGAAAGTAAACATATGGGGGAAACTAATGGAATATAAGAGTTGTTTAGTAAGGTTTCTTATGTGGATTCCTCTCAGTGCTGTCTCTGGGCTGATAAGAGTCTAGAGTCTCCGGTGATTAAGAGTTTTGCCCTTCCAGGTACAAGAGAGGGGAGGGGGGAGCCCATCCACAAAGTGAAATTTCTACTCAGTTTTAGGCAAACAGGGGGAGGGTAGAAAGCTTTTGGGTGGTTTTTGTCTGTGTGTGTGTGTATGTGTGTGTGTGTGTGTGTGTGTGTGTGTGCGCGCGCGCGCTGTTTCTCAACTTCAGATAATCCCCATGTCAATGCAGCAGCTTTTGGGGTAGCATATTCTGATCCCCTCCACAGCCCAGGGGGCAGGAGATGGATGGGAGCTCAGGTGTTATGCCACCTTTTAGACTTTGGGTTTGTCCTTTACGCTGAAGCCCTCTCCTTTTTCCTTAACTTCATCCTGTTACTTTCTTAGGCTTTTTCACGACCCTGCTGCATCCTCTAGTCTCTCTGTTACTCATGAACATTTAGCTTCGTCTTCTCTTGCTAACAGCCTCAATCTTTCAGTATTTGAATACATTCAAAATCTTAAGAGGGAAACTGGCTCATCTTCATGTGCCAGGCTAAGTCAGGCTATGCTTATTAACTCCCCCATGGATTAACTGCCTTTGGGTCAGAGATCACCTGGCCAAGGATTGCATACCTGTCCCCCTGACCCCATCCTGTCATTTCCCTGAGCACAGGCCAAAGGAAGGGCAGTATTAGCTTAGAAGAGGAAGCTGGACACTTCTAATGATGTGAGCAGTTCCCACGGAAAGGCATTCCTATATGTTAGAAAGCAAATTCCATTGTGTCATGAAGAAACTACTTATTAAGAGTTTGCCTTGAAAGTTTTATGCAGTTCTGCAAGATCTTAATTTAGCTGAAGATGATCTTTCTTGATCTTGCCTGTATTTATTGACTTCAGAGGAGATTTAGACATAAATTCCAGACCTCTGTTAGGTATGCAGCAATCCTGTAAGGAGAAGCAGACTCAATCAGCCTTTTAGTATTTTAAGAATGTGGACTGTTGAATGGGAATGGTATCAGAGTTAAGAACTTCCGCATTTTAGGGATAATAAGAGTAGTCTCATGGGGGTTATCAAGGTGATTAATTGAAGCAACCCATATAATGCATCTGGCATTTAATAGATGATCAATACATGCTGGTGATTATTATTCCTCGTGGAATCAAAAGTCTTGAAATTCTGAAAACATTTATCCTTGAGTGGTTCGCTTTTTCTGTTTTCATTGTTTTACTTGGTCAATTTCTGCCATGAAAAAGTACAGTTTCTCTTATCATTGAGAAATAATTATCCAATAGCCAAATGCAATATCCAAAGGAAGAATATTCACATTCTAAAAGCTCTTCAGTTGCCCTTAGGTACTTTGCCTTTATTGCTGGAAGCTTCCAGTAAAGTATGGTTAGTGATGCCTCAGTAAATTATTTTAGGCAGAGATAGTATGTGCAAGCTTGAATACAACTGAGATAAACACACTTTGTTTTATCAGAAAAACTGAGCATAAATCAACCTCACTTTCTACTTTGAAACTGCAAAATGCATAATACCATGTGGCCATTTAAAGAAATGAAGTTGTGGGGAAGGAATAAAATCTTTTCCTCTACCTTCTTAGGTTCAATTACTGAGGCCTGTGAATTAAAGGGACAAAAGACAGTTTAACAAGAGAAAAGGTATTCAAAGATTATTTTTAATTTTACATGCACTGGGTCCCCAGAGAAAAAAAGTGAAAACCCAAGAGGCAGTTAGATCTGATACACTGTGGAAAAGTGACTAGAAAAAGGAAAAGGGGGTTTGGGCTCCTAGGGGTAGTAACTTGTGGGGAGGTAAATACATGGGGGAAACTAATGGTGAATAAGGTTTATTTAGGAAGCTTTGTTTATGCAAACTCATCTCGGTGCCACCTCCTGTGGTAAACGTTGTTCTCTTTTTGGTATGAGGGAGGGGGGACACCTTCACAAGGGAAATTTATGTCACCTTTACAAAGGGAAATTTATGCCCTGCTTTAGGCAGATAGCAGTGGGCAGAGAGCTCCTCCTCTGCCTGCTCTTCCTCTATTGCCCTCAGCTCAAAATAATCCTTATTCCAAAGTGGCAAGGTCTGATTCCCTTCAAGGTGTAACTGCTATGTTTTGACATGGAAAGATGTCCACGAAGTACTGTTAAGTTAAAAAAGCAAATTATCTAACAGTTTTATAGTACGTTCCCTTTTTTATGAAATTGTAATAAGTATAATACATAATTTGTACACAGAAAAATAATCAGAAAAGTACACAAACTTCATGGGGATTTTCTCTGAGTGCATTATGGCGGATGTCCACTTTGCATTAAAATATTTGAGTATGGTTAACTTTTTACAATGAACAGATTTTCACATTTTGGAATTATTTTGAAGTTATAAAGATAACAAATATTAAAAGGTGAAAGCATGCAAGAGAATCTATTTGAAGCAAATCTTGTAAAGTATGCAAGGTGATTAAGCACAGCTGGGGTGTTTTTTTTTTTGTTTCTAACTGACTGAAGTTTAAGTCAGTTCATCTGCCACTTGGTTTATTTTCCAGTATTCTGGCTACTTCAGACTATTTATACTGCTTATTACCAGATTTTCTGTTTCAGTTTTTCCTCAGCTTCTAGAATACAGGTGTTAAATACCACATTATGGCTTTTTTTGGAGACTCACTCTCCACATACATGCTCTTCAGTTAGCGATCAACTTCTCTGTCTCAGCCACCTACTTCCAGTCCCCAGGCTCTCCTCTCCCCAGAGCTTGCTCCAAGAGGACTTTTAAGGACTGTAAGGACCCCCTTTCTCATGAAGTTATGTTAATTCTTTGATCTAGATTGCTGTTCTCCTTGTCCAGTGTGGCTCCCGTGAGCTCAGGGCAGTATAGTGACCCTCAAACTTTAGTGTGCATGAATATTAATTGGGGGTTTTGTTAAAATGCAGAGTTCTAGCTCCAGTGATTCTACTTCCGTAGTATGGCGTGGGCCCAGGAATCTGCATTTTAATTAAGTGTCTAAGAGGATTCTGTTCTGCCCCCAGAGTTCTGTGGAGATGCTCTAGGCACTGCACTCAGGGAGGGGGCTCTCCAGTCTGCCTACTGTCAATCAAAATATCTTTGCATTTATCTGTTTTATAATTAAGCATCTGGTAAGATTTTATTTGAGGAAATCTTTCTACCCACATCTAATGATCCAAATCTACCAAACACCTCTTTCTGTATCATGATTTGAAAGTCCTTTCCCAACCATGATTCCAAAAATGAACAAGCAAGGAAGCCTCCCCCCACACTCACTCGTACTCTTTTCTAGCTTTGTTGTGGCTTCCTTTTTTCACATTGAAAAGACCATCTAGAATTTTTTTTTTATTAGATATAAGGTAAGGATCCATCTTAGTTCTTATCCCAAATAGTTTACCAATTATATTAACAATATTTATTAAAATAAACTATTTTGCCACAGATTTGAAATGCAGCCTTTATCATATACCACATACCTGCCTGAATCTATTTCTGGGTGTCTTTTTCCCTTGATATAGTGGCTATTCTTCTGCTATCCTTCTTTCTTAATTATGATACCTTTATAACACAGTACATTATCTGGTAGAGCAGTTTGTTTCTTGTTACTCTTCTCTTTGAATATTTTTTCATATGATGACTTTTATATTTAAAAGAATAATTTTTGCTTGGTTCTAGAAAACTCTGACATCTTAATTAGAATTTCATTCAATTTATAAATTAATCTGGTAGAGGTGGGAAGGAAGAAAAATTGGCATTGAGTATTCAGTACTCCCTTCTAGGAAAATAGTATGGTTTTCAGTGCAATTAGTATTCTTTTATGTCCCTCAGTTACGTTTTGTTATTGCCTTCCTATGGGATCTGTACATTTCTTGTAAACTGTTCAGTACGGAAGCAGTATAGGAGCATGGTAAAGCATGTGGCCTCTGACGTCCAATGCCTGGGTTTGAAGCCCAACTCCTCTTACCAACTAGGAGACTTTGAAAAAGTTGCTCAACCTTACTTGCTTCAGTTTACTTTTCTGTAAAATGGGAATGGTACCAATAGTACCTACCTCATAGAGACACAAGAAATAAATAAATTAGTACATGAAAAGCACTTGGAACATTGCTGGCATGCACTGAGTACACTATAAAGTTCAAGTTAAGTACTCTTTCCATAGCTGTAGCTGTCTTGTCCAGAAGTTACGTATGAAGTGACAAAAAGCATATAAAACACAAGTGAAGACCTTGAAATGAGAACCACATAAGCATATAAAACAGATGGGTCAGAGATAATCAGAGACAATCGTTTAAAGCACTGAGGATTTCCTGGTATGCACAAGGCAGAACAGCCTCTGTGAAGATTGCCTCCTTGAACAAAGGCAAAGCCAGGGTTTATAAAAAGTTAAACCCTCAACATTTCACAAGAAAAAGGAATCAGTTGACTTAGGCAAGTGTAGTTCAGGATTGGTTAGTATGCAATGGAACAGGCTGATTACTGCCTATTATGTTGTGGTTTCTCTAGGAATTATGTGTTCCCACTAAGGCTCATCCTCTTTATTCAGGCTCTCACCCAGAACTAATTTTATTTTATTTTAGACAGTCTTTAGTCACTCGCTAGTCTACACTCCACTGTATAAATGATTATTTTCACATATTTAACTATACTTTTATTTTTGCAGTTTAACCCAATCAACTCTGAACTACTCACAACAAAACACTGTATCTATTCACCTTTGTCTCCAGGGGCCATCACCAGGTTCTAGCATATATCAAGAACTCAACAGATGTTCCAGTGGATGAAGAAATTTCCCAGCCTGGGGTCGGGAAATTTCCAAAAGCTGGGGTCGGGGGTCTTTTAAAGAGGCACAGTACACTGACGACGGGAAATTAAGTGACCTTAGTTCACCCAACCTCTGTGGATATCTGTTTCCTCATTTTAAAATGAAAAGTTTTAAAAGGAAAAGTTTGGGCCATGTCAATGGTTTTCAGCCCTAGTTGCACTAGATTAGAGCCATCTGCAGAATTTAACGATCTCTAATGCCCAGGCCCTAGCCTACACTGCGTGGATGAGAATCTCTGGTGTTCAGACAGAGGTTTCTAAAAGCCCCCTGCCCTCACTCCCCACCAGGTAATTCTATTATACAGTCATGTGGAGATCCACTGGGCCTGGCGTTCTCTTGCATCTGCCACTGTTAGGAACATCTGATAAAGTGAGGGAGAAGCAAATTAAAAATCTCTAATCATTGGGGAACATTTTGTGAAGTAGCAAAATATTCTCAAGGACTTTGATTGTCCTTGAGAGGACATCATTACACCAAGTAGTCCAGAATGTAATTGCTGGCCGTAATATAATTCCACAAGTAGAGATTTGGTTAGTATATTTTAGTAAGATTTACACAAAAATGCATTAAAAATTTCAAAATGATTTGATGCTTAATGGGATAAATTAGTTGTCTGGCAAAGCCACATACATGGAATACCTCCTACGTGGATGCCTGGTCGTGGAGTTTAATTGTGGTCACTTTCACATTTTAAGTAGTCTGGTATGTCATGAGGCTTTATGATTTCTTGTTAAAGGATGGAGATTAAAAAAAACACAAATAAAATGAACCAGAAACTTCTTTCTTGCCATCACGACCTCCTCTATCTGTGGCTCCATTTCTCTGCCCCCTTCACAGAAAAATATCTCAACTGCAATTTCTGCCCTTCATTTTTTCCAGTCATTGTGTTGCTCACTTTAATCTGGCTTCTTTCCTACCACAAAATGGAAACTGCACTTGCAAGGTCATTATCAATAGATACTTTTTGTCAGTTCATCTATCAGTTCAGCCAGCAACTTTTAACACTCTTCTCTCTTCTGGTTTTCCTCCTACCACTGCCTGCCCTACTAAACCTCTTTTGCTGGCTTTTCCTTCTCAACCTGGTGACTAAATGTTGGAATGTTTTGGTGGTACTACCCTGGATGTTGGTTCTCTGAATTTTTGTTAGAAATAAAAGCTGAATATCTTGACTTGCCCTACCACACAGCAGTTCAGTGGCTTAGCAGTGGCACAGTTTTATTGTAATTTTTCAAATTTGCAATTGAAATTTTCTGAACGAGATGGAGAAGAACCGTCTTCAACTACTATTTTCGAATATTGAATGGCTTTGGAAATTTTGTTGCAGATGTGATAGTGTTTAATTAATTCAACCTAAATGTACAGTACAAAACAGTGCTTACCTGTGAAACTTATACACAGAAACTTTTCTTTGGAAAAGTCATTGTGATGACAACTAATGTTGTTGGACTCACAAGAAATGTCAAGCTCTAAATCGTACTGATGTGTTCTTAGGTCAGTCTCCCAAGGCAATAGAAATAAAAGCTAAAATAAACAAATGGGACCTAATCAAACTTACAAGCTTTTGCACAGCAAAGGAAAACCATAAACAAAACAAAAAGACGCCCTATGGACTGGGAGAAAATATTTGCAAACGATGCGATTGACAAAGGGTTAATTTCCAAAATATACAAACAGCTCCTACAATTCAATAACAAAAAAACAAACAACCCAGTCGAAAAATGGGCAGAAGACCTACACAGACATTTCTCCAAAGAAGATGTACAGATGGCCAACAGGCACGTGAAAGGATGCTCATCATGCTAATTACTAGAGAAATACAAATCAAAACAACAATGAGGTACAATGAAGTACCAATTCACACCGGTCAGAATGGCCATAATTAAAAAGTCTACAAATAATAAGTGCTGGAGAGGGTGTGGAGAAAAGGAAACCCTCCTACACAGTTGGTGGGAATGTAAATTGGTGCAGTCACTATGGAAAACAGTATGGAGGTTTCTCAAAAAACTAAAAATAGAGTTGCCATATGATCCAGCAAACCCACTCCTGGGCATACACCCAGGCAAAACTATAATTCGAAGAGATACATGCCCCCCTATGTTCATAGCAGCACTATTCACAATAGCCAAGACATGGAAACAACCTACATGTCCATCCACAGAGGAATGGATAAAGAAGATGTGGTAATATATACAATGGAATATTACTCAGCCATTAAAAAGAATGAAATAATCCCATTCGCAGCAACATGGATGGACTAAGAGATTATGACACTAAGTGAAGTAAGTCAGAGAGAGAAATACAAATATTATATGATATCACTTATATGCGGAATCTAAAATATGATACAAATGAACTTATTTACAAAACAGAAATAGACTCACAGACATAGAAAACAAACTTATGGTTACCAAGGGGGAGAGGGGGTTTGGGGAAGGAAGGATTGGGAGTTTGGGATTAGCAGATGCAAACTATTATATACAGAATGGTAAACAACAAGGTTTTATTGTGTAGCACAGGGAACAATATTCAATATCCTGTGATAAACCATAATGGAAAAGAATATATATATATATATATACATATATATGTATACACGTGTATAACTGAGTCACTTTGCTTACAGCAAAAATTAAACACAACATTGTAAATCAGCTATACTTCAATAAAGTTAAAACAAAAAAAGTAATGTCAAGCTCAGATACACTTTCCATGCCATCAAAAGCTAAAATAAGATCTCCATTCCCACACGAATTTGCCACAGATATATTTTCTGAACTCGAACTGCAGTTCCAGCCCTCCATCTAAGTGTGGAGGAGATTTCCATATTCTGAAATCCATTTAACTGTGCAATTGAGGAGCTTCCACCTAAACTTCAATTGGGAGTGATTAATCCGCAATGCCATGTCAAATATCAAGAGAAGACTCTAATACAATTCCATAAATGCCTTCCGAGTGTGAAAACGTTCAACGAAAATCATATGCTCATGGATTGATATCAATATTTGTCAGTATCTGTCTTCGTGAAAGACATTTTCAAAGATGAAATATGTAAAATCTTATTACAGGTCAGCACTAACATGAACATATCAACAGATTTCGATACAAAACACACATTTTGAACCCAAATTAAGCAAAATGTTATCCTCCCCCAAATAATTCTATTCTTCTCATTAGACCCGTTACAAAAATTATTCTCAATTATTATACCTTGAATTTCATCATTAAAAGTTTGTGGAACTCTTCCCTCTCTTGTTACATAATATCCTTGATTTTGTTTCTTGGTCCTTTACAGAAAAAGCTTGCCGACCCCTACCCATCATCATCTCTTCCATGCACACACAACTCGCAAGATTCCAGGCCGTGAGTGCTCCGGCTTCTGTTTCTTCAACCATCCTTACCTCTCTTTCTCAAATACAACAGAGCCTTCCCTTCCTCAGGGACTTTTTTGCTTGCTGCAGACTTTGCCTGGAATACCGTGAAAAGTTCACTCTTGTGAGACTGAGTCCTTAACCTGTAGGGTCTGCACCAACTCCATGTACTTAGCATCAGAAATGCTTGGTGTGCAAAGCCCACCCATCTGCGGGTGTCAGAGATGTTGTGAGTGTGGTAGTTGTGTGAGTGTAAATGAAAACACAGCGAGTTTTTCCTAGACGAGCCTTACTACACTCTAGCAACTGAGCATTAAAAGATGATCATTTTCACACTCTGCTTTCGTGAGGGTAGTTATGCCCATCGTTCACCAGCTTGAGGATGCAAACACTTTGCCCTTACATTTGTTCTGCAAGATACGGCGAGTTAGAGTTACTATTTCCCTAATCAACGAGGGCCCCAGCTAGCCTTCCCCTGGGGCCCCTCTCCCTGAATGTGAACGAGAGCCTTGGGCGTGTGGAATGGGGTCTTACCTTTAGTCCTGTTGTCCTGCTGCTGATGGAGCGGGTTCTCAGACTCGCACCTCAAAGGGCAAAGGCTCGACCTTTGTTATTTCCAGGTGTTGGTGTGAGGACTAATAGCATTCCCACCACCTGGGAGCTTTCCAGAAATGCAGAATCTTGGATGCTTACTCTGTGATTGAACAAGGACCCAGGTGAATCTTATGTCACATCCAGGCCTGGAGGCTGGTGATCTGGAAGGTGGCTCCAGGTGGTGGTTTTTGGTGCAGCTGTCACCTCTAAGGATCCTCTAGAGATCTCAGCCCCATGTAGCAAGGCTGACTCCAGATGGTGAAGGTTACCTCACTGGCCAGATGAGACTCAGGGACAGGGCCACACCTCCCCTAATCCAAGTCATTTCATGGTTGGAAAGTAACTCAGTAGAATCCAAATGGTAACCTTCAACAAAACCTGTTGATTTGGGGATATGAGAATATCATAGACCCTTACTGCCCATCTCTTGGTCTGCCACCACTGTGCCCTGGCATGGCTCAATGCCTATCACTGGAACAGCTCCAGGCAGCTCCCTGGCCCAGAATGCTGACCAAACCAACTTCAGGATGCAGAGAGAGGAGAAAATTTTCCCCTGACTTCATTCTCAGGACTGCTTGTCAAAGCCCTCCTTCCCTGACCCAGTACTGACCCTTCTCCAAGAAGACTGACAGTGCTAACATCCATTCCCTTCAGGGGAAACCTCCCCCCACCCATAGGGGTGTGGTCTGACATATAACAGTTTGACATAAGCACATGCTCCAAAGTTCAGGTTATTTGGTCTTAAATAACGCCACATGTGGGATACGAACAGCCCTGGCAACGTTCTTTTCGGTTTCTTCTCGTCAAGGTTCTGAAACTTGGGAGTCTAGCCTCATCCTGGGTTACCTGGTTATATAAAAATTCACTTGACATATTGTTTAAAGCTCACTGAGAACAGTTGATACATTTGCATAAAGATCTAAGGAGGAAAAGTTGTGATTAAGGAGAACTGGCTGAGACATGGATAACAGTTAAGTGGGGTGAAATTTTCTCCTGATCTCTCTACACAAAAAGTATTAGAGGGCTTCCCTGGTGGCGCAGTGGTTGAGAGTCCGCCTGCCAATGCAGGGGACACGGGTTCGTGCCCCGGTCTGGGAAGATCCCACATGCCGCGGAGCGGCTGGGCCCGTGAGCCATGGCCGCTGAGCCTGCGCGTCCGGAGCCTGTGCTCCGTAACGGGAGAGGCCACAACAGTGAGAGGCCCGCGTACCGCAAAAAAAAAAAAAAAAAAAAAAAGTATTAGGAAGACTGTTTGCCACTTTTGAATATCATATACCCTGACCTCTTCTAAAGAGCTTGGCTATCGCTGATATATCTGAACAGAGCTTCTAGAATGACTTTGGATTGCTGAATGCTGCCTTGGAAACCCTACCGAATGGCAAATTTTAGATTTTCTTTTCCGTTTGAGAGCTTTTGTATGTGCTTTAAAAATAACCCAGTTATGCTGGCTGGAAGACAGTTTTTCTGCGAAAGATTTTCTAGGGGTTGCAAAGCAGAAAGAACAATGAATAAGAAACACTTCTGTTTATTGAATTTAGTAAAAACACCTTATATTTGTATAAGCTAAAAGGGATTTCCACATATGTTATGTCACTTTGTCCTATCAGCCCTGGATTTATACGAAGGAGGTGTTATTATTCCCATTTTAAGGATCTGGAAAACTGGAGCCCAGAGAAGTTAAGTGACTGGAAAGTAGTGAAGTCAAGTCTCAAACCTGTCTCTTGACTCTCAATTCAATCCCCTATGTCTGGTTAAGAAAATGTTTGAGTTCCAGTGAAGGGTACAGGTGGGTCAGGTAACAACACCTGAGCTGCCTACATGGTCTGTGGAACCACCAGTTTATTATGATAGGTCATTTCTGGCTCCGTCTTCATAAGACACTGAGACAAGGCTCTCGACCACGGTTCCTACCCAAACTTCGTTTCTTTTCCCCACTTGCTTTCTCCTTTCTCTTTCATTTATTCCTCAAATAATTGCTTTCTTTCCACTTCACTCCCTCTGGCTTAACTTGATTTTAAAAGGACTTTACTACTAACACACCAGAATGATTCAGTGTGAAGGAAACCGCAGCAGATGCAGAGAAGGAAGCGGAAGCGTGGGTGTGGAAGGAAGGGGGCACTGAGGGCGAGGGCAGGTGTGGAGAGCAGTTTAGCACAGATCCCAAGAATTTCCATGTCCAGATTGGTATTCTGAGATGTTCCCTGCTGCTCTGGAATCTCTGTAAACAGGGATTTGTCTGGAAAGACTTCACAGCTCAGCAGGAAGCCTGCTAAGCGCCAGGACTCTCAAACTGCGAGAGCTGCTCTGAAATCAAGGGAAGAGGTGCCCTGAGCCCGGCTCGCGCCCACGGGGCTGGGAGAGGGCGGGTCGGCCTGCGCATGCTCGCAGGCGACCGCGGCGCCGGCTCCCCACGCAGGGCCGGAGGGACGAAACGAACCTTGCAAAGACATCACCCACATCTTTGTGCTGTGATGATGAGCCACACCTGAAATGTCTCAGAAAGCCATTTGAAAAATAGCCCTGAGTTCTTTAGTTTTCTTGTTTTTTCCCCCCAGGGTAGGAACTTTCATGATTTTACTCCGCAATACTTTTTCTTCACAAAATTATTATTATTATTATTATTATTATTATTATTATTATTATTATTATTATTTGCGGTACGCGGGCTTCTCACTGTTGTGGCCTCTCCCGTTGCGGAGCACAGGCTCCGGACGCGCAGGCTCAGTGGCCGTGGCTCACGGGCCCAGCCACTCCGAGGCATGTGGGATCTTCCTAGACCGGGGCACAAACCCGTGTCCGCTGCATCGGCAGGCGGACTCTCAACCACTGCGCCACCAGGGAAGCCCACAAAATTCTCTTTTAATGACAGGAATCTAAATCTTCCCTGCAGCGATTTAATTAATTCTTTTTCGTCTTTTCGTCCTCAATGGCGTATATTTTCTGAGGGCCACAGGTGGTGTTTCTGTTTCACTGCTGTGTTTGAGACCTAGGGCTTTTGAGTAAGACAATCTATTGAGAAGACAAGAGAAGAAAAGTGTGGATGACTGAGGTCTCTGGGCGATGACATGCAGAGTTCCTCCACAGTCCGTATCCCTTGTAAAGAAGAGTACTGGAAGGGGATTAGGAACCCAGGGAAAAGCCACAGGGCAGCACTGTTGTGCTTAGGGCTTTCTGCTGTTCAACAATGCATGCAGCACGGCTGGCCTGTATTTCTCCTGTCAGATGGCCACTCTGTAGATGAGCATAGAAGCCACTTGGTAATTTATCTTATTTTTGTAATGGTTACAAGCAGTGGCTTTACAGGATTCAAATCCTGGCAACACTAATTACTAGCAGTATTAGGCTTGTCCAGAGAAACAGAACCAGTAGGATATCTGTATCTCTGTTTCTGTCTTTGTTCCTATTTCTACCTATCTCTGTCTCTATCCCTAATCAGAATACCAGTCTCTATATCTATATCTATATATATCTATTGATCAAAAGTTTTACTTTAAGGAATTGATTCATATAATTGGGGGGACTGGCAAATTTGAAATCTGTAGGGCAGGCTGGCAGGCTGGAGATTCAGGTAAGAGTTGTTGCAGTCTTGAATCAGAAGGCTGGAAACTCAGGCAGAATTTCTATGTTTTAGTCTAGAGGAAGAATTCTTTCTTGTTCAGTAAACCTCAGTCTTTGCTTTTAAGGCCTTCAACTGATTGGATGAGGCCCACCCATGTTATGGAGGGGTAATCTGCTTTACCTAAAGTTAACTGATTATAAATGTTAATTTAAAAAATACCGCAAAGCAACATCTAGACTAGTGTTTGACCAAACAACTGGTCACCATGGTCTAGCCAAACTGACACATAAAATCAACAATCACTGTAGCTTTTAATTTACGAGCAAGTTACTTAACTTCTTTAAACTGAGTTTTTTCCTTTTGTAAAATGAAGATAATAGGATAAAGCTCAACTAAGATAGTAAGATAAAGAAGATAATAATAAGATGAAGAGCCTGGACATACTAAGTGGTCAAAGCATGTTGGCTATATTATTATGATTCTTGCAAATTCTCAAGTAAATTTACATCATGGGTCCCATGGGAGCACTATTACTGGAAATCAAATAGAGCAACTAGCTCTGTTTATTATGTTTATTGATTTGCCGTCAGACCCAATGTTTAAGTTTGTATATAGACACTGACTGCTTAATGTTTATATATATATATATATATATATATATACACACTCATTAGCACAAATGATAGTATGATAAAGGTAAACAGAAGAATGAAAACATCATCTAAGATCTTATAATCCTGACAAAGCTACTGTTTTCATTTTCCCATTGTCTCTGCCAGTCCTTACCCATTCATGCATAAACACATTATCTAAGAGCTACATTTAGGGTGGATCAATGTTTGCATTTTGCTATTTTCCAGTGAACACAATACATGCTAAGATATCAAACCAGTCAAGTTAATTGTATGCTGTTTAAAAATTGCAGTTATCTTCTCTCATCCTATCAAGGAGCCTGAGCTGCTGGGGCAGTGTGTTCTCTCGATATGCCAGCTTGGCAGACAAGCTGTCTAGATGTTTTGTATCCCACTGTTTTCCCACAAGAAGGGCAGCTGAAGGACAAAAGCCCATGAATGGATTGTAGGTGTGATGCACTAAACTTAAGAAAAAGTTAATCCAGTTTTACACTATGATGGTTTTTATTTTTGTCATTCTCTCATCCATTTAAAATATGTAGACTTCCTTCAGTGTGCTGTGTTCCAGGCACTGGGAATATATCCAAGCACAAAGCAGACCACAGATCTGCTTTCCCAGAGTTGCGGACTAGAAGGTGATACAGATGATGAGGAGATATGAAAAGGCCACAAGGTGGAACTTCTAACTCAGGCTTGGGGCTGGGAGTGGTGGAGGTAGGGTAAGGAGTCCTGGAGGATGTTCTGAGCTGGAGCTCTGTAGGATGACTAGGGGTTATCCAGGTGAAGAGGTGAGAGGGGGTTGAGGCCATTCCTTTGGTAGCAGAAAAAAATTAATTTTGCCAGAAAATGGAGTCCAGATTTTTTTTTCTGTTTATTTAGGCAAACCTATGAACCTCAGGTAAGGCCATGGGAACAGCATGTGCAAAGGCCCACTGTCTACACACTACGCTTTGAGGAGCTAAATATAGTCTATTCTGGCTGTAGGAAGAGTATGCAGGTGAAAGCGGTCCATAAGAAGGAGTTTGGACTTCACCCTGTGATCAGTGGAGCCACTGACATGTTTTAAGGAGAGGAGTGACATGATACGCTCCATACTTTAGGAAAACCACTCAGGGTACAGCCTAGAGAATCAAGGGTTAGGGCCAGACTGGTTGCATGGAGACCAGTACATCACCACTGCATAATCCAGGTGAGAGATGCTGAGTAACAGCAGTGCAGATGGAGAAAAATGGATGGAATCAATAGGTGTTTAGAAAACAAGAGCGCTGGAGCTTGATCATCAGTCAGGCGTGTGGGCGAGAGAGCAGTTAAGGGTAAAGCCCAGGGTTCTTCTATATTTTCATGTTCTTGAAAATGAAGCTTTTTTATCTAAAATTATTTTGCCTTTAAGAGCAATTGCTGTCATGTCATCTAGTCAAACATTCTATCATGACATAGGAGGCACTGTGCTCCAGGGAAAGGACAGGAGGCCCTTTCAGGAGGTCAGGTACAGGTCTGTCACAACCCCCAACTGTGACCCTGGCCAATTATTTTTTCTGCTTGCAGGGAGTGTGAACAGCTGCAATGTAAGAGAATGTGATTCTAAACTGCGGTTGGACTTTGAGTTATGGCATGTATTCGAAATAAACACATTTATGTGGCACTTAGAGTAAACTGCTGAGGCTACTTATAGCCTAAAGAGACTGGCCTGGGCTTCTGCCTGCTCTAGGTCCTTTCTGATTATACCAGAGAGTGACGAGAATATCCCTATTTTCCTACGCCTTTAACAAATTCAGGGCATGCCAGTATACGCTGAAGAACAACTTTTGGGATGCTCTAGCGTAGTGGTTAAACTCTTGAGTCAGGTAGGCTGGACTGGAGTCCTCATTCCACCATTTACCAGCTGTGTGACTCAGAGAACGATTTAATGATTCTAAATGTCAGTGCTCTCATCTGTAAAATGGGACTAATACTAGTACCTATTCAACATGTTGTTGTGAAGATTAAATAAGAGATTGTATATAAGAACTTATTAGAGCTCTTGAATACAGAGTAAGTCAGCCATTATTGTTTTTATACAGCTTTTTCTTTAAAGTGTACAGTTCTGTGATTTTTAAAAAATAAATTTATTTATTTTATTTTTGGCTGCGTTGGGTCTTTGCTGCTATGCACGGGCTCTCTCTAGTTGTGGCCAGTGGGGGCTCCTGTTCATTGCAGTGCATGAGCTTCTCACTGCAGTGGTTTCTCTTTGTTGCAGAGCACGGGCTCTAGGCACGCGGGCTTCAGTAGTTGTGGCACGTGGGCTCGGTAGCTGTGGCTCGTGGGCTCTAGAGTGCAGGCTCAGTAGTTGTGGCACACGGGCTTAGTTGCTCCAGGGCATGTGGGATCTTCCCGGACCAGAGCTTGAACCCGTGTCCCCTGTTTTGGCAGGTGGATTCTCAACCACTGTGCCACGAGGGAAGTCCCAGTTCAGTGATTTTTAAAGTAAATTTACAGAGTTGAGCAAGTATCACCACAATCCAAATTTGGAACATTTTCATCACCTCAAAAAGATGTGCCCATTTATAGTTAAACTCTGTTCCCACTCAACCCTGGGCAACCATTTATCTACTTTCTGTTTCTATAGACTTGTCTTTTTTAAACATTTTATATAAATATAGTCATACAGTATGCAGTCTTTCATGTTCGGCTTCCTTCACTGAGTACAATGTCTCTGAGGTTCATCCGTTGTAGCATGGATTGTTACTTTGTTTTTTTGTTGTTGTAGAAATAGTAGTCCATTGTATGGGCATACCACATCTTATCTATCCACTCATCAGTCTGTGTACATTTGGATTGTTTCCACTTTTTTGGCTATTGTGAATAATAACGCAACTATGAACATTCGTGTATAAGTCTTTGGGTGGACACATTAATATATAATCTTCCATGTCTAAAAGTCTAAAATTCTAAGAAACATTGAACTTGTGAAGAGGATGACTTTTGAAAGAGGCCTTGGTTCTTATACTTGTTCAATAACTATGTTTTTGCCAGAATATTTTTAAGATACACAATTGTTTGTGTCCAACATAAAAGTTTAACCTTCCAATTAAAAAAGATAAAAGAAAAAAGTTAATTTTGATCAAATATTTAGTCAAAAGCTGATCAGGGTTTAGGTTTGTCATTCTTGCATTTCAGTGAAAATTTCAAGAAGAATTAGACTAGAGTCCAAGGGCTGCCATGCTGCATGACTGCAGGCGGCATCCTTTCATTGGTGTTGTGGGTCCAGGTGTGCCATTCACCTGGGGAACAGTGAGAATGGTGCTGCCCAGAGCTGTGCCAGGACCGGTGGCCATACTGCTTGTTCTCTTGTGCGTGGATAGTCTCCACTCTGCCCCTGTATGCAGGGCCTGTTCTGTTTGTGGAGGGCAGTGTCAAGTTGGGAATGGAGCTGAGGCCCAGGTGCCACTCTGCAGACAGGGGTAGCTCTGGACTCTAGGGAGTCCTAGGCAGGCGGTTTGTTTGAAGGCAAGGAAATCTCAGACTAGAATTGCAGATGGTGCCCTGGAATTGCTGAAAGGACGGACTGAAAGCTCTGACAGATTCACGGCTGAAGCAGTATCCTGCACATCGTCCTGTGTGGGGAGGTCATGAGCTAGACCCCCTCAGGCTGGATGAGACCTTGAAACTTTGTTCTTGCCTTAGAATCATATCCCTTTGTTTAGACAAGAACGGGTTAGACCTGTGGGTAAAGCTTGTGGGTAAAGGGAAGCCAACTGGGACATAAGTCTTACTGGGACACGTGCTTAGTCCTGTCCTTCCCCTCAAAGTACTGGGCTGAACCCTTTCAGCAGAGAGTTGTGGAAAATTAGAGACATTCTGTGGAAAGACCAAGTTAACGTTCAAGTCTCAGAATCTGATCTGAGGTCAAATATCTCTTGCTTTTGCCAGCAAAAAGAGCCCAGATGTTTTTCTATTTACTTAGGCAGACCCTTGAAACACAAGTTAGTGATATAAAACTTTACATTTGCAATGTTAAGAATCCATATTTGGAAAGTCACAAGCATAAAATATATGCTGTGAAATGGGAGGTCAGGATGGTGAACTCATTTTAGAACCATGGTTTTGACTCAAGAATTTTGATGGGGTCTTCACGTTGGTTGAGCTTCTTGGTCCTAATATCATTGAGAGAATTAAATCATGATATTAAAACACTGAAACACTAATGCTTTGTTTTTATTGGCAAGAACCAAAATGATCTAATACTAATGTCATGAAACATCAGTCACTTTTTTCCTGATGAATAAGATGAACTTTGGCTGCTTATGATAGTAAATTTAATAATGTCAGTGATTCGAACTGTTTCAATTCTAGATGCACAGAAATGTGTTTTATTGCCTCTCTTTCTTTCTCTTTCGCTCTCTCAATCTCTCTTTCTCCCCCTCTCTCTCTGGTACTACCGTCAGGAAGTTTTGTGTCAAATAAGCCCAAATACATCCATTAGAGCATATCATTCACATGTGCCATGTGTGTGCCAAAGAGGGGGTACCCACGGCAAGGCTCCCTCTCACAGGTGGTCTGAATTTGCTTCTTGCTGGTCCTGTAAGCAGATTCAATATTTCATAAGCACTGCTCCATCTCATGCCTCCATTATTGACACCACATGGAAGTCAGGAAATTGGTTCTTTCTGGGAACAGTCTGCAGAAATGTGCAGCCTGTCAGCCCCTTTCTCATGGGTGCATTAACAGAGCGGCTCACGATTACAAGTAACGAACCTTCTCCAGATGTGTGTAGCAACTCAGCTCCAACTTTATCTTCAGTCCCGAAGATGGACTTGACAAGATGGATTATTTGTGGCTGTATTGTAATAACTTCGTGAAATTGGAATTCTCAGCGATTGTAACGGAGGGTGAGGAATCAGCAGTAGAGGGACGGAGAATTTCTCCTCGCAGTAAACAAGGAGAAAGGACAGCAACAATGAAAGGAGCAAATCAGCTGTGGCATTTTCTTGCCTTGGACACTGACTCTTCCAGACTGTTCTAATCCTTTCCCTTTTATGATTCTGTTTATGTTATACACATTAAAGTTGTCATGTCTTTAATAAGATGGAAACTGGAAGTGAGATTTGGAAATGACTGAATCAGCCTTCTTAACTTTTTTCTTCTCTTAGAGCGCTCAAAAACAATTGACGGAAAGGGATATACCAAAGAAAACAATTTTAATTGTCGGCTTCCATGGAAAATTCAATCCAGTCTTTCATTCATTCCCTTCCCAGTGCATTACCAGAATACTTCTCTCTATGTGGCTAGGGGCCTAATTTAGCTGACAAATTTCTGAAGATATAACTAAGTTTCTAAAAGAAAGATCTAACTATAAATGATGCGTATGGTCTCAGTCACAAACGAAAGAAAGATTTTTCTAGGATAAAGTAATTGGGGGTAAATTTCTCTTGCATTTTATTAGCAGTGACGATTTTAAGTGAGTATTCTCTTAAAGGAATGCTGTATTTTTCTTTCTTTTAAATCACAGGTCCCCGAGTTGATAGTTATAAAACCGGGTTCCTCTGGGAATTATTTGTCCATCTTCAAGGTTGGCACTCTTGTTTGATGTAGATGTTCTAGATAAAATTCCACAAATCCAGCTGTTCTGATTTAGCTTAATGTTTGTACAGAGGGATTTCCTTTGTCATTGAAGAGATGGAATCAAAACAGAATTAGTCATTCTTGCATCTTCTATTTATAGCTCAGCTATTATTCAGATGCATTGTAGAAGAATGATGTGGACGAAGATTTTTCTCTCTCTTTTTTTTTGTAAACAAAACTTTTTATACCCTGTGGGTTTAACTTTGGTTGCTAACTTAGACAATCAGCACTTAATAAAAATATTACTACTTAAATGAAAAATTACCCAAGTCATCCCATTCTCCATTTGCAAGTGTCTGTCAGTACAAAGTATGTAGGATGACCGGAAGTCATGGATGACTTACGTGGAAGTGATAGGAGTAGGAAAGGTCAATTTGAAATTGTTTCAAATTGTTTGTATGGGTTGCTCATGACTAATAATCCAAATAGTGAGAGTATAGAAACAAAATTTTACTCTCTTTATTTTGTTTAATGCCAACATTAAAGCTAGCTCTCAAATTTAGTGAGAGTCATAATTCAAGGCATTTTTATTTGAGGGAAATTTTAATAAATTAATTTGTTTTTTTCAGAGGTGGTGGGATGGGGGTAGAAGCCTTGGGGGCCTGTATTGGGACAAATGGAGCAGTTAGATAAATTGGTTATAAAAACTGGTTGTCAGAAATCCCCGGGCCAATGAGTTTTCTCATTTTCAGTTTTTGGTAGAGAGCTGACTTGAGAGGGAACTAAAATAGCTTGCTGGGTGAAAGGAGGTGAGAAGCAAGACTTCTAGTTTTTACTGCTCTGATCTATGTGGTAATTAGGTATATATAATTAAATGAAAAATGCTTTGTAAATTCTTAAATCTCTACTATTATTAATTATTACAGCATCGGAAGCAGCCTCTGTAATGCAATAGCCTTCAAATCAGTGTTTGCCTAGTTATATTAAATCAAATCAAAGAGCAGTTGGACAATAGCAAGTCATAAATATAAGTAGAAGGTTGAGAAGGGTGACAACTAGTGTTCTCCATCTAGAACTTCCTATTCACAGTGTTGGGTCAGCAGATGGCTTATTTTCATTGGCAGCAGAATGGAAAAAGATTTGCTAGATACAAGAGCAGTGTATTCTAGCAACATGGTAAAACCTCATGGATTCTGAGGTTTTATTCTTTTAAGGGTGTTGTTGGCAACCAGTCAGATTAATGAATGGCTGCCAGGTGTTGAATTTGAATGTCACTCCTGGTGATTATAGAGTGAGCATGTCTTGGCTTTCTGTGTGTGCTAAACTTGCATTAGGAGTTCCATTATTTTAAGGAGCTGTTGAAGTTGTCTCTGGGAGAATCTGAAAATCATGCAAATCTAGTGTATAAACATAAGAATTCTGAACTGAAGACCAAAGCCATCCTCCCTATATCTGTTCAGTCATCTGGTCCAACCCTCGGCAGTGGGGCTTCTTGATGGTCATTGATAGGGATTCAATAACTGGTACCTGGAGGGTCGGTGAAAGTTTCAGGGCAAGAATTCGCAAGCCTTGAGGTCCCCCAAGAAGGTAGGACCAAGATTTTCCTCTTGGTCAGCCCAGTCCTTCCAGTTTTCTGAAACTAGTTGGGAGGAGAGTAGGGTCATGGGGAGACCTACATCACCTTGACAAGAGGATGAGTCTGGCAGGAGGAAACTCTCGAGGAGAGCTCACCACACTTGTGGTGTGTCTCATTCCTCACGAGATGGTAGGCTAGAACTGGAGGGGATGGGTCAGTGAGCTAAATTTAGCTCAGAGGGTTTGAGCTAAGGCCCAAACTCACGTACCCTATGGGAAGAGCATATGGCAGCCAGGAGTAGCACTAGTGAGGCCTTTCTCAACCCCACACAGGGGGAGCCCCAAGAGAAGCAGTGACCCAGGGCCAGATGATGACATGGGAAATGAGTCCCTGGCAGCCGTCCAGGCCTTGGGGCTCTTGGAAGGGCAGTGTCATGTGGGCCGTTATCATTAGCCACAACAGTGTGGCCCTCACTTCATCGGAGTCCTCAGGAATGCTGTGTAGACTATCATTTGGTGAGTAAATATCAATGGCAGAGATCCCTGAGCAGCAGCATGGTTGTAGTTAGAAGCTAGCACCCTTATGAAGGAGGGCCTATATGGAGGCCTGGAGGAAGAGTGACAGGGTCTGAGCCTCTGTGGAGAGGTGCCTGGTAAAGGTTAGATCAGCTGTAGTCACCCAGTCAAGACGAGACTCAAGCGTAAAGAACTAGAATGCAAACTGGGAACTGGGGAAGAAACAAAGTCACATGGATTGGGTAGAGTTTCAGCAGTGCCTGGTAAGGAGACTGCAGTCAGCAGACTTGGGGGACCCAGTGGCTCCCTTCAGGGACACAGGATATTATGCTGGCAGCAGCGTATCTAATCCTAGGCCCTACATACTGGTGGGAGTGGGGCTGCTGATAGACCTCCATACTGGGGGGTTAGAACTGGCTCAGGATCTAGCTGGGGCTCAATGTGCAGGTTAAATCTTCAACGCCTTTAGCTGGAGGTAACTGGGGTGGGCACTCTCTCCTTGGAGGTGATAAAAGGTCTTTGTGACATGGAATAGGTAGTCTTAATGTGGAAAGAATTAGATTGTTATTAAGGGAATATTTGTGATATTTCTGGGTGACTCTTACACGAGGAGAAGTATAATAATGTCCCAGAATAAATCATGTGTTATTGTTTTTTGGGAAACATACACTCTGAACCAAAAATTAGAATACATAGTGTGACAGATATGAGCATACTGATGAAGATAATTGCAGAAGATACTTGCAATCAGGATTGTTTTGGAAAATAGGAGACCATGTGATCACCAAGATATGCCTTGCAGTTAGAGGGCTTACCTCAGAATAGGAGGGAGAGAGTTTTGCATACAGGAAAGTAACAGAGGCTGCATGTGATAGGTGCTCATGAGAGGAGTTCAGGAAAGGGAGAGGGCTTGTCTAGTTGGGGTGATCAGGGAAGACTTCATAAAGGTGGCAGCACATAATTGGGTCTCGGTGGCTGAATAAGTTTTGAGCAAGGAGCTATTATACTAGGGCCTTTCAGGTGGAGGCACAGGATGAATGGAACCCACAAGTTTGGAAACAAAGAAAGAAAACTTGTAGTAAGTACAACTATCAATACATAATTCATTTGGGGGAATGGGATAAGGCAAGACTGTAAAGGTAGATTCCTCTGTCTTGTGGATCATGTTGAATGGAAGATTTGTCACTGTACCATGTGCTGGGAATGCAAAGATGGAATGAAGGAATGTATCTGGGAGATGCAGATTAAACTGGATTTAATATGAGATAAAGTATGTTCAGAAAGAGAAAAGAACTAAGGACCAAGTCTAGATTTCTCTGGGTGTAAGGAGATACTGAAAATTTATTCAGTAATATATTTAGGAGGAAACTCTGGGTGGTTCAGCATTAAGGCAGATAAGAGAGGAGTGGGTATCAAAACAGAATACTGCTGAGAAGTCAGGGAGAAGAGAGATGGAGACAAGATCACTGGAGTTGCTTTCTTTTAGATTGCTGTGATCTTAGGAATGTGGGTTCAGGTGAGTGGGGTTAGGATAAGGATGGAATCTCCAGGACAAAGGATTACAACAGTGGTTCTCAAAGTGTGGTCCCTTGACCAGCAGTGTCAGTATCATCTGGGAATTGATTTCTGCAAATTCTTGGGCTCTTCCCCAGGACAACTGAATCAGGAGCTATGAGGGTGAGACCCAGCATTCTGCGTTTCATCAAGTCCTCCAGGAGATTCTGATGGCTGCTGAAGTTTGAGAACTACTGCGTTATGGGAATTCATAGTGTTGAGCCCTAGAACCTCCAAGTGTTACGTCTAATTGTTGCAGTGTCTCTAGATCTAGGGTACAGTATTTTCTAAGGCTTTCTTATTTATCTTGGCAAACAAAGGCTGCCCCTCCACTGAGGATGATTTAAGGGGAGAAACGTCAACCTTGCAGCTTGTTATTTTGCATATTATTGTCCAAGTCTGTTGAGTCACTGGAGACTTTTGGGGTTCAAGAATCTTTCTCTCGTGTGCTATGTTTCATTAGGAATGATCGTTGGGAATTCTGTATTGAGATAAACTAGGAGGTCACATGCACTGGGGAAAGAATCATGATTAGCAATGTCTGCCAGAGGTACGGCAGGCAAGGAGTAGCGGCACACATTATCGTGTATTTACCATCCCTGCCATAAGCCTTTAGCAGGATCCCCAAGACACAAGATACTTTTGGAGGGGGTAGAAGCCTAGAGAAAGGAGAAAGTGTTGAGGAGCTGGTAAGGTGTGGGAAAGCAACTCACAATTTTTTGTAGGGCCTACCATGTTGGCTTCTAACGTATGTTCCTTATACTTGACACCAACATGCATACCCACACCTTGGCAAAGTTCTAGGAAATGTAAGAAACCTTGGGGTTTAAGAAAAGAGAGGAAAAACCTGCTATTGCTCATTAACAGTGTGAGAAATTGTATCGTTAGGGTCTGCTGTTCTCTTCTGGAGTCTGCTTTTGGCCTTTCGTTTTGCCTGCTCTACAGACATAGCATCCAAATGAGATTGTGGCCAGGAACAATAGTAGCTGTTCTCTTGCAGGTCCTCTGGGCTCCCCAAGACACAGCAGACAGTTCTGTACCCGGGAAGCTTTGTGTGTTCCTCCACTTACATAAACAGTTGAATTGGCTCACTGAGTGGTATTCCTTCATAGACAACCTGTTATCCTACTCACCATCTTAGTCAGGGGAGTTAAGTTATTTTACATATTTTTTGCCCTGTGGTAGTATAATGACCATTTTAAAGCAAAAATCTTAGAGGATGTCTTGAAGAGCAATTAACTGTGACACCTGGCATGAGAAAGAAGCAAATGATGTTTTCTTTTTTTTTTTTTCTGTACGCGGGCCTCTCACTGTTGTGGCCTCTCCCGTTGTGGAGCACAGGCTCCGGACGCACAAGCTCAGCGGCCAGGGCTCACGGGCCCAGCCGCTCCGCGGCATGTGGGATCTTCCCGCACCGGGGCACGAACCCGCGTCCCCTGCATCGGCAGGCGGACTCTCAACCACTGCGCCACCAGGGAAGCCCGCAAATGATGTTTTGTAAAGCATAAGATTTAGGCTTCCTGTGAGTTAGATATGAACAAATGGTTTTGCTATTCAAACTTAACAAAATCTGAGTCACTGTTGAGTCTTTAGGTTTATATGGAAGATCATCCACTCAACTGACAGTATAAATAATGAACCTCGGATATAGCTGGAGAAGCAAAGGATTGGGGGACAGGAAAAGTGTTTTTTTAGTTTTGGCATTAGCACTACTTTTGTGCTCTTGGGCAAGTCCCTTAATCTTTCTTGGTCTCAATATCTGGATCTAGAAATAAAGGGATTGAGCAAAGTACTCTATGAGGTCCCTTCTAGCTCTAGAATATTGGTTGTGTATCTGGGTTTGGCATTCATCTGACGACTTATTGGGTTGAGTGTATAGTCTTGCTGCTGGCTCTACTTTCTCTTTTTGTCAGGAAATGTTTGTTCTTTAGGTCCAGTCATCTGAGCCAATGTCTGGCTCCATATTTCCTTAGACACTGCTATGTGAAACCCTACCTGTTGGGAGATCAAATAAAAAGTCTCCATGGTATAATTTAAAATAAATGAAAAGTCCCACTCATTTCAAAAGGTCACCCAGAATGTCTGACATTTCTATTATTTACTTCTTTGGTTTGAGGCATTCAAATCTTGCCCATACATTAATTTACTTTCTGGGGGACATATTATATAAAATGCTTTGTGTGAGGATGCATAGACCTAATAGCTGCTCTTAGGAGCTTACAATCTGACAAATACATTATCGGAAAGAAGTCACACAATGATAACACCTCTAGAGTAATTTTTGAGCAATGGAGTGACCACTAAAGGCACAATGTCAGATGAAAGTAAACCAGTATGGCAGGAGATGGATTCCATTCTGGGATCCTGGCTTTGCATCTGTGGTCGGGGCCTAAATGAATGACACACATATAATTTTTCCAGTGCTGTGGGAAGTAAAAAAGACCTGAATTCCCATTTGAAAAGAAATTCAGTCTTCTCTGTTCCATATGTAACTCAAATTAATTTTTTAACATACTCTTTCAAGTAGGGATGCTATCAAGCCTGCTTTAATGAACACATAAGACACACTCATGGAGAAAATACCCAATACTTTGTGTGTTACAGTTCTCAGGCACCATTATTCCTTTAGATGTGCCAAGCATACCAACCCTGCCCACATAGTGTGTATTTGCTTAGGGAATCTTCATCCCTAGGGCAAAGATAAATTCCAGCCCTGGCAACATTACATTCTCAATTAGTGGACTTCAGATGAATAAGGAGTCAGTGCATTTTGCTCATAAAAATCAGTAGGTGGAAACCAGTGCAAAACGCTCAGTGATTAATAGTCTTGAGAGTGTGCATGTGTGAATCTTATATCCTGTGCAAGTACTGTGTACTAGTACTTTCTTGTACTAGAACTTACATGCCATTGGAATCCAGGAGCCATTGAACCTTTTAGAGAACGCAATTCTAAAAATTAGATAGAGAAGATCTTATAGGTTTAGTTAGATTTTTGAAAGCATACAAAATAATCAGACTTAGGTTTGTGCTTGGGAACCTGCCAAGGCACTGGGAGGCATATAAAGTTATAGATTAGCCCCAGGGTTTCAGAAATAGCCAGAGTACACTAGCAGGACTCTGAAAGAACTTGTGCACTTGTAAACTTGGCAGGCCTTAACTGTGAATGGTTGAACCAGAGCAGATGAACTGTTGAGAATGTTGAGAGAGCCAGGGAAGGAACTTGCTTATTTCTGCCTCCTGAAAGAGGGAAAAAATAATCCAAATGACAGACATCCAACTGGATGGTGGTTCAGTACTTGGAAAGCAGTGAGACTGAAAACCACCTGTGGTTGGTAATGGAAAGCAGACGTCTTAATTTTTATTTTTAAGTACTATTTTGGGCTTCATACCTCAAATAAAATGCCAGGGGCACAGAAGTGGACAGTTGCTTATGTGACATCAAGTGTAAGTCCTTATGACTCATACACAGTTCAGGGTCCCTATGAATTAGAAAGAGTGAATGTACTGGACTAAATTCAAAGAACATAAATTCAAAAGTAGACTAGCTGGCTTAAGAAGACAGATTAAGAGGCCTAAATATGTTTGACTTGGAATAAGAATGAAAAGAGGGGATATAATAGCCTTCTGTAGGTCCTTGAGGAGATGAAACTCAAACTAAATAAGGAGAGGAATTGTTTGGGGTGGTGTACAGAGGCACAGCTATGCCTGACATGATGAAATTGAGAAAAGGAAAACTCAGCCTGAATGTCAGGAAAATATTTCTTATACAAGTTCTACAAATTTGCCAAGGGAAGTGGTAGACGTCTTGTTATTTGAAATCACTTAGAACTAGATTGGAGAAACCACTCATATTTTTTAGTCCCCCACCCCACTTTTTCTCTATCTAAAAATCTGTGATTTCTTTGTTCTCACTGATATTTGCAAGTTCTCTAAATTAGATGTTCCCTGTGAAATTCTTGAAGGTATTTTTTTAATCTCTTTTTAATTTTAAAATAAATAATAAGAGTTAGAGTCACTGAAAAAAAAATCACCAGAATGCTTATTATTACATTTTTCCCCCTTCCAGAGTTCATTCCTTAAACTGCTTTGTTGAAGCTTATTTGGGTACATTTTACATTTTGAATGGAACTGCATTGCGACAAGAGTAATTTTGTCTGGGCACCTTGAAGTACTTAAAAATAAAAGGACTCTCATGGAATTAAATCAGGGATCAATAACAGAAGGGAACTTGGAAAATTCACCAATATATGGAAATTAAACAACTTACTCCTAAATAATCAATGGGCCAAAGAGAAATCAGAAAATACCTTGAAATAAATAAAAGTGAAAACAGCAGAATGAAAGCAAATCTTATAGTATGCAGCTAACACAGTGCTCAGGGAAGATTTATACCTGTAAATGCCTATATTAAAAAAAAAATTTCAAGTCGGTAATCTAACTTCTCCCTTAAGAAACCTAAAAAAGAAGAGCAAACTGAATCTAAAGTAAGCAGAAGAAAGGAAATAACAAAGATTGAGTGGAAATAAGTTAGAACAGAAAAACAACAGAAAAATCAATGAAAGCAATAGTTGGGTGTTCAAAAAGTCCACAAAAGTGATAAACATTTAGATAGATTGGCTAAGGAAGAAAAGAGAGAAGACTCAAATTACTGAAATAAAAGAGGGAAAGCACTGACTTTACAGAAATGAAGAGGATGAAAAAAGAATACTATGAACAACTGAATGCCAACAAACTAGATCATTTAGATGAAATGGACAGACTTCCTGAAAGACACAAGTTACTGAAGCTGCCTCAAGAAGAAATAGAAATTTGAATAAACCTATAATAAGTAAGAAGATTGAATTAGTAACAAAAACAAAATCTTCCCACAGAGAAAAGCCCAGAACCAGATAGCTTCATTGGTGAATTCTACCAAACATTTAAAGAATAATTAACACAAATCCTTCACAAACACTTCCAAAAAACAGAAGAACAGGGATCAGCTTATCAACTGGTCTACAGATTCAATGCAATTTGTATCAAAATGGTAGCTTGCTTTTTTTTTTAGGCAGAAATTGATAAGCTGATCCTAAAATTCATATGGAAATGCAAGAGACCCTGAATAGCCAAAACCATCTTGAAAAAAAGAGAGCAAAATTGGAGAACTCACACTTTCCAATTTCAAAACTTGCTCTAAAGTATAATAACCTAGACAGTGTGGTACTGGATAGACATATAGATCAATGGGATCGAATTAAGAGTCCAGAAATATACCCTTACATTTATGGTCACATGATCTTTGATAAGGTGCCAAGACAATTTGATGGGGAAAGAATAGTCATTTCAGCAAATAACACTGACACATCTGGAAATCCACATGCAAAAGAATGAAGCTGGATGCCTACCTCATACCATATACAAAAATTAACTCAAAATGACAGAATTTAAGAGCTAAAACTGTAAAACTATTAGAAGAAAACACAGAAGTAAATCTTCATGACCTTGAGTTAGGCAATGGTTTTTAAGATGTGACACCAGAAGCAACTAAAGAAAAAAATAGATAAAATGAACTACATTAAGATTAAAAACTCTTGTGTTCCAAACAATGCCATCAAAAAATTAAAAGACAATCTGCAGAATGGGAGGAAATATTTACAAGTCATATGTCTGATGATGGACTGGCATCCAGGATGTATAGAGCATTCTTACAATTACATTGTAAAAAAGACAAATAACTCTATTAAAAAATGAGCAAAGGATCCAAATAGATATTTCTCCAAAGAAGATATACAAATTGGCAGTGAGCACATGAAAAGATGCTCAACATCATTAGTTATCAAGGAAATTAAAATCAAAATCATAATGAGTTACTTCTTCAACTCACTCAGATGGCTATAATAAAAAAGATAATAACTGTTGGTGAGGATATGGAGAAATTGGAATTCTCACACATTGTAGGTAAAATGGTGCAGCTGCTGTGGAAACAGTTTGGCACTTCCTTAAATGTTAAATATAGAGTTAGCCTATGACTCAGCAATTCCACGGGTAGCTATATACTCTAGAGAATTAAAAACGTAATCCACAAAAAAACTTGTCAACAAATATTCATAGCAGCATATTTTATAATAGCTCAAAGTGAAAAAAACACAAATGTTCATCAGTTGATGAACAGATAAATAAAATGTGGTATATAGATACAGTGAAACATTATTTGGCAATAAAAATAATTGAGATAGTGATGCAGCCTAAATATGGATGAAACTTGAAAACATTATGCTAAATGAAAGAAATCATTCATGAAATATCACCTACTGTATAATTCCATTTATGTAAAATACACCAAATAGACAAAACTATAGAGACAAAAGTAGATTAGTGGTGGCCAGTGGATGGGGGATTGGAGGTATGAGAATGTTCTAAAATTAGATTGTGGCTGCACAACCCTGTGAATATACAACAAACTGTTGAGTTGTACACTTTACATGGTGAATTGCATGGAATGTGAATTGTGTCTCATTAAAGCTGTTAAAAGGACTCCATGACATCGGGCATCAATAAAGTTAATTATGAAAATGTTGTTCTTTTTATCTTAAAATGAAAGAACTTTTCACTCCTTTTCTTCCATCCTCTCTTCCTCTCTCTGTCTCTCTCAATCTCTTTCTCTCTCTCTTTTTCTGTCTGTTCTTTGACTTATTCTACAAAAGACAAAATTTATGACTCACAAATGACTCTAACTTTTAGGTGACTAACTTGATGAAACTGAGAAAGGAAAACTCAACCTAGAAGTCAGGAAAAATATTTCTTACACAACTTCCATAAATATGCCAAGCGAAGTGGCAGAAGTCTTGATACCTGAATTCATTTGAAACTGGACTGGATAAACCACTCACTTATTCCAGTGGGTGGGATGGAGAGGAGGGGTAATAGCATGCTTCATCACCTTGAAGTGGAGTGGGAGGCTCACTGGGGCACTGGTCCAGAGATTGGGAAAGAGACATTGGCACCCCTATCAAGAATAGATTCTGAATTCCTTTCTGCCAGGGGGAGGGTCAGGAGGGAATTTAGTATTGTGGCATGTCAATCCCCAGTACTGCAATGAAATGTTCCAAATGATGCCCTGGTGTTCCAGAAATGGGAGAAAGCCTTTTAGTAACTACTTAAAATACAACAGAACATAAAGACTGATGGTTCATGGAAAAAAAAAAAACAAAAAACCTCTGTAAATTATGAAATGCAAAACGACACGGGGGGCATGGTGCAAAACTGACACTAAATACAAAGTGTCATCTCCTGCCACTACAGCTTAGACTGTGCTTCACTAGGCAAGTTTTTATACCACGTACGAGGTCAGGAAATCAGAGAGAAGCTTTGCTCTCACAAAAATCTTTCCTACCTAGTTTGCTATTGCTGACAGTCCTTTGATAAGAAATAGTCTTTCACTCCATGATTAAAGCTAGTAGACTTGAATATGTGATATAATTGGGAGTTAATTTTCAAGAGTAAATGTTTTCAACAACGGGTACCAGGTGGTACAGCTATTCCTTCTTTGCTGTGCCTGAAGTATTGGGAAAGCATGAAGATCCTAAGTGCTGGGGGGTGCAAAGGTAGGAAGAGTAGATGGTGACAGGCCTTGAGTGTTAGGATGAGAAATTTAGTCACAGATAAGAAAAGAAGATTCTTGAGCAGCTTAGTACATAATGAAATTAATGACCAAGGTCATTTTGAGAGTGTATTCAACTGGCAAGATTGGGCACAATGACAAGGCAAACACTTTGAAAGATGTGGCCATAATCCAGACATGAGGGAATTTGAAATATTAGAATAGGGTTGTGTCTGCATAAGTGAAAAGAGAGGGACACGTTTAGAAGAGATGGTGGAAAAAGAACCTCCACCTTGAAGGTGCTTCTCTCTAAGAGTAGCAAGAGCCCATGGTAATTGGGAAAAGGAATCACTCTGCTCATTTATTTCTCTCCTCCCACCGACCCCTCTCTTTAAAAATCCTTCAATAGTTCCTCAATGCCTTCAACATAAGGTCCAAATTCCACAATCATGTTAAGTGCTTCTTTACCGTCTGCTTCCTGCTTACCTTTTCAATCCATCTTTTCTTCCTGCTGACCTTGAACTCACTGTTCCAGTCACCCTGAGCACTTCTGGGGTTTGTAAAGAATGCCTCTCCCTGGGGTATTCCTTCTTTTTGTACCTACCCTCCACCTCTTCCGCCTGAATAGGGGTGATTATTTTGCATACTTGAGACCTTAATGTAGACATCACTCTCTGCAGAAAATCTCTTCATCCCCCTGCCTAGCACAATGGCTCCCTATGTGAGCACAAACTATTCCATACTGAATGACTCTCCCAATTTTGGTAGGCACAGAAATCACCTCCAGTATTTCTTAAATGCATACTTCCAGAACTCAGACTGAAGGCTCTGGTTTAGTAGAAGTTGGTTGAGCCCACACTTTTAGAAACACTGCTCTATTGTAATTGCTTGTTTACCTGTTAGCATAGTGGACTGTGTATCATTAGGGTGACTGGACTGTGGGTCTAGGAGGGCAGAGACCATTACAATCCTGACACCCAGCACAGGGTCTGATATGGTACAGATAGTCATTAGGGAATTGTCACGTAAGTGAATAAATGACGTGAGAACAGGAAAAGTGAAAAATGACCCAGTACTGCAAACTTAGGGAACAAGGAGGTAATGGAAAAAATGGGAAGGGGTGTCTATTTGTGGGAGAAAATGATGAAACACTCACACACTAATTTCAGACAACAGGTGGGGACTCTAAGACGGTGCCCAACCTCCTGTCTGGCACTGACTACGATGTGGAAAATGGCCCAGCCCTGCTTACATTACCTATGCACTCCCCAAGACTCAGATGTATGTTTTCCCCAAAGGCAGTATATAATTTTGAGAACTGCAGTCATTTTTTCCATGTTCTTTTGAAGGCTGTAAAATAATTTTAGATGCAATAGTAATTCTAGGTCCCTGCTTACCCTTGACCTTTGAAGTTTGATTCAAAACATCACACACCTCTCAGCTTGGATGTTGGCAAGTTAATGATACACTGCTGCAGGAAAAACTTGGTCTCATTTGCACAAGGAGCTGGAAATCTTTGGTAATATTATCTTACCTCAACTTTTTTTGTGTGTGGATACAACTGAAATATAGTTTTGTCAGTGTATACGCAAAAGATGAAGAACTAGGAAAAATAGCGAAGCTTCCTAGTGTTTATGGAACTGACGATTGTTATGCAATTGTTGTGAAAACTCTTCAGCACCCATGGTGACTCTTCTAGCCCAAGAATAAAGAGGATAATTTCCAGCTAAGTGAGTGCAAAGCCTTTTTTTAGAGTTTGAGCTCCTTTTACCCCTTTCCTACATTCAGTCCTCGTCCTTGGTTTCTAAATGATAGGATTCCCACAGAACTAACTACTAAACCTGCCCTGCCAACCACTCAAAAATTCTTTAGCTTTTTAACCGGTGATATCAACTTTAAAAAGAATAATGTCTTTATAAGGCAAGCAGTCAAAAAATCCAGCTAATGCCATTTGGTCCTTCTCACAGTCTACTGTGAGTCATAGTGATTTGTGTATATTTCTTAAGATTCCCTACTAGGAAGCTAGCATCTTGAGGATATGGGACAGATATTCTTCTCAGCACCTAACACAATGTTTTATTTTTTATTTACTTAAAAACTTTAAAAAAATTGAAGTATGGTTGCTATACAATATTATTTAAGCTACACGTTTACAATATAGTGATTCACAATTTTTAAAAGTTATACTCTATTTATAGTTATTGTAAAATATTGGCTGCATTCCCTGTGTTGTACAAGACATCCTTGTAACTTATTTTATACCTAATAGTTTGTACCTAATGCAATGTTTTACATTGTCTAAGTGCTTAATAATTATCTGCGGAATGGATGAATTAACCTGTGCACATTTCTGGTGCTGGTTAGCTGGTTAGCGTGCAGTGCCGGACACGTACACAGCTCAGTGAATACTGGCGAATTAAATGTAATGATACTGTCTCCTAACATCTCCATAGTATTTATTGTTCTGGGGAAGGGCAGCTAATCATGCCCTGGAGAGGCTTAGGCACCCTCTCCTGGCGGTCATGTTGTCTTCAGGCATGGATGACGCTGGGCCTAGAAGCATGGTTAGTTTCTCTGAGTTGGTGGAGAATCTCTGGTTTAAGAGGCTGTGAGACCACACCTGAGGTTCCATGGTACATTGGTAGCAGAGTGGAGACCAGAAACCTTCCTGGACAAATAGGTGGCTTTTTGTATGCAATTACAAACAACCAGCTTTTGAATGAGCAGACACTTTCTTACATGGAACTTGGCCTTTATCTTCTTTTTCAACTTACTGAATTGAAAGATTTTTTTCCCTGTCTTCTTTCCTTTTACTGGCTTTATTTGGGAATGAACCTCTGCTCATGAACTCCCTGTTCTCTTTAAGAATAGTTTTCTAGTAAGTTTTCTTCATCCTGGGGAATCCAAAAACCCACACTGTGCTCTATTTAGACTCCCGTATCTCCCTGCTACCTCTTCCTCTGCCACATGCTGCTCTGCTTGGTGTAAAACTGCCAATTCCCAGTCAGGAGGGAAGCGCTGTTTCAGCTGGGTGATAAAAGATACCATCTTTTCTTTCCATAACAACCTAATGCTTTCTCCTTCCCCCGTGATCCTGCATGGATGTCCTCCTTAAAGTCATACAATAACTTTTCTGCTGATTCTAAAATATATTAATTTGGGGGCTGTGCACATGTGTGCTCAGTGATAAAGTTCTCTTGACTGAGAACCATCGTGAGAAAGGTCTCCTTCAACCCTGATGACGCGTCAGTGCTTAAAATGGGCTCATGATATCATACCCCTGCTCTTCCATATAGCAACACGATGACAACACACACTGACACAGTGGTATACTCTCCGTCCTAAGCTGCAAATACACCCATGTAGTATTTTCTTTTTTTCTTTCTTTCTTTTTTTGTGGCCTCTCCCGTTGTGGAGCACAGGCTCCGGACGTGCAGGCTCAGCGGCCATGGCTCACGGGCCAAGCCGCTCTGCGGCATGTGGGATCTTCCCGGACCGGGGCACGAACCCATGTCTCCTGTATCGGCAGGTGGACTCTCAACCACTGCGCCACCAGGGAAGCCCCCCATGTAGTATTTTCTTGCACTCTCCTATTCCCCACTGCAGCCAGCATCTGCAGTCACTGGCAAGGTGTGCTTGGTGGCTCGACCAGTCAGACGCCAAGTTCTATCCGGTTCCAACAGCAGTGTCTGTGTGGCAAGCTGGCTTCCTGCCGACACATAAATCTGCCACAGCCCCTTAGAGCATTCCTGGAAGCCTGGACTAGGACTGGCTGCTAACCTCCAGGGAAGCGAGTGGACCACCACGACCCTTCCCTGGGCTGTAGTAACTGTGCGGTAGGATTTCTTAGGATTGGAGAGACTTTCTGAGGCTGAATGCCTGCTTCTTCGGGCGACTGCTCTGTCTACTGCGTCAACCTTGATTCTTCTCTTGGTGCCTTCCCATCCTCTCATGCAGAAATGTCCTCCAAATCAGAGCCAATGCTCCCCTGTCTCTGCCTTGAGATGGGAACAGTGGGAGCTCGAGTCCACCAGCTAAGTGGCTGTGGGGAGAGAGATGGCTTTACTTCTTTTTTGGTACAGATTGTGCTAAATGGTCTACACTGGCCCCTGTGAAGTCCAAATCAGCATGAACAGTCTGACTTTTTCACCTCAATTACAGCGACTTCCCGTGCTTAGTAGGTACTCATAAGAGGTATACTTATCAAGTTCCTTTGCACATAGGCACGTAGTCAGGCAAGAAGGTCCCCTTTAAGTAGATGGTAAATAAAGCTGTTTCATAACTTCTACCATCATTATACTTTATGTTGGGAGACTGGGCAGAAAATAATAGGAAGTCTAGCCCTTTAGTAGGGAAGTGTAAGGCTTTGGAGCCAAGTGGTCAGAGTTTGAATCCTATTTCTATACTTACTAGAAAAACTACAGATAATAATAATAGAGATAATCATGATAGCATACAGTAATAATATAAACGATAATAGAATGACATATAAATAACACATAATCTTTGAGAGTACTACATTTGAAGATCAAATGTAAAAATGCAGGGCTTCCCTGGTGGCGCAGTGGTTGAGAGTCTGCCTGCTGATGCAGGGGACACGGGTTCGTGCCCCGGTCCGGGAAGATCCCACATGCTGCGGAGCGGCTGGGCCCATGAGCCATGGCCGCTGAGCCTGCGCGTCCGGAGCCTGTGCTCCGCAACGGGAGAGGCCACAACAGTGAGAGGCCCGCGTACCGCAAAAAACAAAAAACAAAAAACAAAACAAAACAAATGCATAAAATGTCCTTAACACAGCACCTGGCATGAAGTTAATACTATTCAGTGCTTTAAGAATATTTTTTTCCTGGTCTCTTTGCAGGTCATCAGCATGGATGTGAGTCCACACTCTGCAGTGTCACTGCAGTTAGCATGGCTGGTGGAAGAGCCTTAAGCAAGTTGGTTTGAGGTTGAACTTCCTTGCTTAAGTGGCTGCACAGGCCCATTCTTACTGTTGTGTGACTTGAATTTTTCAGCTTCAACCTTGATGACAGGTTTGTGTAACATGCTGCAGGGCTCCCTGTAATTGTGGTTGGATGAAAAGAATATATGGGATAATGATATGACTTTTCCCCACCCCTTGCTCAATACTGTGGTGCAGAAGGAAGAGGCCTCTCCAGAAAGCACTTTCAGAACAGCAAGAGCACATGTGTTGGTTTGTCTTAGAATACAGAATTCCTGGATTCGGTTCCTGGTGGACTTGGTCAGGCCCTGTTGGGCTGAGGTTCGCTCTAGGAAATGGTTAGAATTCAGTGCTCTGCAAGCAAGTGCAATTCGTGGCCACTGAAGACTTTGCAGAAAGGTTAATGTTTGTGAAATCCTCTAAAAGTTCGTATTTTCCACACAACTGGAAATTCCAGTTACCAAAATTGAATCGTCGCTCTTTGACTATAATTTCCATTGCCTTAGTTGGTAGCAAGTCTGGGACTGCTCTTAATTAAGGGCTCATACCGTTCGTCCAAATTCCTCCTTCACCAATCTTCATTTGCCTAACAAACTGAGGGGCTTCCTGGTTTTTTTTTGTTGAAATCTAAGAAGAGAGTTTAAGTGTCTGTGCAGTCTCTACCATAGCCTGGTGGTGAGCCGACCACCATTTCCTTTCCTTTTACCTACTTCATCAGTGATGGTTTTAAGGACAACAGAAGCCCACATTAGAGCTTTGCAAACTTTAATGTGCAGACAAACCACTTGGGGCCTTTATTAAATTGTTGATTCTGATTCAGGAGGTCTGGGGTTGACCTGCTATTCTGCATTTCTAACAAGCTTTCAGGCGATTCCCATGCTGCTGGTATTTGAATCGAGAACCCAGGTATAACTTCATCCCAAGTTATACACAACGTTCTGTAGGGATCCAATTCTCCAAACATTTACCGGGCCTTTCAGCAAATCTAGCTATTTTTTTTCTCTCGGAATCCCCAGGTGGCCGTTTCTGATCATTTTGTCTTTCAGCAGTCCTAAACACTGTAGATTTATGAAGCCTTAACTTAGCTCCATTTCTCTCGATCAGTTTACCTTACGTTGCTCTTTTTCATCCACTTAGAATTTCAATCCTAATACGTGTAGCTGTTTCTGTGACAAGCAGTATATACATGTATAGAAATGTAGAGTCAGCTGCCGGGACTCTCTTGGGGCCATTTTGCTTTTGCTGGCCTTTAGATTTTGAGTTCCCTTTTGTTGATCTCACCATCAGATTCATGACTCTGTCAAGCTCCATGATATGTACCACCTATCAGTGTCCCTTTTTAGGGTGTCTGCTACTGGCACTTTCCTGGGTAACTCTCACCTGCATAAAAGTAGCTCTTAATTTTTTTTTTTTTTGGTATCATCTGCTGCATTGTTTAATGGGCACACAGAAGCAAGCTAGGATTTTTTTGATTATCTTGTGTGATGGAAAAATGAACAAACAAACCCAGCCAGGTCTTTGCTTAAATGTGATTTAGCAGAGACAGCAGCCCTGAGCAACCTGCATAGGATAGTGTAGCCTGACTTTATCTCTCTCCATAGTATGCATCCCTGAGAGGATTTACATTTTTATTTGTTTATTGTCTGGATCCTCCCATCAAAATGTAAGCTTCAAAAGAGAATGACTTTTTTAGGGTACAAATGAACTTATCTAGAAAACAGAAATAGAGTTACAGATGTAGAAAACAAACTTATGGTTACCAGGGGGTAAGGGGGGGAGGAGGGAAAAACTGGAAGATTGGGATTGACATATACACACTACTCTATATAAAATAGATAACTAATAAGGACCTACTGTATAGCACAGGGAACTCTACTCAATACTCTGTAATGGCCTATATAGGAAAATAATCTAAAGAAGAGTGAATATATGTGTATATGTATAACTGATTCACTTTGCTGTACACCTGAAACTAACACAGCATTGTAATTCAACTCTACTCCATTAAAAATTTTTTAAAAAGTGAAAGAGAAGAAGAAGAACAACAACAACAAAACAAGAGAATGACTTTTTTTATGTCAGATCTGAATAGGTCCTCTATAAATATTTGTAGAATGAACGAATGAGAGAGCTGTATTTCCTAGCAATAATCTTCTAAGCATAGTGTCATATTTCCAATTAGAAGTTTATTGAGACCAGGTACCTTATCCTGCTCATCTCTGTGTCTTATGCAGCTGCACCCAATACATATTTGTTGAGTGAATGAATAACTGTAGTGTGGAGGAAATAACACAGACTAGAGAAAGTGAGCTGGGCTCAGTTTCTAGCTTGGCCTTGTATTAGTCGTGTGACTTAGGCAAAGTTATCATGCCTTCCTGAGCTATCACTTCTTCCTAAGAGGATAAAAGTTCTATTTTCATATGGTTATTTTAAGGATTAAATGAGATAACATGTATAAACCTCTTAATATAGAAACTTAACCACATTAGGATCTCAATGTATTGATGTTGTTGTTTCTCGTCCTAACCAATATTAACCTCTTATTTCCTTTCCTCCTCATTGTACTTCCCTCTTTACATTCAGTGCCAGGTACTAACCCAAGCTTTGCAGTTCCAGTATCCTAGATTAATGGAAATCTTAGACTTAACCCAAAGACTCAGATAAAGAGGATGAATAGCCACAAATCCATCCTTTGTAGGATCTTAAAAATATGTCTAAATATATTCAGAATCCAGCTATTACTGCCTCCCCCTTTGTCCCTGGATTAATGCAATTGGTTTCCTTGATTTTGCCATTGTGTCCCCTACATTCTATCCTCTGTCCTACAGACAGAGCGATCCTTATGAAAAAGCAAGTTAGAGCATGTCACTCTTCTGCCCCGCTGGCTTTCCATCTAAATCAGAGTAAATGTCAGAGTTCTTCAAAAAGCCCACAAAGTCCTGCAAAACGTCATTCCTCTCACATTTCTGAGCTCGTCTCCTACTCCTATGTCTTCCCTATACTCATTCCACTCTGACTCCAGTGGGCTTCTTGCTATTCCTAGAGCATGTCAGCAGGCATGGTCCAGCTCCAGGACCCTTGCACTTGCTGTTTCCTCTGACTGAAATGCTCTTTCCTAAAATATTTATAGCACTCGCACTCCCATTTCAGATTTTTGCTCGAAGGCCATTCTTACAAAAAGGTCTTCCTTGGACCTCTTCTTATAAATTTTGATGCTCCCACCCTGGAAGATACATGACCTTTCCCTACTTTATTATTATGATTTTTCATAATCCCATATCATTGTTGGACAAACTATATATTTTAACTTATTTGTTTATCAGCCCAGATTAGAATATAAGCTCCATGAGGATGGGGATTTTTGCCTATTTTGTTCTCTGCTCTGCTGCCAGTGCCTAGCACATAATACTAGGTGATCAGTGAATGTTTATTAAATGAGTTGATGAGTGAATAAGGGAAGTGGGATGGATTAGGGGTGGGCTGGGTGTCCAGGTGGGAGAGTGAACTGGAAGGAAGAAGGGGCAAATTTAGAATCCAACATCTGCTTCTGTGACCTCAGGCTTGGCTGGCTCAGAGGTGGCCTGACTCCTGTCGCCTGGCCCACTGACAGCTGACACCATAACAAAGCAATGTGCTGGAATGAATCAGGAATGCTGGAAAACCTCCACAGGTCAGGGTGACCTCAAAAGTGGGGATCCATGATCCCTGGCTGCGTATTCCATCAACTAACTTAGGCCAGAGAACTTCTCTAGTATTCCCCTCAGCTCTCAAGGAACAGATATGAAAAATGGTGGGTTTCCAGAAACATCTCAGTGGTAAAGCAGAGTTGACATCTCTGTTTCCTGTCTTTCTGGATTATGCTTTTGCCAGCTTGAAGGAGACGATTGACTGTGTAGGTTTAAAATGTTCCTTTAAGAGTCCACTTTATGTCAGAGAGTGAAGAAGAGGGTTAGTTAAGCTAAGTAGAACTTGGAAGGCGATTCAAATGCAGTTAGTCATCATCTTTAACCTTTGTGTTTTCATTGTGCTCAGGAAGCACGTTTCTCTGGGTCACTTTGTCTTGTGATGTCTCACTCCTCATGCCATTATTCCTAACCCCAAAGGATACGGGCCACTGGCTCAGATCAGCATTGGTGGATTGCTTCCTTCCTTTGGAGAGTGGGCTGGAAAACTCTCCTCTCACAGGTGTCTCTGGGGGTGAGGAAGATGAATCAGATTGCAAGCCAAAACCAGAAAAAGAGAGATGGGATGAGGTTGGGAAGAGTCACTTTGTAATTGAACTTGACTTTACCTTATCCTGAAAGAAAGTCTTTTGTGTTTTTGTGGAAGGAGTAGCAACCAAATCTGCTCCAGGATTTTAGGCCCCATGGGCAGCTTCTCCTTCTGTGGGCCCATCCCCTCCTGGAAACCCCCTTCCTGGCCCAGCTCCCATTGGATGGACTCTGGGAACACCACCTCCCACCGTTGACCCTGCAGCCCAAGGAGTGGTGGTATCTTCGTGGTTTGTTTGTCTTGGTGAAGTCTCCTCTCCTTTGTTTGGATTCTCAGCTTTTCCATCATCCTTGTAACTAATCTCTATATCAGTTTCCTTTTGTTTGAGAGATACAGAATTGCTTTTGTTTTCTTCACTGCACCCTCACTGGTCTGCTCAGCTCAAACCGTTCTTTAAATTTTATAAAGGTAGGACCACTTGTCATTTTGTCTTTGAGATTTTCTTTTTATTGTGTAAGCTGAAAATATTGACTTTGATCAGTATAGATGTATATACCTTTCCAGTCGTGTCTTTGTTTAAAATTTATACCATATTGTCGGTTTCCTGAACATGTGCAGTGTGACATTGACTCTCTGCTGTAGACTGGAAGCTCCTGGAAAATGTGTGAAGAGCTTTTTACTAGTCTCCACTGTATCATCAGATGTTCACCACAACCAGAGCATGGATTTATTTATTTATTTAAAATTATTTATTTATTTATTTATTTATGGCTGCGTTGGGTCTCCGTTGCGGTGCACGGGCTTCTCATTGCGGTGGCTTCTCTTGTTGCGGAGCACGGGCTCTAGGCGCATGGGCTTCAGTATTGCAGTAGGCGGGCTCAGTAGTTGTGGTGCGTGGGCTCTAGAGCGCAGGCTCAGTAATTGTGGCGCACAGACTTAGTTGCTCCACGGCATGTGGGATCTACCCGGACCAGGGCTTGAACTCGTGTCCCCTGAATTGGAAGGCAGATTCTTAATCACTGTGCCACCAGGGAAGTCCTCAGAGCATAGTTTTAGAATTTTGTTGAATTTCTCTAGGCCTCAATTTCTTCATCTATAAAAGAAGAAAGTTGTATCTGATGGGTCACTTAAAAACTTTAATCCAGCCTCAAAACTCTTTTCGGTATTTCAAGTATAATCTAATCTGAAACTCAGCATATAAAGTGGGAGACTCTAGGCTCACCTCCTTGACCTCCAGATGACCTCCCCTTGTTGTCTATAGTGGCCTGAATCGCCACTGCCCAACCCTGGAGTGTAAAATAACTGAATAAAGAGTGCTCGGTTCTGCTCTAACAGATTTTGATGTTATGCTTTTTGAAAGAATCCAGTGATCCTGTTTTGTCAGAATTTTGTTTCTCAGTTTTAAAACTAAGATGTAAAAAACAAACTTTTTTAGCCTGATTTTACTTATCTTTACGTATCCTACTCTGAAGGAGAAAAACCCATGTATCCTTGGAATAGCTGAGGTTTTAATGGGAAAAGTGCCAACAGAAAAGTATCTATTAGAAGAACTAAAATTGGGAGTGCATTTCTAAGAGGATGTTCAAGTTTCCTGGGTGCAGTGGCCCTCAGACATCGTCAGGGCCTGCCTGACTCCCTGGCCACTGTGCTTCTCCTCAGGCTGAGACAACATCTTAGCCTCACTCCGCTCCTTCTCCAACCCTCCATCAATCCTGTCCTCGGTGGGACTTTCAGGGGCTCTAGCTCAACACTCCCATGACAGCCTCGGTCACTGTTGCTGGAACTCTGCTTTTGGCTTTGCTCCCAGTTTAGCTGTGTCCCTGACACCAAGCTCCCCTTAACCTTGATACTGAAGCAAAATTTACCTTGTTTCCTGTGCCTGGTTCCCAGTCCTGATAACCTGCTGAGAGTCCCAGCCCGGCCCAGACCCACCTTGCCAGTTCTTCCCTCCGGCTGGGCACTACTTCCTGCTTAATGACCTCTTACTGCTGGTTACCCTCAATCAGAATCTCAAAATATGGCCTGATTCAGGCATTGCTGTGGACTCTCCCACTGCCAGCCACTCTGTTAGATATTATTGACAACCCGTCCCCTCATGGACTTCTTTCTTAAAGAAATCAGGTGTTTGTTATCCTTTTGGATACCCTGAATAGCTGACGAGTCCGGACTTCCTCTCACTCCCCAAAGGTGGTCTTTTTCTTCATTACCTGTGCTCGGTTCTAAGTCCTGTCTCATTATGGTCTCTATGGTTCTAGACCAGTTAAAACTTACATGTCTAATCTGGGTCAGGAGCTAGTATTTGATACATGAGGCCCTTTGCCCATCACAAAATACAAATTCTTTTCCGGTTCTAAGCAGTATATTTCCCTCGTCCACTGAACACATAATTATGGAATGCTAGGTGCTAGGGATACAGAGATTAATAAAGAAATGGTCCCTGGGAGCTGCCAGTTTTGTAGGGAAGAGATTTTAAACAAACAATTGTAATATATTATGATAATGATGTAAATAGCTCCCAGAGCACAGAAAAAAGAAGTTGAAATTCTGAGAGGTGGTGATAGTGGTGGGGGAAGGGATAGTTCTAGGGAATCTTGAGCTGAGCCTTGAAGGAGAAATAGAAGCTCATCCCTGGTGCGAATCAAGGAGAAGGATGAAGACGTATTTGGGGAAGGTCAAGTTAGTGGGCATGGCTCTAACACCAAAGATATGAGGGGGAAAAGGTAGAAGATGAAGGCTGTGTATGCCAGGCCCAGGAGTTTGAGTGACACTGTTCAGCAACTGGGGCTATGGGAGAGTTTGAAGTAGTGGATTATCACAGTCAGATTTGCATTTCAGAAAGATTCTTTGGAGGAGGAATTTGTTGGAAGGAGGTGAGATTAGTAGTAAGAAGCCCACGAAGAGGCTCTACTATAATAGTTGAGGCAAGAAGTGATAAGTGCTTAAACTAAGACAATATCGGTAGAGATAGACTGGGGTGGTGGAAGATTTAAAAAGTGTCTGTGAATAGAATAGACAGGATTGGTGATCAGTTGGAAAGAGAAGTAATGAAGAAGAGGGAGCTGCTGAGTCTAAGTCTCAGAAACCTGGGAGTGATAGAGGGTAACTCCCAGGTTCCTGCTTTGGGAGTTGAGTAAGGAGGGGGGATACCATACCCTAAAATGGGGAATGCAAGGGGAGGTGATGTTGAACATGTTATGTGAGAAGGGTCTGGAGGATGCCAAGTGGAGATGCTCCATAGACGGTCCACAGTCTGAAAATCAAATCCAGCTCAAGAAAGACTACTTGGCTTGAGATTGATTTAGAAACCATAAATATATACAGGGTGACCATAAGTTCTGAAAACAGAGATAATAATATTTTGTCATGTTTTATAATATAGTATCAATGAATCATTTCTTCTGTATCCACCCATGTTTCCAGACTTTATGACCATCCTGTAGAAATCTGTTAGAGCCAGATAGAATACAGATCAACCAGATAGGATATATAAAGTAAGAAGAGAAAGGGACGGGACACGGAGTCCTGGGAATTACAATATTTATGGGGCAAAGGAGACTGAGAAGAAACAGAGAGGAGGTGAGATTTAAAGCAAAGAGAAAGCCCGAGAGCAATACTTCCATGGAGACGGAAGGGAAAGTGGTGAGGATGAATAAGAATGTGCAGATGTCAGCCCAACTTGCCATCAAAACGCCTTTAAACCTGTTCCCCCAGTGGCCCAAAGTATTACTTTCTCTAGAACAGTGGTTCTTAACTTTTACAAGGTAACAGGTTCTTTAAGAATCTGATGGAAGCTTTAGACCCTCTTCTACACGAGTAGCAGGAATGGAATGCAGTATCCGGGGGGAGGGTCATAGACTTTCTGCCCATCATCCAAGAATCCCAGGGTAAGACTCCTGGCATTTTGTAAAACTACTTTTAAATACTAAACTACTTCTCAGTACTCACAGGGAAGGTCTTAATCTCCCTGTACTTTGGGGGAAATGCTGCTTTATGTTCTTCCGAGAAAGCTGAACAAGAATCAGTGTTATGCAGTAGCATGATGTTATTAAGTTTATCAAAGCCCAGATGATTTTTTTTTCCATTAGAGGGAGCTTTTTCTTTCCTTTTTTGCCATTGTCCCTTTTCTCAATAGCTTCAAAAAATTTTTCTTAGCTGAAATTGGCTTTAGCTTAATTTGCGTAGTTGTTGTTGATTTTTGTTACCATAAATTACCTCAACTTGTAAGTCTCAGCCCTTAAAATTTTCAGAAAAAATTTAAGGATCATATCCCTTCCAGAGACATGTTGAAACATATTTCCCCCCAATAGATCTAACCCAGTTTCATCGCTTCTTTTCATTTGACACTAGTGACCATGTCTTTTAAAAAATACTCCTTGATTTTGGCTTCCCTGACACAGTGCCTTCCCTTTTTGCCTCCTTCCTCTTTTGTGATTGTCTCTAGGTCTCTTCGGTTGATTCATTTCATAGCTGAGGGCATCTTCAAAGGCTCTGTTCTTAGCTCCCTGCCCTTGTTTATTTTTTACCCATTTCTTTTCATTCAGTTTATTCTAGCAAATATTTACTGAGTGTGAACTCTGGTGCACTTATTAATTCTCATAACTGCAAAAATTCTGTCTTTGTGAAGATTTATGCCTTCAGATTATTCTTCCAGCTCACAGTTTCTACGGCTGCCAACCATGTCACCTTGCGATGTCACGCTCTTCTCCCCCTTCTAACTGGCTTTCTTACAATTTGAGCTCTCCATGCCAATCCATGGCCTCATTAATTTTCAGTTACTTGGCCTAGAAGTCTGGGATCTCGTCAATGTTTGATAATGTCTGAAGAGACACAAAACAAAACACAAATTCTCAACCAGAACTCTGATGAAAACTCTGAAACCTTGTTAGATTCACAAAACATTGTTTTCAAACTCATCCACTGATCTTTAGTCTCTCTTGTAACTGTAGTGATTCCCCTTTTAGTCCTGCTGTTTTTCTGTCTTCCATTATTTTTCTTTTTTCTTGTTTTTTTCCCCTCTTCTTTTCTTCCTTTTTGCTTCTTGTATTTTAGGTTCTTCTGTGTCCTTAATCTGTGCTGTTGGATCTCACATAGCTCTCCCTTATATGCTTTTGTACAAATATATATGTAGACTATGCCCAATAGATATCAATATTCCTATTGTTTTAGACATATTTCACATGTTGATAATTTAATGTCAGGCTTTGAAATTCTCCACTCAGTATCCAGAATTTTTTTTATCCAACTGCTCTTCACTACCGTCTGATGAAGCTTGAAAATTTTCAGATGAATGATTAAAATGGTCAATGATACCTAGCTGCAGCCTTGCTTGTCATGCCCTAAATTTTACAAGCTTTATGTCACAATTCAGTTTCTCTTCTCTTCTCTCCTTCTATGGTTCTCACTCTTAGAGTACGGTAAATTAGAGATCAGAATCATACTCTGAACCCTCTAGGCCAAACTGTGATATTCTGACAGAAAGCACACACACATGTCTTATTCAGCACATTAGGGGTTCAATTTCCAAAGAGGGGCAACCTTAGAAAAGGTGATAAATGGGCTACAGTTGAGCCTGGTTCCATCACTAAGTTTGGTTCTTCATTTTTAACTAAAACTTTTTTTTCCATGAGGGTATTTATCACAATAGACATATGTTTTTAATGTATCCATCAGGAGGGTGTGTGGTCTTGTTTATTCTTGATTAAAAAGGCTATGTCAAATAAGAATTATTTCAAAGTTGCAGTAAAAATTGGAGCAATAAGATGGTAAGGGGTAATTAAAGGATGCGGCTTTCTTTCAGAAATAAAAATGAATCTGGAGACCACATGTACTCTCCTCCTCCTTAATGAGTGTGATGAAAGATGTCAGGGTAAGAAGTTATGGAGATTGGAGATACTCCAACTACATGCTAACATGTCCGATTCAAGCCCAGATTCCCACACTGACTGCATTTGGGAATTTGCACCTTGCAACATTGTACACTAACGGGCAATGTGCACATTTCAAACCATGATGATGCTTGGCCATAGCACTGATAGTGTGGATGTCAGCTCGCCCCACTCTCCCACCCCACACACATTTTAGACGGGAAGTATAGTTACTTATCCTTCCCATTTTGAACTCTTGGACTACAAACCATAAATTACCCAGGTTATGTCTCATGAATTATAGCCATTTAAGGACTTTCTATTTCAGCTGGTTTGACTTGGAAAACTCAGACAATTGAGAATGAGAAATATCCTGGAGACAAACTGTTTTTACTATACACAGTGATGTTTTCTTCTTTTTTTCAAAAATTTTTTGGGTATATTGGCCAGCAAGAAAAAATTCCAATCCTTTTGGTCAGTACTGAACAATTTGACCCCATGTCTTTGTGTCTTTTGAGAGTTATTCAATGAGTCCATCATAGCACATGAAACATCTGCTTCTCTGTCCTATTTTGTGCTTTATTTGTCAATTCCCATTGGTTTAAAAAGTTTCTGTTCCTTTAATAGGACTGTCTCTGTGGATTAACAGTCACGAACAGAGTGATGTGCTGATAATGACCATCTTCTACTTAGAATTTGGTTAATTTCAATCGCACTTGAAAAATGTGCTCTGAGATCTCATTTAAGGAAAATAGAAAAAAGAATGGGATGGTCTGCCTATTGTGTCCCTCATTGAAAAAATAAGAAATATAAACAAAAACAACTTGAGAAAAATATAAACAATACTCTGTGTGTGGTATAGTAAATAAATGCTGTGAGAATAGCAAGGGTAGGTTATAAGCAGTAGCTTTGTATTCTTCAGAGGGCCTTACAGAAAGGTTGATGGTAAACTTGTCACTGCACAGATGGGGAAAGAATTAGGGGAACCTTAGTTTCCTCCTCAGAATGAAACACTTTGCCTCTGACCAGTTGCTTATGAAGCTACTAAGCTACAATACTTCTTCTGCTACTTAACTAGAGCACACTTGTAAGTATGTTTTTACATTTATTTCATTTAAAAAACTTTAAAAAGTCACCTAAGAATCCACTGAGGCTAGCACATGCTTTTATTTGGGGATGTGTCAAGATTAATTATCTGACTCATGAGAGAATAAACACAAACATTCTTAGTGGGAATTAAGGACTGTGTACTAAGACTTTATTGCCTTTTCCAAAAGACTTCATTGTACTACTCTGAGTAAAGAACATCTCAAATCTTCTCTAAAATGTGTGAAAATGAAGGATGAAGGGTCCTGCTGCTGGAGCGGCATAGTAGATGGAGTTGATGTTAGGTCTTGGTGTGTCCTGCCTTTGTCTAAGTTGACATGTCCTTGGACAAGTTACTTAAACTCTCTGAGCTCAGTTTTCCTATATGTAAAATGGGGATAACATACTACTTTTCAGAAATAAAGAAAATTAAAGTATGTCAGTGTTTGGAAAAAAGTAGATGTTCCAAGAACTGTAGCTGCTATTACAACAGCAGCAACAAGTAACAACAATAATAGCTAACACTTAAGGAGGGCCTATATTCTATAGGAGTACCTATATTCTTTCAATTGGTCCTATTCTAAGAGCTTTATGTATGTTATATAATCCTCACAACAACTTTATTGACTCCATTTTATAGATAAAGCGCAAAGAGTTTAAACTATCTTTTCCCATAGTTATTTGCCCCATGGTGAAGTATAGCATCGAAACCACTAAACATACTGTTTCCAAAGGTCTGCATTAAAAGCAGTGTAATGAAACATTTTAGAAAATGGTGCTCATTAACGAGACTTGGAAATTCAAGAAGATTCTCATTCTTTCCCTTTGCTTAGTGCATCAATTTTCAGTACATGCCCTTTAGGAAGGGTAATATTTTAACATTTGTGGATATGTTTCAACCTCAGTTGCTATATTCCTTTGGTGAACTGTCCCATTCTAGGAAGTACACTATTTGCCTTCGTAAAACCTAACAGCATCTGAAACTAGTTGTTATTAAAGAATTTGTTAGAATTTTGACATGAGGCAAATAGGATGACTATAGACTGGTGTTACAATTTGAAAATGATTTTAGATTTTTATGCTCATTATTATACACAAATGACATTCAAACCTATGAGTCAGTGCTCTTATCTGCTTCTTTTGGTACTTAAAATAAAAAACAAAAACAAAAAAACAACCAAACAGCCTAGTTTAGAAGTGGAATCATAAGGCCATTAAGTAGTTGCACTTTTTGTTTATATTTTACTTTCTGTTGAAAAGGCAGAATTAAAAACACATTTAAAACGTCAGAGCATTCTGCATTTGGCAGGCGCTATTTTAATTAGACAATGATCATATTTTCTTTCTGTTCTTCAGACTCAAGTTATAGCCTGAAACATTTAACATTTCTTACCGTAAAATTTAGATAGGTTAATATAACTTTCATAGTTTTATAGTGACTAAGTACGTAAGTAGTTATTATTGAGATTACAAAACAGGATGATGAAAGTCCAAATGGGGGATTTGTTAAAAAATATACAGAGGGGCTTCCCTGGTAGCGCAGTGGTTGAGAGTCCACCTGCCGATGCAGGGGACGAGGGTTCGTGCCCCGGTCCGGGAGGATCCCGCGTGCCGCGGAGTGGCTAGGCCCTTGAGCCATGGCCGCTGGGCCTGCGCGTCCGGAGCCTGTGCTCTGCAGCGGGAGAGGCCACGGCGGTGAGAGGCCCGCGTACCGCAAAAAACAAAAACAAAAATATACTGAGAAATTAGGTATACTTCATAAAATTTATTAGTAGGTATAGTGAGTTTTCATTATTGTTAATAATATGCACATTTTTAACACATAGGCAATTTCTAAATCTCACTGGAAATGAAGAAAATAAAAGGTTTGATCTAACTTTTCTCTTCCTGAACATCCTGGGTAATATAATCACTAGAAACTGTAATGTTGTACTATTATAATGTCCATAAACTGAGTTAACAAAATAATTTGTTTCTGATATGAAGAGTACTAATGATAATTTGTAATATTTGGACCTTCATTTCCTTATTTTGACAGATCAGAAGTTTAATGATCGTAAACGGGTTATTTCTTTTGTAATTTTTTCGAGGGGAGGGCAGGGGTTGAAGAATGCCTGCATACATTATCTCCTGGGAATTGGAAATCTAGGTGAAGAGAATTCATTTGTCTTATTAATTACAAATGTCCTGCAGCTGGAAGAGGTGTTGGCCGAGCCCAACTCCTTGAAGAAGGATCTATCATACCAACGTTTTATTGACATTCCAACTAGTGGTTTTACTGCCGGGGGGAAAAGGTCCAGGCTGTGTGATCTTGCCTTCTTTTTTTTTTTTTTTCATAGTCTGCTTATTTTTAATGTATAAAGTCAGTGACTTCACAATGCATTGATATAAGCTACATGAAAAGAGGAGAGAGCCTTACTGTTTGAATCCCCAACATCTAGAAAAGTCCCTAGGATATAGCAAGTGCTTAATAAATGTTCACTGAATGAAAAAAAAAAACAGAAAAGGATCATGATTACATATTTTGAAATAATTCTTTCCATGCCTGAATTTATTCAACATTAATTGAGGGCTATCTTATGTCACATACTATATAAATACCTGAGGAAAGAGAAATGAATAAACTTTATTCATGTCCTGAAGAAGCTCACCATCTATTGGACAGGTGGACAAATATAACTCATTGCAGTAAAAAGTTTGGGAAGTGATGCCAAAGTATGCATGGGGGCCTGTGGAAGCGTGTGGCAGAGACACTAACCTAGAAACAGATTGCTTTTCTTTAAGACAATGAAAGTTGCCCCCTTACATTAAGTAAAAAGAGGTAGGTAGATATTATATGTGAATTCAGTGTTTCATCTGAAAATAGTAGGGAAAAATAAACAGACTTTGAGGGGAACTCTCTCAGTTCCACAAAAGCTCACGTCAGCCTAATGTAAATGCTCTTGCCACTCTTAAATTCTTTGAGAAAAAAAAAACCATATGCTAGAATACCAATTGAACTTAAATACACATTATAATAGGCAAGTTATGTATATCCAAATTCAGGCAAGACCTATATTTTCTTACTATTGTCAGACTTTATGTTTCAAATTAGTCAAGGCTTTTAATTTTATTTTTAAACCGACTTTAGTGAGGTATAATTACGTAGAGTGTAATTCATCCTTTTTTAGGTGTACGGTTCAATGAATTTTGGCAAATGAATACAGTTGTGTAACCATGGCCCCAATGAAGATACAGAAGATTTTTATCACCCCATGAAGTTCCCTCCATGCCGCTTTGTTGTCAATCTCTTCCTCCTACCCCGGCCCCTGGCCACCACAGATTTGGTCTCTCTGCCTACAGGTTTTCCTTTTCTAAAGTAAATCTTATGTAAATAAAATCATGCAGCATGGGAGGCTCTTTAGTTTTTATCAATGAAAACTAAAATATAAGTTTTTAATAAAAATAAAATATAAAAATGTAAGTCCCTGCTTCTTCTTATGTCTGTGTTCTGGTCATATTCATTTCTTCACTGTTTTTGTTTTGGGTGCCAGGAGGGCATTAGACAGGTGATGAAAAGGACATTACAAACAAAAAGGATTGATTATATGGGAGCTGAGAAGAGTGGTATTAATATGAGAAGTGAATGGACAGAACAAATCCATTCCGTCTGCTTCTACCTGTGGAAAAAAGTAGATGCCCAGTTTTTGCAATGTCCACCCAATAGCATTAGCTTTTTCTCTATTGAGGTTACAAAAAAGTAATGTGATGACATATTTCCTTTTCTTGTATGTACAGAGAAGAGGGTTCTTAGTAAACTGAGGATTCCAAAATATGGATCTTTCAACATCCTGGACCTCTCTAGCTGTGCTAATTTCTTTTCTCTGTAATAAAAAGCGTTTACGTTCTTTGAACGTTGTCAAAGGGGAGATGGTGAAGGACAACAGAAAGACTGTTTTGTTAGCTGTGCAACCTTGAACATGTCTCTTATTCCCTTTGAGCCTTAATTTTCTCATCTAGAACATGTAGCTTAATAATAATAATATCTTCCTCATAGGGTTGTTATAAGCACTGAATGAGAAAATGCAAGTAAGGCCCTGTTTCTGGGCACAGTAAACACAGAAAAAATTTATTGTCCTTTATTCTTTTCTTCTTATGCATGTAATGAAGGGTAAAAAATAGAATATTTTAAAATAATATGTAATTCTTATTGGTATATCATAACAGCAGTAAGATGACTTGTTGGGGATGTGGAAAATTAGAAGATGTGGTACCTATCTTTATGGTGCATCCACTTTAACTGAAAAGGGGAAACAGCCCTCTTAATCAGAGAATGTTTATAAATCAACATAAAAATCAGAGTTTGATAATTCAGTATAAAAAATATAGTATAAGACTGAGTAAATGGGGCTAAAATTAAGCACCAGAAATTTGCCTGTTACAAAAAAATTTTGGATGCTAAACCCGTCTTTATTTATTTATTTATTTAGGGCTGTGTTGGGTCTTCATTTCTGTGCGAGGGCTTTCTCTAGTTGTGGCAAGCGGGGGCCACTCTTCATCGCGGTGCGCGGGTCTCTCACTATCGGGGCCTCCCTTGTTGTGGAGCACAGGCTCCAGACGCGCAGGCTCAGTAGTTGTGGCTCACGGGCCCAGTTGCTCCACGGCATGTGGGATCTTCCCAGACCAGGGCTCGAACCCGTGTCCCCTGCATTGGCAGGCAGATTCTCAACCACTGCGCCACCAGGGAAGCCCCAAACCCAAGTCTTTGAGGAGGTGGCTGGCCCAGACTGGCAGGCAGGCAGGCCAAAGACAGGGGATGCAATGAGTAAAGGCAAGGAGGTGGGAATAGTTAAGGATGAGGGAGAAACAAAGAGGAGATGTAGTGACTCACATGGGGGGCTCTGTTATAGGGAGCAACAGAAAAGAACTGAAAACTGTTGGGAAGGTGAGAAAGGGAGGGGGTGGGGCAGCTAGAAAAGGCAATCTATTGAAATAAGAATTTAAATAATGCTTATAGTTTATCTGAAGTACAATCTGGAAGGGGTTAGGGACATGATGGAAACTGTGTGAGAGAAAGACTGTGCTTCCAGCACCATGCACAGTGGTTCAGTGGCTGTCTCTGGAGATGTGTGATGATGTGAGGCACCATGTGTAGCCACTCTTGCATCCCTCTCCCACTGCAGACATCAATAAAAAGCAAGACTCTGATCCCAGATGCAGCCTCAGATCCTTCTCAAGACAGAATTCTTGAACTTACTATTTGTTGATTAGAATTGGCAAAAGAGATGAAAACTATTGCCTTCTCAGAGGCTTATGTTAAAGTATGTAACAGTTGCTAATGAGGCATCATTGGGTGAATATATTTTGCAGGTCTTAGAGTCACTGAGTATTTCGAATTTACTCTGCAGCAAATCTCCATCAGGCTCTTGGCGGAGTCTGTCACAGAAATGCTTTTCAACAGCATTATGTGAAGGATGATATGACATTGCCTCCTCTAAATATTTTACAAGCTTTGCAAACTTAGAGGATAAGTTTACCAAATCTGTGATTTTTGTTTCTCATTATTTATGTTTTTTCATAGTCATTAAACATTCGTTTGTTAAAGCCTCAACACATTCCATTACCCTACGGAATTAATTTTTGCACCAAAACTATGTTTCAGAGCAATTCAGGATTAAATTAATGTGACAGGTCCTATTTATCAATATGGCAGTCCAACGCTGGAGGACAAAGGATGATTTATACGATTTATTTGTGTGTGTGTGTGTGTGTGTGTGTGTGTGTGTGTACATGCATGTGTGCATACACGTCTTGTATAAACTTGTGGGCTGTGCCCTGGTATTTCTTTCAAACTGGGGGATTTCTGATAAAATAATCTTCTAAATACCTCAACATATGGTTTAGATCATCACAGAGAAAAAACACTTGTAAATGCACATAGAGGGCACCCCAAAACATGTACATCTTACCAGTTAACTCCCTTTGGAGTCAATGTAAACCACGAAAGATAGTCATTTTGAGTCAAATTCCAACATATGTATATTTTCAAAGTATCTTGCTAGCTTGAATTGCGGGAGGTGCTTCAAGTAAGAACAACATGGGAAAAGCATGATACTTCCACTGTGTGGTTATAATTAGGATATTTTCTGACAAAAGGTCGAAACTATTTTGAATGCCCATGTTGTTATACATTTTGTTTGTCCTAAGAGTTGGTAAAAGGAGTAAGAGGGGCCAATCATTTCAGATGCTTATTTGATATTATGATATTCCAGTGGCCTGGTATTGCACAAAATAATAATAATAAAATAATAATTAAATCCAAAGTTCAGCAGATGGTGCCAAAGATTTTAGTACCTTTAGCATTTTTGATGCAGAAATGTGAAATCACCCAGTTTTAGACGTGGAGAGGCCTCAGAGATGACTGACCAACTTCCTCATTGTACAGATGTACAAACCTAACAGCAGAGTGGTGTGGGAGTTGTTTGAAGTCACGCAGTTAGTTAGGACAGAGTTGTTACTGGAATCCATGTCTGTAGACTTATAGTTCTATGTCTTTAGGTATTTACCTATTTTTCCCTCTTTAAAAGCTTCACACTGGAAAATTCTTTAGTCATTGGAAAATTGGACCTGTGTTGGGGGTACTCCCTGCTGGGCTGGCGAGAAGAGGTGAGAGGTGGTGAAGAAACTTGTATCCATGACCTCTGTGGTGAGCTGACATATGGAGCGGGCATGGAATGGGGCATCTCTTTACTGAGCTCAAAGCCAGGTGACTTCTCCTTTCTCTGAACTTCCCACCGTTCACTTGGAGTTTAGTCGCGGAATAACCAACCTTGTTCTGTTACTTGACAATGTTGATAAATGTCGTGATTTCCTTTTTTATGTGTGTTGTCCTGTTTATGTAGCACAGCAGGGATGGCCACTTCAGAGCCAAAAGACTGGAGTGGGGCTACCACGAGACCTCCGTTGACATGTCCAGAATAGGTTGATGGACACTGAGTTCGGTAGGCTGGGGTGCGGCAAATCCAGGGAGATACCATTTTGATGCTGTTACTGTGATAATGTTTTCACCTACGTATCTCCTTCTTGTTCATCTGGCAAACTCCTATTCATCCTTCAAGACTGACTACTAATGCCTTCCCTTCTCTGAATCTTCCCAAGACCACTTTTCTCCTTTCTCTCTCCTTTCTGCTCCCAGAAAGCTATATTTGAAATACGGCGTTTGGGCTGAATGGTTTCTGAGATCGCTTCTGGTATTTAACATTTCCTAGTCCTTTTGACTCTTTTAAGCATTTTGGGATACTTGACTTGGTACCCATACTGGGTTTTTGGGTGAAGACATGGAACAACTCATGTGTCTCCTTGGTTGGCCTAGCACTGCCTGCTCCTGGCGACCAAGCCCTCCAGCTGGTGGTCAGTCTGGTACTGGTTTCAATCAGGATTAGGGGAAATTTTTCTTCCAGGGCACATCTACTGGGGATGGGTTTCTTGAGGATGCTGAGTCCTGCACATCCAGATCCCTGCCTGTTGAAGTGGCTGTACAGCTGGTGTGGGAGGACCCGTGTCACTGTCTCTCTCGCCGGCTGTGCTCCTTCTTTGCCTTTCTATAAACAGATGACCAGTTGGGTTGGTCACTTCAGAGCCATTCTTCTCTTCCTTCCCTTTTCTTTTCATGAGATCGGTATAACTATATCTGCTTCAAAATCTGCGAGCCACCCCTTCATTATTTTTCTTCTCTAGAGGGAAGTGTCTCTTTTCTTTCTTTATTTCTTTTTAAAAATAATAGCTTTATTGCTTTGCCAGGCAAAGGGGGACACAGCAGGCTTGTGCCCCATAAAACTGCGTGTCCCCGGGAAGTGTTTCTTTCTTTCTTTTTTTTTTAACACCTTTATTGGAGTATAATTGCTTTACAATGGTGTGTTAGTTTCTGCATTATATCAAAGTGAATCAGTTATACTATACATATGTTCCCATATCTCTTCCCTCTTGCGTCTCCCTCCCACCCTCCCTATCCCACCCCTCTAGGTGGTCACAAACCACTGAGCTGATCTCCCTGAGCTATGCGGCTGCTTCCCACTAGCTACCTATTTTACGTTTGGTAGTGTATATATGTCCATGCCACTCTCTTGCTTTGTCACAGCTTACCCTTCCCCCTCCCCATATCCTCAAGTCCATTCTCTAGTAGGTCTGTGTTTTTATTCCTGTCTTACCCCTAGGTTCTTCATGACCTTTTTTTTTTTCTCTTAGATTCCATATATATGTGTTAGCATACGGTATTTGTTTTTCTCTTTCTCACTTACTTCACTCTGTATGACAGACTCTAGGTCCATCCACCTCACTACAAATAACTCAGTTTCGTTCCTTTATATGTCTGAATAATATTCCATTGTATATATGTGCCACATCTTCTTTATCCATTCATCTGTTGATGGACATTTAGGTTGCTTCCATGTCCTGGCTTTTGTAAATAGAGCTGCAATGAACATTTTGGTACATGACTCTTTTTGAATTATGGTTTTCTCAGGGTATATGCCCAGTAGTGGGATTGCTGGGTCGTATGGTAGTTCTATTTTTAGTTTTTTAAGTAACCTCCATACTGTTCTCCATAGTGGCTGTATCAACTTACATTCCCACCAACAGTGCAAGAGTGTTCCCTTTTCTCCACACCCTCTCCAGCATTTATTGTTTGTAGATTTTTTGATGACGGCCATTCTGACAGGTGTGAGGTGATACCTCATTGTAGTTTTGATTTGCATTTCTCTAATGATTAAGGATGTTGAGCATTCTTTCATGTGTTTGTTGGCAATCTGTATATCTTCTTTGGAGAAATGTCTATTTAGGTCTTCTGCCCACTTTTGGATTGGGTTGTTTGTTTTTTTGTTATTGAGCTTCATGAGCTGCTTGTAAATTTTGGAGATTAATCCTTTGTCAGTTGCTTCATTTGTAAATATTTTCTACCATTCTGTGGGTTGTCTTTTGGTCTTGTTTATGGTTTCCTTTGCTGTGCAAAAGCTTTGAAGTTTCATTAGGTCCCATTTGTTTATTTTTGTTTTTATTTCCATTTCTCTAGGAGGTGGGTCAAAAAGGATCTTGCTGTGATTTATGTCATAGAGTGTTCTGCCTATGTTTTCCTCGAAGAGTTTGATAGTGTCTGGCCTCAAATTTAGGTCTTTAAACCATTTTGAGTTTATTTTTGTGTATGGTGTTAGGCAGTGTTCTAATTTCATACTTTTACATGGACCTGTCCAATTTTGCCAGCACCACTTATTGAAGAGGCTGTCTTTTCTCCACTGTATATTCTTGCCTCCTTTATCAAAGATAAGGTGACCATATGTGCGTGGGTTTATCTCTGGGCTTTCTATCCTGTTCCATTGATCTATATTTTGTTTTCGTGCCGGTACCATACTGTCTTGATTATTGTAGCTTTGTAGTACAGTCTGAAGTCAGGGAGCCTGATTCCTCCAGCTCCATTTCCGGGAAGTGTTTCTTAAGTCTCCGGTCTCTGGACCCTCTTGCCTCTCAATACTACCCCTCTCCCAACACACAGGCAGGCGTGCGCGCACACACACTCACACACACACACACACACACACACACACACGCACCAGGGGTCATCTGAGGAATCCATGGTTCTCTCTACATTATAACTATTCTCTGGGGAATGGCTGGGGAGTCTGAACTTTAATTATATGTGGTCACCTGGACGAAAATATACGTCTATTACTCTCTATACCCTTTTCTGTTTTGCTTTTTCTTCTTGGTTCTCATGCCAAACTGACCATGGTATATATTGTGTGTAGATAGGTTTCTTAACTCTCCACTACAACTAGAATGTAAACTCTAAGAGAACAGGGACTCACACTGTTTTGTTTGCTGCTGTACCCCAGACCCTAGAAGAGTATTTGGCATATAGTAGGTTTTAAATAAAAACATGTTGAATAACAGACCCTCATTTCCCCTGAGCTAACGGTCTTGCACCAACTACCTTGCTCCTCTGTGCCTCAGCCCAGGGTTGGGATGGGGGGGAAGGGAGGAGAGGCAAAAAGGGACCAAAACTCCAGATAGGTTGAGGACTGAACTGAATCAGAAGGAACTTGTTTCTTACCTACCGTCTAGAACTCAGTGAGAAGATTGTCTTGCTGAGGCTGTCAGGTTAGTACAGCCACTGCAGCTAGAAAAGACATGAAAGGGGGCTCATGTTCTTGCCTGCTTTGGTGAGATGCAAAAGTCTTGAGAATAGAAGAGCTAGGATTGGGCAATCACAAATAGCAGAGACTTCTAGCTGGAGCCTGAGACCGGGACTAAGGACTTTAGCAAAGGGTGCCAGGCTGGTGCTCAAAGAACCAGCTGCACCTTCAGGTACAAGGTGAGCCACTCCACTTCATGGAGAGGATCCACAGCGCTGAGGTCCTTCCTCCCAGCACCCCTCCCCCCAACAGTTATGTAACTTCTCCTGCAGAGACACAACCTTGAGAGAAGGAGAATGAAGGAAGACATTCTGAGAAGAAATAATCAGCCCTGCTAGAGAGGTTGAACTTTGAAATGAATATCTAATCCATTAAACACCAAATGAAGCCAAAAGAGGCTGAGATAACTTTAATCCACAAATATAGTTTCTTTTTTCTTTTGTCATCACTGAGCACATGAATTTGAAGGCGAGATGAGATCCATTAGAGATAATGAAGGTAATGCATTTTTAAAGTATATGTAAGGATGGGGTAAACTTAAGCTATCCCTCCTCTTTCCCTACCACCATCAGCCCCAAATGATTCTTTAAGAAGAGATTTAATGAATAGAAGTTAGAATCAGCAAGCCTAAACCTGCAGATTGCATAGGAAGAGAGTTCCCCAAAGTCTTGGTGACTTGATAATCACTCTTAGTCTTTAAGCAGGGGCCGGGGCTTTCTGTCTTTGGGTATCCTGAGTGTCTAGCGTGGCCTCTGCTCCAACCCTCCTGGCCAGAGAACCGTCCCCTGGTGCACTCTCTATAGACTTGTGTCCCCAGAGCAGAGGGCCTTGCACATCCTTTGAGCCTCTGCCTTTCCTGCAAACGTGCCATTGACTGGGGACACAGAGAAAATGCCTTCTACTGGGGACAGCTCCATTCTCTTTGGTTCTTTGCATATCATGGTGACAAACTTTATTATCCTAACACTTGAAACCAAAATTTCTCTTGGTTGTTTTGTGTAGGAAAACATTTGATAACTCTTGGGGGTAAATACTGAGAAATGTGGGTTAGCTGTAGACAAGGCAACAAAAGAGCTAGATGGCCAGCTCTGTACCCGAACTGAATGGGGAGATGGGGCGAGGGGTGCAGGCATCAGGGAGCCAGCAGTGGAGTGACTAAAGACTTTAAAGAACAACTATGTTCATTTCGTGTTTACAGATTGCCACGCTCACAAAGCTTTTGCAAGTGTTTTTGCTTTTGTGTGTTTGTTTGGTGTGGAAGTCAAGAAAAGTGTCTGATATCCCTACGTATCTGAATTGGAAGATAAGAAAACTATACAAAACCAGAAGTAAGTCTGCAGGTGTCGTTGGGAACATGAGGAACCCAGGACCTCACAGAAATTTAGGGGACAGCATTGATCCTTCCACAAATGATGGAATGGGGATTCCTAGACAATCTTGTCTAGATTATAGACCAACATCTGGATTACATTAATTGAACATCTTGGCCAAACCTAATCCCTCTCCCTTCTGTCTCTTCCTCAATCTCAGTGAGCTCTTGTTTCCAAGGCCTTTTAAGTTTTCATTCCTTAGGTGGAGCTGTTTTCTATTCTCTTCAGAAAACATGGAGGGAAGGAGGAGGGCCCACATTCTCTATTTGGGTTTCTCATTTCCAGGGTGGAGCCACTGGCTGGTTCAAAGGAGGATACATGAGAAACAGAAAATTCTCCACACAGGTTCCATATCAAAACCACATTTTATTGATTTGGCTGTGAATATATTATGTGTGCAAATATTGAATGAATTTTCTAATTGAGGAGCTGAGAGGTGTGATTTTAAATCTGGCTGTCCTTTCCTCATTAAATATATGTGTCTGCTGCACACGCTCACCGATTTCTCAGGGCCCAGATCACCCCAGTTTCAATTTTCTTTGCAACAAAATGCAGCTGTTTCTGTGACTCTCACAGAGCCTCTGAAGCTAGTATGCTGTAGTCCACAAGCCTTTCATCATGTCCCACTGCATCCAGGGTCTTTGGTGACACTGGACTATTGTAAGGACTTTTTAAATTTAAGAAACCAATTCCCCAAGTTTAAATTGCCTTAGAAAAATAAGTAACTCTTGGGCTTCCCTGGTGGCGCAGTGGTTGAGAGTCCGCCTGCCAATGCAGGGGACGCGGGTTCGTGCCCCGGTCCGGGAAGATCCCACATGCCGCGGAGCGGCTGCGCCTGTGAGCCATGGCCGCTGAGCCTGCGCGTCCGGAGCCTGTGCTCCGCGACGGGAGAGGCCACAGCGGTGAGAGGCCCGCGTACCGCAAAAAAAAAAAAATAATAATAAGGAACTCTTTTCTTGACTCCTGTAACTGAATGGTCCTGGGGTAGAGCCCTGCTTCAGGTATGGCTGGATCCGAGAACTCAAATTACATTGATTTGGAGTTAGTCTGTTATATACTTAGTGTTGACATGAGAATATACATTAAAAACCCCATCAAAATATTCTCTCTTTCTCCCATTTGTTTATGTATGTATCTTCCTATTTCTCCACTATCTACCGACATTTCGTCTATTGCGTAGGAATAGATAAGTCTCTCTTGCTCTCTCTCTCTTCTTGGTGGAGTTACTCAGGAGCCTGCTCACAGATCTGTGAGTTACACAGCTGGCTCAGCTGGTTTACAGTCTGATATAAATTAGCCCCCACTAAAATGTAATATATACTTAACGCTGGTGCACACAGATGCTAGTGGAAAGTTGTCCTCCCGGGAGTCGTGCAACTGTAGCAAATAACCAAGAAAGGAGAAGATGAGACATGCAGAGCACTTTATTAGTCAAATGCAGCTTTGTGCCTTCTGGTCTCATAAATGAGTTTCTCATGGCAGATAAAGAAAATCTGTCACTTAAATAACCAAAGCAGTTAGCACATGCAAAATCACTCATCCAGTTGGTCAGAAATGTGAGGCTTAGAGCCTGCCTGTTTTGATTTTGATTTCCAAGAGATACAAGTTTAAAATGTTAAAAATTTCATCTGGCTAACATTCCAGGAAAAAGCAGCCCCAAATGAAGCTTCCATTACAATATTTTCCTTCTGATTTTTAATTTCAGCATATATCATATACACAGTGTTTATAAAGTGTGTATGTACAATTTAAAACAAACAGTAGTGTACCTAACCCCTAGATAAAGGCATAGAATGTTACTAGTAACTTAGAAACATATTATGTGCCTCTTGCCAAGAACATCTCCCACTTTTTCCACCAAGAGGTAACCACTGTCCTTTGCTTTTCTTCATGGTTGTATCACCTATATATGCCTCCCTAAAAAGTATATCATTCAATCTTGCCATTTATGAGCTTTAAATAAGTCGACATAATACTGAATATATTCTTCTGAGATTTGCTTATTTTGCTGAACATTGATTTGGATTATCTATGTTGATGTCAGTGGCTGTCGTTCCTTCATTTTCCACTACTTTATAGTAGTCAATTGTCTGTATATGCAACAATATATTTATCTGTTCTATTGTTGGACATTTTGTCATTTGAGACAATGCTACTGTGAACATTCTTGTCCCCTGGTTATATGTTCAAGCATTTCTCTTGGAGTTGTTGAGTCATGGAGATATATATGTTCTCATTTACTAGGTAATGCCAAACTTTTTCCATGGGGTTGTTTGATATTAGCCAACTCAAAAATGTTTGCCAGTCTGGTATGTGTGGAGTGGTATTTCATTGTAGTTTTAACTTGCCTTTGCCTAATTCCTAATGAGGCTGACAATTTTTTCTGTCTCTACCATTTTCCTTTCTTCATTGTTAAAGTTATAGGGCATGTATATTTCCTCTTCCTGTTCATGTAGTTGATATTTTTCCAGTGAGTTGTCTTTGTAGGACTTCCTTATATAGTCAAGACACTAGTCTTTTGTCAGTTATATGTGCTACACATATCTTCTTTCAGTATGTGGCTTATCTTTTCATCTTTTTTATGGTCCCCTGTATGAATTACATTTTTAAGTTTCATAATAGTCAAATTTATTTTTTCTTCTGCATTTTTGTACACTTTGTATTTTGTTTAAGAAATCTTTCTCTAATCTGAGATCATAAAGAATTTCTCCTTATTATCATAAAAAGTTTTGCAGTTTGCTAATCATATGTAAGACTTTAATTCACCTGGAATAAATTATTGGGTTTTGAGGGGTAAATAATCAAGTTTATTTTTTCCTATATGAATGGCCAATAATAGTCCATCTTTTAGTCACTGATCTGCCAGGCTTAAATAGACTTTCCATTATCTTAGTAATGTTTCATTGGTCTACTTGGCTATCCTTTGCACCAACATCATTCTGTCTTAATTAGTATAGCTCTATATTAAGTCAATAGCCAATAGTATAAAACTATCCACTTTGTTTTTCTTAAGGAATGTCTTAGTGTTTCTTTTGTCTTTTGTTCTTCCATATATGTTGTAAAATCAGCTTTTCAAGTTTCACAAAAAACTCTGTTGAGAATTTGATTGGGATATCATTGAAAATATGAATAGCTTTGGCAAACACTGACATGTCTATTATCTGTCCAATTGTTTAATGTCTGTCAATGAGTTTTATCTATAAAGGAAGATCTTTTGTTAGATGTGTCCCTGATATTTAATATTTTTTTATTTGTAGCTCTTGTGCATGGTAACTTTTTAAACTTTTAAATTTACATTTTCTAATTGATTGTTGCTGGTGTATGAAAAGGCAATTGATTTTTTTGTATTGGTTTTAAAAACTTCAGTTATCTTGCCCAACTTTTTTTTTTTTTTTTTACGGTACGCGGGCCTCTCACTGTTATGGCCTCTCCCGTTGCGGAGCACAGGCTCCGGACGCGCAGGCTCAGCAGCCATGGCTCACGGGCCCAGCCGCTCTGCGGCATGTGGGATCTTCCCGGACCCCCGAGTCCCCTGCATCGGCAGGCGGACTCTCAACCACTGCGCCACCAGGGAAGCCCCCAACTTTTTTTTAACATTTCTAATAATTAAATTTATAGTTTAAAAACATTATGGAAATAGCATAGCATTAAATCTTTTTGATGTTTGACCATCTTTGTTTTTTAATTGGAGTGTTTAGTCTATTTACATGTATTGTGATTACAGATATATTTGGATTTATTTCTAATCTTATTATGTTTTGTATTTGTATTACCTTTTCTGTTCTTTTCCCCCTGCTCCCCACCCTCCCCCTACCACTCTCCTCTACCTCTTTTGCATTAAGGCTTTTCCCCCCATCTCTTTTTTACTCCCTCTATACCTAATAATTATAAAGTTAATTGTCTTTACCCTCCTTCAAAATAAGGGCAATATTTCTCAGAATTAACCATTTTGAATCAATTTTCCCAGGTACTTGGTGGGCCCTTTCAATTATATCTATTAATATCTTCTCTTATTTGAAGAAAGTATTGTTTTCTTCCTTTTCAGGGGCTTGAGTTATACATACACTAGATTTTATTTGTTAGTCTTCTATTTCAACAACTTTCTCTCTGATCATTTTTACTTTTCTCTTTCTTTATCTCATTTTTATTCTTTTTTATTTTCTTGCCTTTCTTCATTTGAAAATATTCTCCTTTGGGTACCTTGTAATTTATTCTCCATTTCTGAGGGTTTTTTTTTTTTCCAACTTTTTTCCTCACATTCAATTAACTCATTCCATTTCTTCCCTTTTGGGGGTACATTTCTATTCAGTTTTCAGATTTCTGATACTAGGTTTCTAAAATTACAAATAAATGTTTGATATTTAGTTCCATTTAGAGTATTGTGTTATGATTTTCTTCTGCTTTGTAGTTGTTTAAGGAGAATTTTTATCAGGTGAAATGTTTGGCTTTGCATATTCTGTTTTCTTATTACAGTGGCTTTGAACAGATTTGCTCTGATTTCTCCAACTTTTCGGTACTTCATAAGGAGTAGGTACTTCATTGTGATGGTGGTTGGAAAGTGAAGCTGTTTGCATGTCTTATGATCCTCTTTTATTTGTACAGAATCATTACTTTCCTCCTCTTACATACTCCTTTTCCTTCACTTCCACATATCAGAAGGGTACTTCCTCTCTATCTTTTTTTCTTTCAGAAGTAGTGCTTCTTCAAGACTACTACCTCCAGTTTTGCTGAATTCCATGTAACGGGTACTATGATTCACTAAGTTCCAGATTTGTGTTTACCATGTTAGAGCTAGGTGCTGGACTTTTTCTGGGAGTAAATTTGTCTTTGTTTTATGTATGTCCTCCACCTATCTCTTTCCCATGGAATATCTTAAGACTGCCTTCCCACTACTTTTTGCACCAATAGACTAATAGTGGCGGGAGGAAATCTAGTAGTGTCTTTGTTGTAATTTAAAATATATTTATCTTTTTACAAGTAACTTGAAATATTCTGTCTCCTGGGTCGTATGTGGTTGATTTGTTCTCCTTTCTGATCTTATGATTTTGGGAGGACATGTGCAGAGGTTGAGATTCAGGTAGCTGCTGATATCCCAATGTCAATCAGAATTCCTGTGCGTGTCTTACTGTAGAAAAAAGTTCTCATACATATAACAGTAACATCCATATAGAAGACTGAACAAAGTCAAGTTACAAAGGGAAAAAATTCCCATGGGCAATAAATACATGAAAAATATTCAATCTCAGTAATAATTAAAAACAAATAAAAACAGTATCATTTCCTCATTCTCAGAAGGAAAAACATTATTGAAAAAAATAATAATATCTACTCTTGACAAGGAAGTAAGGAAACTGACAGTCTCATATGATTGCTAATGGTAGTATAAGTTAGCACAATCTTTCTAGAGGGCATTTTTTCATATGAACAAAAAAATCTTTAAAAGGTACATATGCTTTTATCTAGCTCTTTCTCTTCCAGATATTTTTACAAAGGAAATAATTATCAAGCAACAAATGAAATGTCAGTTATTCATCAGATAATATTCTTGATTTGTAAAAATCTGTTACCAACCTAAATAGCCACCCACAGAGCCTTACCCAACATTAAAAATAATGTGAATCTATGTTTACTGACATGAAAATGAATTTCTATCATTCTATTGTTAAGTGAAAAAGTGTACTTACAAAATAGAATTATGTATTAATTTTGTATTTAAGTAGATTTTTGTAAATTCATACACACACACACACACACACAAACATCAACAGAAAAAAGTCTGGAAGGAAGTATACCAAAATTAAACTAGTTATCTTGGTGCGATGGGACTATGAGTTATTTTTATTTTCTGCTTTTTAAATACTTTTCTGAATCATTTTCTTGTTTAAAAAGCATTTGGCATATGTTACTTCTTCACCAAAACATTATTTTCATTAAAAAATTATGCTGAATGTCTTGAGACCAGCACCATATTATGCTGATCCAACTTAAGAACAATCTCTGAGGCATGGCTATCTATCCTCCATTTATCTTTGAAATTATCTTAAATGGATCCTTAAGGAAACTCTTGACCCTAATAAATCCCAGAAGATTCTTGACACATTTAGGGTTTAGGATTAGTAGTATAACTCCTTTTCTTCCCCACTGCCATTTCTCTTGTTATGTGAGACTGCAAATATTGCTAGAGAGTGGCTACAAGCACAGCAGTATCATTTATCAATGCTAGTACTTCTGGAATACACCAGAAGTAACATGGTGCTTATTCGATAATAAAAAATAATCTACCAAACCTACCCCACAAAAAAGAAACATTATCTGCTGTGACTTTTAACAAGCCAATGTTTCTCTCTTTCCAGTTTAAAAAACATGAGTCAGTTAAAGCCAACATTAATAAAAAATAACCTTGTCTTTCAACTGGCACATAGAAAAGTAGAGGGTGCTCTTCGGTTCTCTATGACATAATTCCACCTAGTGGTAGAATTGTTTTCCATTCTACCTTGTAGCTTCTTCCCTCTCCCCTGGTGCGCTAGCCGCCCTAGGTGGGAGCCAGGAGACCTTTAGTCTAGAGGTCCTAACGTGGTCTGAGACCTGGGACAGAGCACTTAATTTCTCTGGGCTAATGTTATTTATTTATTTATTTATTCATGAAGCAATGTATAGGTGGTTGACGAGTGATTTTTTTAAGATTTCCTAACAACTCTAATACTCTGTGAGTCAGTGAATTTCCTTTAATTACCATTGTACCTGTTACCTGTCATCCAGACAGTTATATCTGGTTTTCTTTTGACAGTTATATCTGATTTTTATTTTCTTACTTCATCTGTGTGTAAGAGAATTAGAGAAATAGAAATAAGGAAAAGAAGAAAACGTATTTATAATCTCATCACTCAGTCATAACCCAATGATAATATTTTGGGTATAATCTTTTTCTATGCATTTTTCCCCAATGCAACTCATAACATACTATCCCTGCTGTTTTATGACCCGCTCCTTATTTAGTAACATATCAAAAGTAGCTATAGTGATGACCCTTCACATTATTTTGTACATCTGAACTGTAAAATGGAGAAAATTTTAATTTTGATTTTATCTATCTCCTGAAAGGAAACGTGAAACTGAACACTCTCACTTACATTATTACATTTTTTTAATTGAGCTATAATTTATAGGCAGTAAAATTCACCCTTTTTAGTGCACAGTTCTATGAGTTTTGGAAAAAGCATACAGCACTGTAACAACAACAAAAATCAAGATATAGAGCATTTCTACCAGTTCCAAAAGTTCCGTCATACTTCTTTTTCATCAACTCATCCCTGACCTGACCTCCAGATCCTGGCAACCACTGGTCTTTTTTCTCTCCTACAGTTTCCCTTTTCCAGAATGTCATGGAGTATGTAGTCTTTTGAGTCTGGCTCCTTTCACTCAGCACAATGCATTCAAGACTCACGTATGTGGCTGTGGGTACCAGTAATTTGCTCTTTTCATTGCTGAGTGTTGTTCCATTGTTTGGCTGCAATACAATATGGTCATCAATTTACCAGTTAAATAACCTAAACGTCCATTGACAGATGAAGGGATAAAGATGATGTGGTATATATACACAATGGAATACTACTCAGCCATAAAAAAGAAAGAAAGAATGCCATTTGCAGCAACCTAGAGATTATCATACTAAGTGAAGTAAGTCAGAAAGACAAATACCATATGATATCACTTATATGTGGAACCTAAAATATGACACAAATGAACTTATCTATGAAACAGAAAAGTCTCACAGACATAGAGAACAGACATGTGGTTGCCAAGGGAGATGAGGAGTGGTGGAGGGTAGAAGTGGGAGTTTGGGGTTAGCAGATGCAAACTAGTATATATAAGAAGGATAAACAACAAGGTCCTACTCTATAGCTCAGGGAACTATATTCAATATCCTGTGATAAACCATAATGGAAAAGAACATTAAAAAGTGTGTGTGTGTGTGTGTGTGTGTGTGTGTGTGTGTGTGTATACACATACACATATGTAGCTGAATCACTTTGCTGCACAGTAGAAATTAACACAACATTGTAAATCAACTGTACTTCAGTAAAATAAAAGTTTAAAAAAGTACCAGTTAAGTGATAGGTTTTGTTCCCAGTTTTTGGTGATTATGAATAAAGCCATCATAAACATTTGCATTCAGATTTTGGTTTGAACATGTTTTCACTTCTTTTGTATCTAGGAGAGGGTTCCTGGGTCATATAGTAAGCATGTGTACAACTTTCTAAGAAGCTGCCAAAGTGTTTTCCAGAGTGGGTGTATCCTTTTTCATTTCTAGCAACAATGCAAGAAAGTGCTAGTTGCTCTGCATCTATGTTAGCACTTGGCATTGTCAGGTTTTTTGTTTAGTTCTGGTGGTTTTAGCCAGTCTAATAGCTGTGTGTGGTATCTTATGGCTTTAATTTGCCTTTAGCCATTGATGACTAATATTGAGCATCTTTGATTGTGTGCGTTTAGCATTTGTATGTCTTCTTTGGGGAGGTGTTTGAATCTTTTGCCCATTTTTTAAATTGGTTTGCTTGTTTTCTTATTATTGCATTTTGAGAGTTCTTCATATATTTTGGATTCATGTGCTTTATTAGATATGTATCTTGGAAATATTTTTACTGGTCTGTGGCTTGGTTTTGCATTTTCTTTATGGTGTCTTCTGATGAGCAAAAGTTTTCAGTTTTGATCAAGTTCAATTTATCAGCTGTTTCTTTTGTGCATCATGTCTAAGAAGTCATTACCTAATCCAAGGTCACAAGATTTTCTCCTATATTTACTTCCAGAGGTTTATAGTTTTAGTTTTTACATTTAGATCATAGTCCCTCTTAGGTTAGTTTTTATATTTGACATGAAGTATGGGATCAAGTTTCATTCTTTTGCATTTGGATGTCCAATTAATCCAGTACCAACCATTTATTGAAATGGTTATTCTTTCTCCATTAAATTTCCTTTGAAACATTACATTTTGTTAAATAATACAAGCCAGTAATTTACATATATTGCCAAATGCTGTTTCACAGGCTCCTGTGGCTGGATCTGTTTTATGTGTTACATGTGTAACTGAGATGACAAAATTATGCTTAAAGATGATCAGTGTTTCTTAGAGCAAGTAGAATTTTAACAGTTTTCTGCAGTGTATCAGCAAACAGATTTCATTCTTTTTTTATGAGCAGACCCACTTAGGAGTCCTGGCCTCCATTAGAAAAAAAAATGGAATGTACTCTTTTCATTTACTTTAAAGATTTTTCATAATTTTAAAAGCAAAGCTTGAAGAAATTTCTAATTTTTAGTTCTTTAACATTTATAATGCATTTTTTGCATAGAAATAGTATTTGTAAATGATGGTTACATACTCAGGCTATCCCATAAATATTTGATTTATCCATCACACAGAAGAAATACATTTATAACAAGGAGAAGAACCTAGCGAGTAGGTGGAGGCTTGTGCAGATTTTGATGGGAACTTACTTACAGGATTTTGGTATGTTATATGTCAATTGTGTCTCAAAAAGTGGTATTTTCTATTTGAGCTTATTTTATTTTAATCACACTGCAAGAAATGTCAGAATAGTACAAGATGAGAAACTTCACAAGCTCATATTTCACTATGAAGTTAGTTCGTACAGAGCTTTGGAAGGGACTTCACTTAAAAGAATTTAGGTATTACAGACACTGGTTCTTTTTTTGTTTTGTTTTTTATAAATTTATTTGTTTATTTTTGGCTGCATTGAGTCTTTGTTGCTGCGCACCGGCTTTCTCTCGTTGTGGTGAGCGGGGGCTATTCTTCGTTGCGGTGCGCGGACTTCTCATTGCGGAGACTTCTCTCGTTAGGGAGCACGGGCTCTAGGTGCTCAGGCTTCAGTAGTTGCAGCATGCGGGCCCTAGAGCGCGGGGGCCGGGGGGGGGGCTTCAGTAGTTGTGGCTCGCGGGCTCTAGAGTGCAGACTCAGTATTTGTGGCGCACGGACTTAGTTGCTCTGCAGCATGTGGGATCTTCCCAGACCAGGGCTCGAACTCTTGTCGCCTGCATTGGCAGGCAGATTCTTAACTACTGCACCACCAGGGAAGCCCAACACTGGTTCTTTAGTAGAACCAATTTAGCCTAAATAGTATGACTTACCTTTTTTTTTTTCATACAATAGCATGATTATTTTTATGCATTACTGATGATAGCATAGGAATGAGTGATATTTATTAAGTACCCACTATGTGCAGATATGTATTAGTGCTTTTCTTAAGTTTATTTTAATTAATCTCTTTCCTATAACACCTCTTTGAAGTAGGCAATTCCTCTCCATTTAATAGGTTTGAAAACTAAGATTTAGAGAGGTTATGTCATTTGTTCAAGATCTCACCATTAATAAGTGATGGATCTGAATGTTAGGTCCAGTTCTGTCTCACTCCAGAGCCCACTATCCACTGATGATTAGGTTGACTTTTCAGCTGGTACAATAAATGGTGATTTGGGGAGAGATCTTCCTTCAGAGAGACAGAGGAAGAGAAGAAAGGGGGTTAAAGGGGGGTGGATGTATGGGAATGAAAAATATTATTTAAGGTAGAAATTAATGGCCTGTGAGTGATGACTTAAAAAGAGGTGAATATATTCTGCCAAAAAGATCCTAGAAGAGGAAGATAGAATAGGGCATAGAAAACGGAGCTTAAATAAATGAGTTCCTTTTTCTGACCACTAGGTGACACTATTGACGGAAAACACCTAGGTTGCTGTCAGGAGGTGGTGAGGTGGGGATGGCGAGAGGGGGAGAAAGACACTGAGGACTGTTGTAGGAGGGGCCCAAGTGGCAACCCATCTCCATAACGAACGTGCGAGGCCAGCAGAGGTCATGTCCATCACATGCCTTTTTGAGGAAGGAGTACAGCATACGGCCTGTTCACGTGACACTTTTGATCTAAATGTGAATCATTGATATTTTTTGACAAACACCAAGTAGGGAGATAGTATTAAGTATTGGGATTAAGAGCAAAGAATCTGGACCTTGGCTTTATAGGTCTGGAGCCTGACTCTGCCTCTATTAGCTGTGTTATATCAGACAAGTCACTTAACCTTTCTGATGCTCTGAAAGTCTCCATCTCTGTCAAATGAATAGTTTAATATCTACCTCAAAGAGATGTTGTGAAGATTAAATCAAATAATAGAGGTTAAGCAGTTCGAGTAGTGCCTTCCTCAAAGTTCTTGTTAAATGCTTTTGCTGTTGCTGTTATTGTTTTCAGGTAGACTCTGGCAGCTACATTAAAATCAAAAGTGCATGAGTTAATACAGCTCCAAAACAGTAAGAAAGGGGTGTTTTATAATAGATAAAATAGATAGTAGATAATAGAATTTCTTTTGCTTCTGTTGAGTGTAAATAAAATGTAAGCTTAAATGAGCTCTGCACTCTAACCTCCTAGATACCTTTTAACTTCTAAATAGAAAAAAAAGGTTATATCCTCGCATATTTTGCTAAGAAACCATGGAAATATTGTAATATTCATGTTCAACTCGAGGCAAAATTTCAAGATAACTAAATTCATCTTTGGTGCCCCCTCAGCTCTCACTTCTTATTGGTGCCCTTCATTCTCTCTTTGCCCTGGCTCTTTACTCACGACCCTTTGCCTCTTCCTCCCAAGTTTCCAATGATCTGATTCTGCTCTTTAGCTACCCTCAACCACTCTATGAAACACCCAGAATGCTTTTTTTCTCATGTTTTCCCAAGCCAAAAGTCAAAACATTTCTTCTTCCTCATTCTCCCTACTCCCCACAAAATTCCAAGTTCCATTTCCAAATCCCTCTATCTTTGGAAATCATAAGCTGGATTTGACTAATTCATAATAAATTGAGAATGAGTCGATATTCTACCTTCCCAGGAACGTTTCCATTTTGTAAAGACCTTGTTAACAGTAATAACTCTGTAGTTGATGGCATTTTGAGCCATGTGAGAAAGTTAAATGAAGAATTCTGAGCAATGTGGAGGAGAGCTGAGGAGAGGAGAGGTCTTCCTTAAATCACAGCACTTAGTTGGCCACCAAGAAAATAGATAGGAAATAGATCATTGAAAAATCACCAAAAACTCAGAGATTTTTATTTATTCAATACTTTAAAACATTTTTCCACATTTTACCAATACTGCTTGCACTTAGGAAAATTAATTCTCTTGAATCTCTTTTTATTTCTCCATTTTACCATTTTTCAACACTCTTGGTGTGGTGTAAGCTCCCGGTTACTTTCCAATAGTCATTCTGTTTTCCTTCCACGATAATAACATCCCTAATTTTATGGTCACCAGAATAAAGACCACATTCCCCAGCTTCACCTGCAGCCAGGCATGGCCACGTGTTTACACTTTGGACAGTAGGATGCAAGCAAAAATGTTGTTTTTGACTTGAGGAGATATCCTTAAAAGAGAGGACCTACCCATCTCCTTCCCTTTTCTCCTTCCAGTTGGCTGGAAGGCAGATATAAAGACTAAAGCTCTAGGCTCCACTTAGGCCATTGAAGTCCATTCCCTGCACGAGATACAACAGGGAGTGGGACGGAGTTGGGGGTCCCTTGTCAATTAATTGAATTACCGTATCAGCTTTGGACTGCTGATTCTGGATTTATGGAACTTTGACATAATAGAGACCTTTATGGGTTTAAGCTGCTGTTGATTTGTGTTTTTGTCACATGCAGCTGAACTTAATTCTGGCGACATGTAGCTTGTAGAAAGTTATACTTGAACTAAAGGACCATTGTGAATCTGTGAAAAGTACAAACTCAAAGTAACTCAGACAATTAGGTGGTATATTTTGCAGTTAATATCTGTAATTCACAGCCTTAACCTCTTAGCCGGGGAATCTCTTACCCTGGTGATCTACACTAGAGACCGGCACTGCTCAACATCACTTTCCGTGATGATGGAATGTTCGTATCTGGGTTATCTCTGCGGAAGCCACTAGTCACACACGGCTATTGAGCACTTGAAATGGGGCTTTTGTGACTGAAAAGCTGAATTTTCAATTATATTTGTTTCTATTTAATTTAAACTTGAGTAGCTACACGTGGCTTGTGGCTACTGAATTGAATAGGACAGCTCTGACTCAGAGTTTGACACATACTCAGATAATGAATCCACAATGTTTCTGGATTTGAGTTACATTTTAAGCAAAGAAATCGAATGTTGAAAATGATCACTGGGATGGTGAAGCCAGTTATAGCTAACTGAAGCTACCTCCCATGTAGAGTGAGAACTGAAGCAAGGTTAAAACATCTCCCCTCGTCCCCACAATAATAATATGCCCCAATATATTTACCCTAAATGTATCACACTAGAATATTTTAGGATCTTAAAACATGGAAGGTGGAGATGCAGGTTTGTTTCTTTTGGCAGCAGCGCTCAGAAGCCGTAGGTGGTGTGCGGTAGATTTATTCCTCCTCCATCCCCCACAAGGGTGACCCTTGACCTTGTGCTATTGTCTCAGTGGCCCCCCTCATTTCCAGGCTTATTCCCTCGTTTCTGGTGAATAACGAGCGCTCTTTCCTGTATCTCCGGTATTCCCGAGATTACCGGGTTCTGCCTACAGGTGGCGCAGTGTGAGCATGGCTGTGGATTCTGGAGTCCTTTCCCAGTCTCCTTGCATTCGACTGTACAACTGTAAATAGCTAAAACAAACACCCTTTGCTGGTGGCTTCGCTGTCACGTGCTTTATCAACAGCCCTCAGAGCTGGGGCTATTAGCTTATTTTCTAACTCTGCACTACAAGCAGGGGTAACTACTGGTGAGGGGAAACCAGGTATCTTGGCTTTTTATATGTGTATCAGGGAACCTACCTTTAAAGACTGCTTTCACGTTTAGAAAAGAATGCTAGAATTCCAAAAAAGCCCAAGATCTTTGTTAAGAGACCACACCTATTCCATATATATATATATATATATATACACACACACACACACACACACACACACACACACACACACACACACACACATACGGTGTTATACTGGAAGCTGTAATTTTCTGAGCAAGTGGAACTTCTGGTTCATGAGTTTTTTAGTGAAAGGGTCTCCCTGACTCTCTGCTTGGGTTCTAGAGATTAATACTTGACAGGTAATAGGGAAGTGTATGAGTAGCTCTGATTATTTCCCAAAGGTGAAAAAATGGAGTTCTGCATTGCCCTTTTTTTCCTTTTAATGTATATCTTTTCCCATCCAATCTGAGATTGACTGTGTAGCTCCGGGCAGCTTACCTTTGTGACTACAGGTAAGGTACCACCGCCTAGAAAACTTTCTGTTCCTTATGTGTGCTCAGAGTTTTGGTACCATCCAGACTTAGGGTCAAATCCTGACTCCACCACTTACTAGCTGTGTGATCTTTGACAATCACTTAAGTTCTTGGTTTATTCATCTAGAAAATGAGAGTAATGATAGCTCCTGCTTCATAGGGTCATTATGTGATTTAAGTGTGATGGTAGAATTCAATGTGCTTAGTATGGTTCCTGCGGCATAGTAAGTGTTCAATAAATGGCATAGGTATCCTTATTGTACTGTTTCAAATTAGCAAATAAATGCATCGTCATGCTTTTCATTAAAAAACATTGAAGTGCCCACTTGCACACATTTTTGTTCCAAGCCTACGTAGTTACTGACATAGACCCATAAAGGTATTTAAAAAATATATGAGCTATGTTGTGTTATAATTCAAATCAGATTTTGACTGAAGTAGGAAATGGAGGGTGCTCAGTTAGAAAATCATTTCACAGACGAAAGTCAAGGCTGAAGGGGCAAAGGGGAATTTGCTGTTTTGAAGGAAGACAAACCAGGTCATATGCATTGTTAAGTACTAGGGATACGCAATAACTCACTCTCCCCTGGATTATTAAAGAAAATCGAGCTTAACTAAATAAGGACATGCAAAAATCTGAATTCATCCACCTAAGTTGGGTGAGAGAAAAACCTGCCCAGAAGAGGAGTTCCTGTCACACTGGGCCCTGGAAAGTGGGGGATAGTGGAGGCAGAACTCTTAACTGGGACTCAGAGGACTGTGGAAAAGAATCTGCACAAAGTGTTAGAGAAGGTTGAAGGTCAGTCTGATGTAGAATGAGTAAAAGGAACTGAAGATTAAGGAATCTACAGTCTGACAACAGAGGAGAAGAAATCTTAGAGCAGAGTCCTGATCACACTGTACCTGAAGCCCACGTTACTGCTGGCCTTTCACTTAGTCAACCAGTACATTCTTTTTATTGTTGGGCAGTTTGGCTTGGTTAATCTGATACTTGCAGCCTAAACTGATACATGAATGGACGAAGAAATGAACCAGTTATCACACAGAAGCTTGAGGTTGATATCAGGGACTCAAACCAGATATGAGGTCCAGAGTATGAAAATGGCTCCAGTGCTCCTTGAATAAGAAGCTCTACTTCAAACAGGAACCTTTTATGTAGCAGAATCAAAAGATAGTCTTTCCAGGGTTTGGTTAGCAAAAGTCTGAAAGCTCGAAGTGTGGCTGTCTCGCAAACTAACAGTGGGCCAGTGAGGAGCAGAGATTTTCACAGGAAAGTCTGGTATTCATTCTCATGCTGTGGATACCTGGCTGCTACTCGAAAGCCTTCATACTGCGTTGGCCAAAAAGTGTCTTCGGCTTTTAAGTAAAAATAAAAGACATTTTTCATTTTCACCAAGAACTTCATTGAACTACGTATTCACCCTTTTGTTCCACTACCTTCTGCCATTTTTCAGGCAACTTCATAATTCCGTCTTCCCAAAACTTTTTATCTTTTTGAGCAAAGAACTGTTCCTGGTGCCTTTTACAGTCTTCCAGGGAATTGGAGTTTTTTCCATTAAGAGAATTTTGTAAAGACTGAAATAAATGGAAATCCGAAGGTGCAATGTCTGATGAGGATGAATCAGAACTTCCCAGCCAAGCTGTAACAGTTTTGCCTGGTCATCAAGGAAATGTGCGGTCTTGTGTTATCTTGATGGAAGATTATTTGTTTTCTGTTGACTAATTCCGGACACTTTTTGTCAAGTGCTGCTTTCACTTGGTCTAATTGGGAGCAGTACTTGTTGGAATTAATCGTTTGGTTTTCCAGAAGGAGCTCATAGTAGAGGACTCCCTTCCAATCCCACCATATACACAACATCACCTTTGGATGAAGACTGGCCTTTGGTGTGGTTGGTGGTGGTTCATTTCACTTGCCCCATGATCTCTTCCATTACACATTATTGTACGGTATCCACTTTTCATCGCCCATCACAATTTGTTTTAAAAACGGAACGTTTTCATTATGTTTAAGTAGAGAATAGCAGGCGGAAATATGGTCTTGGTTTTTTTGCTTAACTTATGTGGAACCCAAACATCAAAGCGATTAACATAACCAAGCTGGTGCAAATGATTTTCAATGCTTGATTTGGATATTTTGAGTATGTCAGCTATCTTCCACGTGGTATAACGTTGATTGTTCTCAATTAATATCTCGATTTGATTGAGGTAGCCGACCGTGGAGCATCGTCCAGCGAGAGATCTCCAGCACGAAACTTTGCAAACCACTTTTGACACGTTCCATCGGTAACAGCACCTTCTCCATATACTGCACAAATCTTTTTTTGCATTTCAGTTGCGTTTTTACCTTTCTTGAAATAATGAAGCATAAGATGCCAAAAATGTTGCTTTTTTTCCTTCCATCTTCAATATTAAAATGGCTACACAAAAATTCACCAATTTTGATAAGTCTTTTTTTAAATGCACGCTGATATGACAGCTGTCACATACAATCTAACAAAATCGTTTTGAAAGAAGTTAAGGATAACTAACTGCTACTAGAGCCATCTTACGGAAAAAACCGAACGAACATTTTGGCCAATCCAATAGAAGGTGTAAGAGAATAAAGAAAGAGTAAAAGAAGAGATGATCAATTAAGAGAATCCTCATTTATCCTCAGTAAAGAAGTAGTAAAATACTGTGGTTGAGAGTATGGACTTGGTGGCCAGACCTGGTTTCAAATGCTGCTTCTAGCACTTACTAGTAAGTTGTCTAACATGCTGAGCCTTAGTACTTCCTTAGTCACAAAATGAGAGACGAATACTAACTTCTTTGAAAGTTATGGCAAAAATTAAATGTGATATTTTATATAAAACCTGGAACATAGCAAAATTCAATTAGTGATGAATAGTCTTTGTTATTCATAGAATTAGGATGGTACATGTTGGGAGAAATTTTCATAGGCTGTTTAAAAGTTGGGTGGGCTGCAGGAGGGCTGTCCTGGTATATAGCAATCATATCATTCACTTTTGGGAGTCTCTTGGTGATTTTCATATCCCTCTTGCCAAACTCTGGGTGGGAGAGAAGTCAACCTTAGTTTCTAATTTCCACTTGACCCAAAATTTGCAATAGTTATTTTCCTAGAGTCGCACTTGCATTCTCTGGGAAGGAGCTGGGAGCCAGCACTGAAGTCACAGTGCCTGGCACGTAGTAGGCACTCAGTAGATGCTATCTGCAGCTCAGTTGCAGCAAATTGATTGTTTTCTGTCAGACACGACGATTAGAGGATATTTAAGAAGGGCACTGAAAGATATGAACAATCCAGATTCTCTTACTGTTTCTACTTTGTAAGACTCTTGGGTACAGAGTTCATTTATGATCTGGAATGGGGTCTAAACTTACTGGGAAAAAGATAAATATGTCGGCTATAGCCTACCTCCTCTAGAAATGGTTTTGCTGAGGGGGCTGATGGCAAAGTTTTGTAAGGAGGGTGGAGGACGGTTAGTGGAAAGTTTTGCCCCTGTTCTTAGCTCACTCTGTGGCCTCAGGCAAGCCATTTAACCTCTTGGTGTCTGGATTTCCTCATCTGTGAGCCAGGGATAATAATACTTTCCTACCTCACAGGTGCATGGGGGCATTAATTAATGTTTGTCTAGTGCTTGGGAATCTGTGATGAAAGGCAAGCATCATTATTGTGGGTTTGCTGCAGGCAAGACTAGATTATAGTCTTCCAGATGGGTTACATATGGGAAGTGGTTTTAGCAAAAGCTTTTCCCAAATGAAATGCAGGCTTGAAGGTTTGGGGTCGCTTCAAAAGAAAAGGTGCCAGTGGAACTTCATCCTGTCCTTCTTGCCTTAGTTGGCTCAGGTTTCACTATCATGCAAAGTTAGGAATCAGCATCCTAGCACCATATATTAATTTATTCAACAAGTAACATCTAGCCGATTTGTTTCAGCGGTCTCTGCTCTGCACAGATTTTCATAGATTTCAAAGGGTACTTAATACCCTCGATTAAGTAGGTGAGGATATTGTTGCAGTGAAACTCTTAATTTCTCCTGAAGAGTAGGGGCCATTTAATGTGTCTATCCCGTGATAAGTGGGGAAGACAAAGCCATTGTGTTTTAACAGCACCAAGTGGACAAGTCAAATAGGCAAGAAGTTTCCATCTTTTCCTTTTGTTTTGTTTAACTTCCTTCTCCTCACCACCGCCCCCCCCCACTCTTTTAAAAATAGCCTTTACACTAAAGAGCACTGGTATGTTCTTGAAAGCTTTTAAAGAGGAACATTTTGAGAAGGGACTTGTGGGCAAAGAACAACAGAGTGTCTGGATACATTAAGGCTGGGAAGGAGGGGGAAAAAATCTCTCCTTGAGAACTAGACAAATTTTAGTTTTCTCCAAATTGGAAATATTGATTCAATTAGTACACTTGTCCAATTAAAGGGCAAAGATAATCTTTCCTTCCCCATGAGCAGAAGTGTATTTTCTCATATAAATACAGAAGAAAGCCAAATGAAATATTTTATTAATATTACCGACCCAGGCAATAGGAAAGCAAATAGGAAGATTCTTATTTTTGGTGAACTCATGCTGCTGAAAATCTGCTAGAACAAAATTCCTAAGGCAGAAATGCAAGTGATGATACAAAGTAAGAAGCATATTCATTAATTTATTCATTCATGCAGCAAATATTTATTGAGTGTATTTTATGTGTCAGGAAATGATTGACGAGCAACACAGACAGGGTCCCTGCTCACATGGAGCTTACATTCTGGTGGGGGAAGACAGGCATATGCAGAGAAGCAATTGTGAAGACAGGGAACGAAGATGAGGGGGTGGCGATACAGCATTGGTGGTGATTTAGTTTGGATGGCTAGGAAGCCCTCTCCAGGAGGTGGCTTTAAGCGGGTCAGGCCCTTGGTGGGAGCAAAGTATAAGACTTAGGGTTAGAAAATGACTGTTGTAATAAGGGAACCTTTGGGAGGCACGGGATGCAACTTGACATCCCAGCATTTCCCTACAATGTGGTACCAGTTGTAACTTCTCTAATTTAGGGTCTCCATCATTTACTGCAAATAAAGGAAAGTGGATTTTGTTTGGAACCATCAAATAGAATAGCTGGCTGGTGTTCCGGAAAGATCAAGGACCATGTCAGGAGACCTGGTTGATCCTGGTTCTTCCAGCACCTTACTAGATTAGTCATACAGTCTCTGTACCTCTTTCCTTCCCTTAAAAAAGAAGGAGGTATTGGTGAGGTCCTTTTCAGCTCCACTCTAGGAACAATAGAGAAGCAGGATTCAATGATTGTAAACCCTTGTTGTTTGGAAATCTACAAAGATGATAAAGGAAACCAGCAACAAATTTGAAAAGTTTGCATATCAGTAACTCAAAAATTTGAGATAATCAGGCAGATAGCTGGGTGCAAAAGTTGCATACAATGAGTATTTTTATAATGAGTCTTTAAATTCCTTATTGCTTTTTTTTTTTTTTTTTAGAATATGGGAGTTAAAAAAATCTGCAGTAGGGAGTTTTCAAAATATTAGGAAAGTAAATAAAAACTACTACTATGTTTGTGGTTTTGTTACATTTGAGTTTTCCCTGCTTTCACAAATTGCCAGAAATGAATAGATGTGAAATGTCCAAGTCTCGCAGCTGAGAATTACACCTGCAACAAAAAGTAGACTGTTAAAAGTCAATAAATTCGGAAGGAATAATTTATGCTGTAATAGCCCAAACTCTTCCTTAATTATTCAGGTATTAAGAATTTTCTTCAACAATAATATCCTAAACACAATTTTATGAGCAAATGAAATTATGCATTATGATTTTTTTTTTTTTTTTTTTGCGGTACGTGGGCCTCTCACTGTTGTGGCCTCTCCCGTTGTGGAGCAACAGGCTCCGGACACGCAGGCTCAGCGGCCATGGCTCATGGGTCCAGCCGCTCTGCGGCATGTGGGATCTTCCCGGACCGGGGCACGAACCCGTGTCCCCTGCATCGGCAGGCGGACTCTCTACCACTGCGCCACCAGGGAAGCCCTATTATTAATATTTTTTGTCTATAAGCTAGTAAAATGACACTAACAGTATTACCTTCTATTGTGCTCAATACTTGCAATAACAGTTTCATGTTTCTTATTCCATCTGAGCCTCATAACTGCTTCGGAATTTATTATTCGGAATTTATTATTCCCACTTCATATGAGGAAAAAGAGGTGCAGGAGTTGGGATTTTCCTGGAGTTACATAGCTAGTAATTTAAGTTAGAATCCAGGATCCTGCATCCTGTCTAGTGCTTCGAGCACCCCAAAATGGGTGCAACATATAACCTGAGTTTCTCTTCTGTGTTTCTCTGGTGTTTGTTTGCTTAATGCAGGACCCCGGAGTACTTCCAAGAATTTCTAGAAGAGTTTGAAACTGTTGTGTAGCACAGGAGCTTACAAACAAGTCTGGGAGCTAAAGTGAATCTACCAGTTTTATTCTGCTGCTCTGACCCTGCTCCTTTATGTCCCACGTCTCCGTCAGGCATGGCTGTCCCTTCTGTTGGGCCACTCTTATCTATTGCTTTGGTGGGATCTTAGTTGTGTTGGTAGGGTTCCCCTTATTGCAGACAAACTCTGGGCAAGAATGGTACATCTCATGCTGAATTCATTTTAACCTATCACTGAGACAAAAATTCTTTTAACAACATGTTTTTCATGGAGTGTAAAATTTTAAAAATCTGATTTTAAGGGTATGATTATCTTTGACCTGACATCAGTCGGTAAGCACTAAGTTTGGTGTGATAAGCAACAAAGCACTTAAGACTCTGTGCCACTCCCCAGACCTTACATTCTACTGGGAACGCAAAATATTAAGCCTTTCAATTAGAATATAGCCCAATGATTAAATGAAATATTTTGCTGTATCATTTCGAGACACGCTTTAAGATCTGCTTTAAGATCTGCTAAGTCCATCTATAGGTCAGAGAGATTGAGGGGGGGCAGAGTGATCGATTTGAAGGCTGTGGAGAAAAGATGCAAGAAACACAAGGGAATAAGAGAGTTGAGTTTAGAGAGAAGAACTGGGCATCATTTTGTTCAAAATTTCATTCTTTATTAGCAATAAATTACAATAAGGTGGTGTTTTTTGATGACTCATAAGATAGATGTTGCATGAAAGGGTACTGGAATCAACAGGCACAAATATGATGGTCAAACATGGAAAAATGATCATAGGTAGGGCATTTGTTCCACTGCCTTTTATCTTTTACACCTGTGTTTGAATTCATCCAAAGTTGCATAAATCCTTTACACAGCTGTCGAGATTGCACCTGAAAAAAGGCTGAAGTAGTCTCAGATGGCCTAACATTTCATCATTCTGAATACTTAAACCCAAACAGGTTTAAACACTTTGCCAAACCCAAGGATAACGGGCTTCACATTGATCTTTGCTCTGTTCAAATGTTCAACCGTGTGTGCCAGAGTGTACACTGCAGACTGCCTTGTATAGACTCCCACGATTTTTAGCTGCAGAAAAGCTCAAAAACAACATTTTAAGGATGGCAGGTGTCCTTGGAAATTTACTCAGAAATACACACTTTGATATATGTCAGTAGATAAAGGGCAGCTGGCTGCTTGTACAAACTGATCTACTGAACTTAATTTTTCGCTTTTTGTAAACAAGTAGTTAAATACAGTATACTTCTGAAAAGAACTTATCAAGTTTCTGGTATTTTCACTAGACTGTTTCTGATGTCTATCCTGATGCCCACAAGTGGATTACTTTTAACTTGGGGTCTGTCGTTAAAATTTAAAAAATTATGGATATCTACATCAGTATTATAAAAAATGCACACAGTACAGAAAGGTATAGAATGAAAAGTGCAAGTCCTCCTATACTCTCTTTCCCCCAAACTCCCCTCCCCAGAGAAACCCCTTTAAGAGTTTGATGTATATCCTTCCAGATCTTTTGTAAAATACACGACTTTGTGCGTAAATATAAATGTTATAAACATTTTTATGCCACTATCTTTTCCTTAAAGTAGCATAATGTTTTACTAATTTTTAAAAATTTTGCCAGACTAAGGAGTGAATGTTGGTATCTCTGGGTATAGGATTTACTCTGGGTGAGGACCAGATGCATGTAAACCATTTTCTTCAAATTTAATCCTTCCTTGTTCACACTACCAGAAGTTGAGAGGCTTGCTTTCTTGGTAAACATGGTACCATGAAGAAGTAAGTCTGAAAGTTAACTTTAAAGGAAATTTAGGGCTTACTTTTGTGGATAGAAGGGAAAAAAATGGAAATTCCAAGTAGGGGAGTTTCTGGAATTTGAGCAAAGTCATAGAAACTGGAATCCCTGGTTTCTTGGTCCAACTCATTCGTGGCTGTGCTAGAGGAAAGCTCTGGCCATCTTTCTGGCTGACTTGATGGGTGTTTCTCCACTGGGCTCTCAGTAGGACTGTATTCAGTTCTATATATTGATGGATTCCCCTTCAGTGGCTTCTACACCCTGCTCTAGTGAGTACTGCTCTTCCCCTAAAGGAGCTCCTTCCTAAGGGAAGAGATGGATTTCCCTCAGTACGGCAGAGGAAATCCCAGAGTAGGCCCATGCTTGGGCCTTTATGAATGGATATGAAAATAGCTACTCAGAAATACACACTTGATAGAGTTTTGACTGCTGGGGAACTTGACTGTAGGCTAGTTGGCAAGATAATAGAAGCAGTTGAAAATGGCACTGGTGAAAAGTTGAGGGCTGGTGGGTCAGAGTCAAGAAAATTGATTCCAGCAGAATATGTGTGGTGTAGAGTATAAGGTTGGAAACATGAAGAAGGAACAGAAAATACAGTTAGTTCTAGGGTTTGGCACTTGGACCTGAGCCAGAAGAAATTACGAAGGTGAGAGTCATGATGAAATGAAGTGACCCTCACTCGTTACGTGTGCCATTTCTTGTCTTTCGGCTTCAAGCCTACCCTTCCATCTTCCTTCAGTGATGCCGGGGCAGGGACCCCATGAATGACTGGCCTTTGCCAGCTGTCTCCCTGTGAGGCTGGCCATTTGGGGATGCTGATGAAGAATGAGAGACTTGCTCCTTCCTGTTTCCTGTGGGCTTCTTGTTTGCTTTCTGTCCCTGGGAACATCACGCCAGCCTCACTTCTGTATGAAACCTGGTAGCAGCAGTTGTTCCAGGAGCAGCCGTTGAATCTAAGAGCAGTTTTTCCAACATTCACAGAACCTCTCTCACACGCCACCCGCTACAACACCAGCTGCAGCTAAGAAGCACCGTCTGATCAGAGGTCTGGGGTGTCAATCTCACAGGGCCCTTCTTCAGCTCAGGGACGCCAGCCCCAGCTGAACAGCACCCCTCCTCAGAGGTCTGAGTTTTTCAGCTCTGTGCAGGCCCTCTTTCTAAGTTTTAAGAATTCCAGCCTCTTCTGTTTCTTCTTACAGCCTTAGGAGTGGTCACTGCTACCTGTAATCGTTAACGTCTGTGACACGTTAAAGTTGCTGCTCTGTTCTTCAGTATCTAGTTATCATTTCTTTATACTATATTATTTCTGTCTCTTTACTGGACCCTGACTGACACAGGCTTTCCCCAGATGGAGTAAATAGGAGAGCTCATGAGTTCCTGTATCATTCAGGACCAGTGTTAGCCTGCATTATGTGGGGATGGAAAGAATAGAGGGGAAGAGGTACATTTGACAAACTGTAAGTGGGAAGGAAGCAACAGGATTGATGATTGGAAACAGAGTGAGGACAGAGAGAGTAGAATAGACAAGGTTTCTACCCCGGCGGTGGAGAGAATGGTGATGCCAGGGAAAACTGAGAAAGTTGGGAAAAGAATGAGTGCAGGTATGGGGACATGAAATTAGAGATATCTTAAAGGCATCTGATAAAATGGAGCTAAAATTCAAGGGAGAACTAGAGTGAGACTGTGGCTGAATTCCCTGAGAATGTAGGACAGGATGGAGCAACAGGAGTTGCCAAGTAACTGGTAAAAAGAGGCTTAAGGCAAAGTCTAGCATGGCATGGACCATAATAAATAGGGATGGGCTTCCCCGGTGGCGCAGTGGTTGAGAGTCCGCCTGCCGATGCAGGGGACGCGGGTTCGTGCCCCGGTCTGGGAGGATCCCACATGCCGCGGAGCGGCTGGGCCCGTGAGCCATGGCCGCTGAGCCTGCGCGTCCGGAGCCTGTGCTCGGCGACGGGAGAGGCCGCAACAGTGAGAGGCCCGCGTACCGCAAAAAAAACCAAATAGGGATGGCCTCTTTTTTAATACCCTGTTCAGGCTAAAAACTATAGGTCCACTACTGTATCCAGAAGAATGTATTAGTGATGATTTGAGATTCTGTTATTGTTCAAATAAGCAAACTTCAGCTCTGGTTGAATAAGTCAATCCAGTAGAGCATCAGTGAAAAATGTTGTCTTTAATTTTTTAAGGTGGAAGCAGATGAGCAAACTACAGAAACAGCCACTTTACATGAGCAGCAAACTATGAAGCCCGTTGTCATCAAGTAAAGCACACAGCAAAGGTAATCTGACACGTATTTAATAACATTCACAGTCATTATTGTGCTATATTGTAATTAGGCACAGGCGGTGAGCAGTTCTTGTAAAATATTGTGATTCGTATGGAAGTCAAATCAATGTTTCTCTCTTTTTGCTTTCTTCACTTCTTTATCTAAAATGGATCTGCCAGCAGTTTTCATTGATATAATGTACCGTCAATTAAAATCCATTTATCAACATGTATTGAGTTTTTATTATGTTCCAAGTATTGTGATGGCCTCCCGGGGATAGAAGTATGAACAGTCTTGGCCTTAAAGTTGAGAAGTTTGTGTACAATTTACTCTGAATCATACAGGTGCTATAGAGCAACGGATACATGTTCCTGCCTAATGGTCCTGCATCCCATACTCTGTGGTCTCGCTGCTTAAAAATATAACTTCCTCAAAGAACCTTTCCTTCTCCAGTGGACAGCCTCACTCCCCTGGTGCCTGCCTTTTTTCCTGCCCTCTGTTGGCTACTGAGGGGTTTTCCACCAGCATTTCCAATTCTAAGTTTGGGGATGGTAAAGGTCTGGACACCAGGGGACTCTGGTTCATGGCCCTGGGGCTACCTTGCTCCTGGGAATAATAGACACATGGTGGAATGGATGGTACGTGGAGCAGAAACCCGGAGCGGGGAGGGCTTTTTCTCTATAGAAACTGGAACTCTTAGGAAAGGGGAGGTAATGTCAGGAGGAGAACTTAGGTTCAGGCTGGGAAAAGAGGAGGAAGGATCTTGCTAGGGAAGGGGACAGGCTTGACTGGGATGGTTTCCAGTCAGAGAGAGATTCCTCATCCAGCAACTCTAGGGAATGGGCTTCAAGTAACAGAAGCTGGTGTAGTCCCTCACCTGTTCTCTTGAGTAAGACAGAAAACATATTTAGGAGAGAGACTGAAGAATGCCGCCCCCTTATTTTGACCCCTAGTGAATCATTTAGGACAGATTAAGAGCTGTTGCTGTAAAAAGCAACCTTTAGGGCTTCCCTGGTGGCACGGTGGTTGAGAGTCTGCCTGCTGATGCAGGGGACGCGGGTTCGTGCCCCGGTCCGGGAAGATCCCACATGCCGCGGAGTGGCTGGGCCCGTGAGCCATGGCCGCTGAGCCTGCGCGTCCAGAGCCTGTGCTCCACAGTGGGAGAGGCCACAGCAGTGAGAGGCCCGCGTAATGCAAAAACAAAACAGAAAAAAAAAAAAAAAAACGAAAAAAGCAAACTTTAGGTGTCTCAGTGATGTAACACTGCAGAGATTTATTTCTGTCCTATTCTGCGTGTCCATTGTGGGCTGGCTGGGCACTTTCCCCTGTGTCATCTTCACTTGGCGTGCAAGCTGAAAGACCCTCTACTATCAGGGGGCATCCGTGATTTCTAAGCAAAGAAGGGAAGATAAAGGTAAAGCACACTGGCTCTGCCCAGAAATCACAGAAGTCACTTCATTCAAATGCCATTGGCCAAAGTAATGACACACCTTACCTTTCTTCCAGGTGGTAGAGAAACCAGAAAAAGAAGAACTAGAAACACCCTGCCTACAACACCCAGGTGCTGCGCAATGGGTTACTGGTGATTCTTTTTTTTTTTTAACATCTTTATTGGAGTATAATTGTTTTATAATGGTATGTTAGTTTCTGCTTTATAACAAAGTGAATCAGCTATACATATACATACATCCCCATATCTCTTCCCTCTTGCGTCTCCCTCCCTCCTACCCTCCCCATCCCACCCCTTCAGGTGGTCACAAAGCACTGAGCTGATCTCCCTGTGCTATGCGGCTGCTTCCCACTAGCTATCTATTTTACAAGTCCATGCCACTCTCTCACTTCGTCACAGCTTACCCTCTCCCTTCCTGTGTCCTCAAGTCCATTCTCTAGTAGGTCTGCATCTTAATTCCCGTCCTGGCCCTAGGTTCTTCATGACCATTTTTTTTTTTTTTTTAGATTCCATATATATGTGTTAACATATGGTATTTGTTTTTCTCTTTCTGATTTACTTCACTCTGTATGACAGACTCTAGGTCCATCTACCTCACTACAAATAACTCAGTTTCACTTCTTTTTATGGCTGAGTAATATTCCATTGTATATATGTGCCACATCTTCTCTATCCATTCATCTGTCAATGGACACTTAGGTTGCTTCCATGACCTGGCTATTGTAAATAGAGCTGCAATGAACGTTGTGGTACATGACTCTTTTTGAATTATGGTTTTCTCAGGGTATATGCCCAGTAGTGTGATTGCTGGGTTGTATGGTAGTTCTATTTGTAGTTTTTTAAGGAACCTCCATACTGTTCTTCTTATTGGTTGTATCAATTTCCATTCCCACCAACAGTGTAGGAGGGTTCCCTTTCCTCCACAACCTCTCCAGCATTTATTGTTTGTAGATTTTTTGATGATGGCCATTCTGACAGGTGTGAGGTGATACCTCATTGTAGTTTTGATTTGCATTTCTCTAATGATTAGTGATGTTGAGCATTCTTTCATGTGTTTGTTGGCAGTCTGTATATCTTCTTTGGAGAAATGTCTATTTAGGTCTTCTGCCCAGTTTTGGATCGAGTTGCTTGTTTTTTTGATATTGAGCTACATGTAAATTTTGGAGATAAATCCTTTGTCAGTTGCTTCATTTGTAAATATTTTCTCCCATTCTGAAGGTTGTCTTTTCATCTTGTTTAAGGCTTCCTTTGCTGTGAAAAAGCTTTTAAGTTTCATTAGGTCCCATTTGTTTATTTTTGTTTTTATTTCCATTTCTCTAGGAGGTGGGTCAAAAAGGATCTTGCTGTGATTTATGTCATAGAGTGTTCTGCCTATGTTTTCCTCTAAGAGTTTGATAGTGTCTGGCCTTACACTTAGGTCTTTAATCCATTTTGAGTTTATTTTTGTGTATGGTGTTAGGTAGTGTTCTAATTTCATTCTTTTACATGTAGCTGTCCAGTTTTCCCAGCACCACTTATTGAAGAGGCTGTCTTTTTTCCATTGTACGTTCTTGCCTCCTTTGTCGTAAATTAGTTGACCATATGCTCATGGGTTTATCTCTGGGTTTTCTATCCTGTTCCATTGATCTATCTTTCTGTTTTTGTGCCAGTACCATACTGTCTTGATTACTGTAGCTTTGTAGTATATTCTGAATTCCAGGAGCCTGATTCCTGAAGCTCTGTTTTTCTTTCTCAAGATTGCTTTGGCTATTCGGGGTCTTTTGTGTTTCCATACAAATTGTGAAATTTTTTGTTCTATTTCTGTGAAAAATGCCAGTGGTAGCTTGATAGGGATTGCAATGAATCTTTAGATTGCTTTGGGTAGTAGAGTCATTTTCACAATGTTGATTCTTCCCATCCAAGAACATGGTATACCTCTCCATCTGTTGGTATCATCTTTAATTTCTTTCGTCAATGTCTTATAGTTTTCTGCATACAGGTCTTTTGTCTCCCTCAGTAGGTCTATTCCTAGGCATTTTATTCTTTTTGTTGCAATGGTAAATGGGAGTGTTTCCTTAATTTCTCTTTCAGATTTTTCATCATTAGTGTATAGGAATGCAAGAGATTTCTGTGCATTAATTTTTTTTTTTTTTGCGGTATGCGGGCCTCCCCATAGCCACCACCCCCCACTATCAAGACGAAAGCAGTGCTCCTAGAAGTTAAATAACTTGCTTGGGGAAGAGAAAGAGCCAGTATTCACCCCATTTCTCTCCAAAGTCCAAGTTCTTTCTTTTAAACCATATTGGGTGCTGGATAGCAATATTCAAAGGAGAAAAGGGCATGGAAATGGGAGGCATGAAAGGCAAGCTTTGTCACCTCTCAACATTGCTATCACTTGTGTCCAGAAGTCTTTATGTTCTGAATAGCTCTGTAATGGAAACTTGTCAGTGAGCAATAATGATTGTCCTACATAAGGCAGATACCATTTAGTGCCACAGGAGAAAGACATTGTCACTGACATTATGTACCAGTGACTTGTCAAGCGTATAGTGACCTGGAATATATATTAGCCATTGGTCAAGTCTTGAGGACTTTATAATCTCATGTGGTTAAGCATAATTACTCCAAATAGAAAATGTTTGGTTGAAATATTAGTGACACCATTTTCCCCTTGAAAGACAAGTCCTTGTAAAAGAACAAGATAAACTGAGTGTGGTGCAAATGTTAGGTGTAAAAAAATGAATGAATGGGAGCAAATGATGACCTTCTCTTGTTAGCTGCAAAGAACTAAGAGATATACATTCTGAATTCTCACCTCCTATTTATTATTGTTTTGGGGGGGGTACGCGGACCTCTCACTGTTGTGGCCTCTCCCGTTGCGGAGCACAGGCTCTGGACGCGCAGGCTCAGCGGCCATGGCTCACGGTCCCAGCCGCTCCACGGCATGTCGGATCTTCCCGGACCAGGGCACGAACCCGTGTCCCCTGCATCGGCAGGCGGACTCTCAACCACTGCGCCACCAGGGAAACCTTTCTATTTTTGAGGAACCTAGCTGTTTATAGGGTGCTTAGGGGTTAAAAGCAAACTCTGAAGTTAGAAAGACCCAAATTTTAACCCAGCTTTTATCACTCCTTGGCTTTGTGATGGTCAGTTTTCTCATGTAAACAATAGAGACCATGACTTTTTAGTTGTTCCTCCTTTGTGTAAGGTGTGCTTTTAGTGAAACTGACCCTCCCTCCCCCTACTTCAGGAGTGGACCTTAATATTAGACTATTATTGTATTCCTACTCCTTGTCCCAATGATGGTGTCAGGGATGTAGTTCAAGTAAGTCAGGCCTCAGTGTGAAGCTCAGTATAAAGAGCTGCTTTTGTTCATTGGTTCTGGGATAATGCCCACCTCCTTGAATGTGAGTGAGGAAGCATGGAGGCCTGATGATTGCTGACAATTTTTTGTGATTGTGAAGGGAATGAACCTGATGACAGATCCAACATGTGGAGGAGGACAGAGATGAGGGAACTGCAGAGAAATGGATCCAGAGCACTGATCAAGCCATGCCTGAAGCCCATGCTACCACTGGAATTTTCAGTTATGTGAGCAATAAGTCTTCCTTATTTGTTAAGCCAGTTTGAGTTGAGTTATTTCCCACATAAACCAATTTATATGCTTACTTCTAGAGTGGTTGCATGTGAATAAATATCTTAGCAGAGTGTCTTGTGATTTCTTTTTTTTAAAATTTATTTTATTTTACTTATTTATTATTGTTGGCTGTGTTGGGTCTTCGTTGCTGCATGCAGGCTTTCTCTAGTTGTGGCAAGCTACTCATCGTTGCGGAGCACGGGCTCTAGGTGCGGGGGCTTCGGTAGTTGTGGCACACGGTCTCAGTAATTGTGGCTCGTGGGCTCTCTAGAGTGCAGGCTCAGTAGTTGTGGTGCACAGGCTTAGTTGCTCCGCGGCACGTGGGATCTTCACGGACCAGGGCTCGAACCCGTGTCACCTGCATTGGCAGGCGGATTCTTAACCACTGCGCCACCAGTGAAGTCCGAGTGCCTGGTGATTTCTAAGGCAGCATCTATCATGGCAGTACAATTAGTGTCTCGTGGTTGAGGGGAGGTGGGAGTGCTACAGATAATATGTAACCAAGCCCCAGGGACAGGGTGGTGGTGATTTTTTGGTACAGAGAATAGGAATTTAGAATAGAAACAATCACTTAAAACTTCCATTTCATCAATCTCCCAGGCTAATTACTAATTAGTTTACTATTTAATTGGTAACTACAGCTGTTAATTATGTTAGGAAATAGAAAGGTTTTAAAATATGCAGTCTCATATATTCTATAATTTAGAGTCATGAATCAGAAGGAGGTAACTGAGTTGCTGCTCAATTCAGAGGGTCCCAGGATTTCAAGATGTATTAAGGAATGGAATGCGGCAGGGATCTTAAATAGTTGTCAACAGTTGGGTTAATAAGACAGTAGAATTAAAAAGAAACCTGAAGCAAAATCAATTGAGATCACAGTGTTCTTTCAACACAGTGCACAGAGCACAGTGTTCAGCTGTGCTGGAATGTAGGGGCTGAGATCTGCCTTTCTGAAGCATGGGGGTGACGGACTGCCCTGTGCCCATCTGGGATCCCCAGGGGTTGGAGCCTGAGGGGAGGGTGCTATTGACAGCCCTGGAGAAGCAGGGAGAGAACGAAGTGGGCTGTGGAGAGATAATGAGTTCCGTTTCTGACATGTTTAGTTTTAGGAGGTGGTGGGACACCCAAGTAGAGATATTCTGCAGACAGAAAGAAATATGGCACTGAAGAAAGGGTGAGAGGTCAAGGCTGGGGCGGGAGATTTGGGAGTCATCTGCATTCAGGTGGTAATTAAAGCCATCTGACGGGAACTTCCAAGAGGAGTGTGCTGGGCAGGAAGGAAGCCCACGGCCCCAACCTGAGCCTCGCTGAAGGAAAGAAGGAAAAGAGGGGGAAAGGGACTCGCAGGAGGTTCGGCAAAGAAATGGTGAAAGAGGAAGGAAGAAATCTACAGAAAAGAGTCCTTACAGCCGGGGGCGAAGAGGAAATGGATGGAGACCCATTAGAAAGGCTCATAGAAGCTGAAAAAGCTGTAAAGAGTGATTAGGGAATTGGATGTCTCCCTCGTTTTACAAATGCCATTCAGAAGGAAGCAAAGGTCATTTACCCTTCAAAGAACTGGAGAATCATTGGTTAAAAGATGAATGATTTGTGGGAGGCTGTATTCTCTGTGCTTTCCTTTTCTAACTAAAAAGGACATGATACTTATCAATCTGGGGGTGGTTTATGAAGCTAGTCAGCACTCGCAGTGGAAAAAAAATAAATGAGAAGTCCTCACTCATTATAATGCTCTGAAGATTATCATCATAATGTTATTAAAATCAATTTAGTTGTTTTCTTTTTTTTTTTGAAGATAGTTCTTGAAAGTTATAGGACAAGGTAGCATGGCTCACCGGGATAAACAGTACCCTAGGAATCTGAGCATTAAGAAAAAATAAGGGCTTCCCTGGTGGCGCAGGGGTTGAGAGTCCGCCTGCCGATGCAGGGGACACGGATTCGTGTCCCGGTCTGGGAAGATCCCACATGCCGCGGAGCGGCTGGGACCGTGAGCCATGGCCGCTGAGCCTGCGCGTCCGGAGCCTGTGCTCTGCAACGGGAGGGGCCACAACAGTGAGAGGCCCGCGTACCGCAAAAACAAACAAACAAACAAAAAAAGAACAAACAAAAGAAAAAAGAAAAGCAATTGGGAAATACTCTAAGTGTACAGTGACGTCATCCACTGCAATGGTGTTGCTGAAACTAGCTAAGTGAACTGAACTATAGGAAAGACGATGGGGTTATGGGCTAGAAAACAAACACTTCAACATTGATTTTTCAGTGGGGAGTTGAATTTTTATACCCTGACATATCTCAGTAATGCCAGGTGTGATAACCCTCTGATTCACTCAATTCTTAGTCCCAAAGGAATTGCATAGTGACAAGGAGCTGCGAATCATGTCCCTTTAATAGCTTGGCAAATTCCTTTTGGCAAGATGTACATTAATAATGGAGTGATGAGAGCATCATTTCCTCAGGATCTCCAGAGCAGGTGTGTTCATTAAGGTGGTGAGGGGTGGCTGAGACCACTGCAGTTACAACTTTTGCCCAACCACTCAAGCAGAACTTGCTGGGTCAGAACACTGCTCTGTCACATTTGGTATTTACCTCCAGAGGTCACCAATAGCTGTGCCTCGGAAGGAAGGCGACCATAGTTCCCTAGTGAATCTAAATGGTTGGGTAAGGCTGAATATGGGCGCTTAGAGGGAGCGCTGGCTTGGGGCCAAGGACAAATGGCTTCCTCACACATGAGAAGTATGAACTTTTGCTCTGAGGCACGAAGTTTGTTGTGTTCTCATTTTTGCATGTATAATTTAACAGAGCAGTGATTTTCCAGGTCTCTTTAAAATCCAGTTAATGGAATTTGAATTGTTATAAAATGTAGACTGCCTCACACAGGCAAAAGGAATGACATGACAAAATGAGACTAGTGGGGGCAGAGAATGGGAGAGGCTGGGAGAGTGGGGTGCCGTGAGGGGTAGGTGGAAGGAAAAATCTCTGCCCCCTCTTGAAGGTCATGATAATCTTTGTTGTGTTTCAGGAAGAATAGGGAAAGCAAGGAGGGAGATGGATCTCATATTTACTGAGCACTCTTTATAACCCAGGAGTAGCATATGTTAATCTACGTGATTCTCACAATAACTCTTTATGGTATATATTATTGTTGTATTTCTCCGTAAATGGATGGAGGCTCAGGTTAGTTTAGTAACTAGTCCAAGGAAGTGGCAGTCAGGCTCTCCCTTCCTCTCTCGCTCCCTCCTTCCCTTCCCTCCAATATGTCAATACTTTTTTCCCTTTTTTCTGGGCTTTGGTCCCTTTATGAGTAACTCACAGGAAAGAGGTGGAATTTCCCCATCTCTTTATCTGCAGCAGACCCCTACTCCCGCATGTGTGCCAACTCATTCCCTGGTCTCTCTGGACTAGAAAAGCAGCCTGGCACGTAGGTGGCAGTGGAGGGTCCTGGAGGTACTCAGGCATCTCTTGTGGTTCCGAGTGACTTGCACACACTCGGCTGCTCCCATGTCAGCATGTTGGGGCAGGATGGGGCTGGGGGAGGGATAACATGCTCCTGTACCTGACCATCACCAGGCAGAGTATAAGGGCCCACGTCTCAGACAGGAAGCTGTGGCTGAACTCTGGGCCTAGGCAGAAGGTCTAGTGTACCAGACACTGGTCGGAATTTGGAAGGAGAATGAGACCCAAATCCATTTCCTCAACTAGGCCAGTCCAGGAGCAGGTGTTAGAGAGGGAGAGCTATGCCTGGGGTTCACTCCTCACCTGCTGCACCCCAGTCCTGGTTACAGCAAAGGGGTCAGGGCTTGGGCACCAAACACAGGGACCCAGAGACAAGACTGGTCTAGTGATCCCAGGAAGTAGGGGAGAAATGGCAGCACCCAAAGACATGGGAGTCAGGAGAAGAGAGAGTCAGAATTCTTATTCTAAGAAAAAACCCTACAATATAAGGTAAATTAAATAGAGAGTGAGGAATCAGGAGGCCCATGCTCACTAGCACCGAGAAGAAAGTCCAAGGGGGTTTTCATGTCCTTGAAAGAAGACTTCCAAAAGCTTGGAACAGGCTGGGCAATGCGTGGCCTGTGCTGAAGAGGGAGTGTGCATGGCGGGAGGGGAGCCGAGCCAGGCTGATTCTGACACTTCCTCGGCTGGCTGCCATAGGAGTCCTCTCCTTTTCTCTCTAGCTGCCTGGTTGGAGCATCATATGGGGGTTCAACGCAGAGGAGGGTGAGAAACTTTGTCGCTCCTACCTGCTTCCTTAGCAGAGCTCGCATTCATGTTCTCAACGGGGGGCGATCTTGTCCTCCAAGTAGGGCTGCCAGACAAAATACAGGATGCACAGTTAAATCAGCATTTAGGTCAACAACAGATCATTTTGAGTATATGTATGTTCCCAATATTGCATAGGATACATTTATACTGAAAAATTAGTCATTGCTTCTCTGAAGCTCAAATTCGACTTCACGTCCTATAATTTCCTTTGAAAAATCTGGCAATGCTCTGCCCAGAGGATTGGCAATGTTTGGAAACATTCTGATTGTCATGACTGGGAGGGAGGGGCTGCTGGCAGTTCACTGGTAGACGTCAAGGATTCAGCCCCGAATGTCAGTAGTGCCGAGATTGAGAGACCCTGGTCTTGGCTGAGCTGGCAGGCCAGTGTCTTTGTGTCCAATTCCAGGATCCAAAGCTAACAAAAGTGGATTTACTTCTCTAGTATTTTGTGTGTTTGTATTCAAGTGGAATTCTTAACTAGCTGCTGATTAGACGAGAGTAAGAGAATTAGGTCCTCTGCTTATCCCTTCAACATCACTTACTGTGTGACCTTGCATAAATAACCTAACCTTTCTTTTCCTGAGTTTTCTCATATGTGAAATGAAGAAAAAGTTAACTCTGATTTACCATTTTTGTGTGTGCCTGTAATGAGTGAATGAGATTATTACACATAAAGTGCTTAGAACAGTTCCTGGAACATAGAAAACTCTCACTGAATGTAAACTTTTGTTACTAATGTAAACAAGAAAAAAAAAAAGAATCTCTTACTACTCTAAAAATTCTTTGAGTATAGTGCACAATTTCCTCCATCATTTTTTACGGATGCCCCATTATAAGGTTGATCGATAAGTATACATAAAATGCCCTGGTTAAATCTGATTTCAGGTAAACAGTGAGTAACGTTTTAGTGTTAAGTATGTCCCAAATAAGTATGCACAGGGCATGCTTATACTAAAAATTCATTGTTTATTTAAAATTCAAAGGTAACTTGGCATCTTTATTTGCTGGATCTGGTTACCCTGCCCATTTTGGGGAGGAGAGGGTTTGTGTGTGCACTTGCCCTTTGGTGGGCATGTCTCAGTGCAGTCAGTTCTGGAGGGAGCTTCTAGGTGTGAGCTGAAGATGTGCAAAGGGCCGCTCCTCCTTAAAGACAACGAAGCAGCAGAAATGGCAAAGCTGCCATTTGTGAGGTTGCCTAAAAGCTTCCCGTCACCAAGCCCTGACATTTCTTTTCACCAATTACTAAAAAGTTATGGTACTTAAAGCATCAACGGGCTTTGAAAATATGAAAAATATTCTAGAAAACTACGTTGTTCTCAGACTGTAATGACATTTTTATACTCCAATATGAGGGCTGGCAAACTTTTTCTGTAAAGGGCCAGATAGTAAATATTCCAGACTTTGCACAGCATGTTTAGTGTCTGTCGCATATTCTCTTCCTGCTCTTTCTCCTCCTCCTCCTTTTCTCTTTTAAAACAACCCCTTAGGGACTTCCCTGGTGGCGCAGTGGTTAAAAATCCTCCTGCCAATGCAGGGACACGGGTTCGAGGCCTGGTCCTGGAAGATCCCACATGCCGCGGAGCAACTAAGCCCGTGAGCCACAACTACTGAGCCCGCGTGCCACAACTACTGAAGCCCATGTGCCTAGAGCCCGTGCTCCACCACAAGAGAAGCCACCACAATGAGAAGTCTGCCCACTGCAATGAAGAGTAGCCCCTGCTCGCTGCAACTAGAGAAAGCCCATGCACAGCAATGAAGATCCAACACAGCCAAAAATAACTAACTAAATTAAAACAAACAAACAAACCCAATCCCTTAAAAAATCATTCTTAGCTGTGAGCTGTAAAAAAACAAGCCAGGGGCTGGGTTTGACTTGTGAATCCCTGCTCTAATACCAGAAGAACATTGAGGTGACAGCTGGGGCTCTGACGTGGTATATTTAATCATAGTTATTAAGTTTAGAATTTATATTAGAAAGGAAGCTAACATCTGACTTTAATTAATTAGTACTTATTTAGCATTTACCATAAGCAAGGCACTGTTATAAGTTTCTTACCTAGATCAGCTTATTTAAACTGATTAACTCATTTAAACTGAGACACAGAGAGGTTGAGTAACTGGCCCAAGGTCATATTGCTACTAAGTGGTGGAGCTGGGATTTGAACTCAGGCAGCCCAGTTCCAGAATCCACAATTTTAACCATGATGCTATGTTGTCTCTTATGAGGATAGTAAATACTTAAAAAAAAATGTATAACATTCTTGTCTTCATCTCATTTCATCTTCCAAGTAGCTTGATATCTAAGATTTCAAACATACTGAAATGATCAAAAAAGGAACACTCTTCTTTTACTTTACCTGCCATTTGGACCTTAAGGAATTTTCAGACTGACTGGAGAAAATCAAGTTAGTTGATATGAACTGTGGGTAAGGCTCATAGACTATCCTGGCACAAACTATGCAAATATACAGATTTCGAGTACTAAGGACTGTAACTGTGGAGCCCTGGACATCCCAGACAAGGGAGAAATTTCTATGGTTTAGGGAGCCCTAGAAGTGAGCTTTTAATTGGATTTCCCAGAAGCAGGAAAGGATTCATGTATAAAAGAAAGGGGAAGAGCTGTTGGCAACCTCTTGCCCACCACAACAGTATTACTTGAGGGGGTTCAGAGAATGACGCATATGAATATTCTCTCACTTTGGTCTCTGGTGAATCTGAGAATATTAATCAAACTGAATGGGGCCACTTTTTTTTTTTTAAATAAATTTATTTATTTATTTATTTATGGCTGTGTTGGGTCTTCGTTGCTGCATGTGGGCTTTCTCTAGTTGTGGCGAGCGGGGGCTACTCTTCGTTGTGGTGCGCAAGTTTCTCATTGCGGTGGCTTCTCTTGTTGTGAAGCACGGGCTCTAGGCACACGGGCTTCAGTAGTTGTGGCATGCGGGCTCAGTAGTTGTAGCTTGCGGGCTCTAGAGCGCAGGCTCAGTAGTTGTGGTGCGCAGGCTTAGTTGCTTCGTGGCATGTGGGGTCTTCCTGGACCAGGGCTGGAACTTGTGTCCCCTGCATTGGCAGGCAGATTCTTAATCACTGTGCCACCAGGGAAGTCCCAGAATGGGGCCAAATTTTATTCTTCTCTAACCATATCTTGCAAGAACTCTTGGAAACAGTATGTTAAGAAGTTTTAAAAGCAGAAAATAAATAAGAACATTGCTAGCTGAAATATGAAGATGACCAGCCCTTCCTTCCCCAAGCTTCCCAGACTTGGAATGCCCTTCCTTGTATCCATATTTGCTGGAGATGTGGAGTGTCTTCTGACTTGGATTTCACCTCTTTTGCTTCTTACTGCCAAACATGCAGGAACCTGAAATGCTGATTCAGTGGGATTGCAATTCAGCACTTTGTGCCTTTCTGGGATCCACAGCCTGTTTCACAGAGTCTGGCAGATCCTGAGCTGCGTGCTGGGCTTTCCTTGATTTCATCCCAGGGTCACATTGCAGACCCAATCCCTATGGAGAGTGAAGAGGCGACACTTTACTCTCTTTCCCTTACTAAGTTCATTTGATCTTTTTTCCTTGATGAGACACCTCTTTATTTTCTGGCTCACCCCTTTTAGTCTGTGAACCACATTTTCTATTGTTTCCTCTTGACAGTATTGTTTCCTCTTGGTCCCTAGTAGTAGAAGTCCTAGACAGATAATCAGCTTGCTATAATATATTTTGGACATTTTTACTGAAATAAAACATACATGCAAAAAAGTGCATGTCATGTTAATTTTGAAGTGTGCTATATTAATCATGAAATAATGTAATTATCCTATTCCTCAACAGAGGCTGTTTCAGTTTTATTTATGTTTACCCCTCTCCCCTCCAGGGCAAATCTTGTGAATTCATAGAATTTTAGAGTTGATGTGTGTCTTTGGAGATTTTTTTAGCGCAATTTCTCTTCAAGTGATAGAATACAGTTTAAATGACTAAGTTTTGACTGAAGAAATGTATGATTTATTTCATGGGTCACTTGAGTGATTTAGCTGCGTAGTTATTATTATCTAATGATGTCATAGTCTTTTGGAGGTGCTGGAAGCTGTTAGCTTGTCTATAGGGTGATTATTTTCCTCTGCTGCATCCTGTAAGTAAAACCTCCTCCATTTATCCTGTTTTTCCCATAACAGAGGAGTGTTTAACCTTCGGCCTCTGAATCCTTTGAGTGTGTGTGTGTGTGTGTGTGTGTGTGTGCCTGTGTGCTGTGTGTGTGGAGAGTGTTGGTTGAGACTGGTGTATAAAATAACCCCATGGCCCTTCATACTCTTTTATTTGTCACTGGAAACAAATTGCATTGGAAGTAAAGGAAACATTAGCACTCACAGATGTTCCACTTGGTACAACAAAGTTTCATGGAATTGAGAAACTGTTATAGTCAAAGGGTGTCAACAGAATGTTGTTAAGAATTTTGGACAAGGGAATTAAAGCATTATGATTCTGGAATAATTTAATTAAATATAGAAGAGTTTCTTTTTTTTTGGTTCACTTATCAAAATGTTTTTGTTTATTTTATTGCTCCCATCCACATCATATATTCATTCTGGTTTCAAGTAAATAAATCTTCGTATATGTACCACAATACTTTTCTTCAAGGCAATCACAAACCCTGAAAGAAAAGCACAAGCTTACATTACTTTGTTTTCAAATAGACTCACCTGGGTAGAGTGCCGTGTAAATAGTGAGTAATCAATATGTATAAGTTGATTTGATTTGTAAGAAAAAGCCCAGATAATATTTTCCAAAACAGATGCAAAGTGGATCCTTGGCCCTCAGCCTGTAGTGTTTGTTCAGATAAGGCTGCACTGTGAGGTTAGGACAGCAGGAAGTGATTAATTTTCTTAGGTATTTTAACATGTTCCTTTGAAGGGGCTCAGCTTTTGAATCTTTAAGATTATATTTATTGCCATGGTCCTTCCCTCCTATGTTTAGACATGAAAGTGAATGTCATTGTTGAACAGTAAACACAGGGGAATGACTTTGTGACAGAAGTATGTAAAGTATCTTGTAATTCAGTAGGAGAATCAAAGTCTGCTTCAGTTCTTTGCATTCTCAGGGATTCAGAAAGGATTAAGGTAACAATAGCTAGAACCTATGCAAGAGAGTAACTGAAGGATAGCATTCCTTGAACCTCAGAAACCTGGGTGAAAGGAATTGGGCAATTAAGGTCTTTAGGAAATCTAATGGGGTCATTTGTGAATGCCGTCTTCATGGAACTTGGCAAACTGTCATCTCAGAGATCAAGGGAGGTCACTGGCTTAAGAGATGGGGGAATGAAAGTGGAGTGACTGTTTCCTGCAAAGTATGTTTAAAGACTCTTAACTCTTGTCTGACGGTAGCTACAGGGGCTTTTTTTTTTTTTTGACAATATCAGGGAGCTAAAGATATAATGCCTCTGTAAAGTGAGTTCTATTGGTTTTCTGCCTAAGTTATATCATATCCAAGGAGCCGAGATTTGTTTTCTTTTCCCCATGCATCTTCTCAACCACAATTATTCATATCTAATTGAAGTTAGCCAAGCAAATATTTATTAAAGCAAATGATGTGCCATGATGAAGATAAAAGTATAAAATAAGAAAATGTCTTACATTCGCTTAAATTCTTGAAAACATTCATGCTACTATCAGTTTATCAAAAATCTTTATTACCAGTTTTGCGAAAGTAGTTTGATCTGCAAGGATGTCTGCAGCCATTGAAAGCTTAGGATTAAGTAGCAATGTGTTGATAATATCAATAGATTTTTAGAATGTGTTTTGCCTGCGTCTACACCTGAGCCATTTCCAAATCTCCAACTGACTACCAAGTCTTTCCACTTGGGTACTTGCCAAAAATCAAAGTGACATATTAGAAGCAGACTCATTTATACACACATCTCCCTTGCCTCCTCTCCATCAAAAACACCCTTGATGTGTCTTCATCCTGTGGCTTTCCTAACCTTGTCAGTGGTATCGACAACCTCTGAAGATTTGGAGCACAGGAGAGCTTGTGATGAGGGGAGTCTCCTGGCAGCTATCGTTGTAGCCTGGCTATGGACAACAGGTGCTCTCCTAGGATGGTGGAGATGGGAAGGACGAGGAAGCTTGGATTTGAGAGACATTTCCGTGAAACATTAACAGGACTTGTGAAATGATAGGTGCAGGGAATGAATGAAGCAGAAGGAGTCATCTCATACAACCCAAGACCATAATCTGGGTGACTGGGAGATTGTCCAGACCGTTGACAAGTCAGGAAAGCCGTAGTGGGGGGTAGCGGGGAAGACACATCAGGGGTATTTTTGAGGGGGGGGAGGGAAGTGAAGATGAGGCAAGAGAGATGTATGCATGAATGAGTTTGCTTTTAGGTAAGTCCGTTTGATTTTTTGTAGTTATCTAAGTAGAAAGACTCGGGAGATTGGAATTGGCTCAGGTGCAGATGCTAGAAAAGTGCTCCGAGTGGAAGCTCCTGCAAGGGAGATGGGAACAGAGGGCTGAGGGCTGAGCCCGTGTAAACTCCATCGCGGTGGGCGCTTAGGGTCTTTTGGTAGTTTGTAGAAGTTTCTATATCTGTGTGTGGTAGAAGGTGGATAGAGGGCTTCAGGGGTTCTTATTTTAAAATTATATTACAGAGTCTGGCAGATTCTTCTTTTCAAAGACTGAAAATAACAACAATCCCCAAAGCCCCAATTTGCTAATCACAATATTCTAAGGAGCTATTTTCTTTCTGCTAGGGTACATCTGAAGAACCATTACTGTTATTAATACGTTTATAGTGCTTCTTGCTTTTCACTCTTAACAACTCCTAAGGGGAAAACATAACTTCAAGAAATTCTTACCCTGAAAGACACCTAGCAACAACTTGTTCTTCTGGATCATCTGCTCCACGCAAAAGATAGGCACCTGCTTCTGTAGATGATACTCACAATTTCTCAAGAATAAAGGAGTGACAGTTAAACAAAGGGTAGCCTTTATCCTTGTTTCTATCCATGGAAATTTGAGTACGTTCTTTTTCAAGTGACTGACAAGTGGAGCAAATGGAAGCACATTAAGTGTGGGGAGGCTGTAACACACAGATGCTTGGTTCATCCCAACTCCTAAGGCACCTGGCTATTGGTCTGGCCAAAGGACTTTGAAGATCGAAACAAACTTATCCGTAAAATACCAACTGCTCTTTTATTAGTAGGACTTGGGGTATGTCCACCCTGGTTCCTTCCATCTTAACGGAAGTAACAGTCTCAGGATTGGAGCAGAAGTGTTGACTAAGTGTTGAGCAATTGAAAGCCATTGTTTACAGCATAGTTTTGCCTTGGGGAGTGAAAAGTTCTGTTTTGCATGTGTCTGAATAATCATCACATGATTAGCAAAGCTAAACACCTTCCAATGAGCTGATTTACTCATCAGCTGGGCAGATATGGGCCATGCTGGTTGGTTAATGACGGATTTAGAACAACAGGCACTTCCCTGCCAATTTAGTAAAAATGCTAATTTCAGGAAGCTCCTGTTCTATCCACAGAATGTGTAAACATTGAATTCTGTGGTGGCAAGGTTTCTCAAAAGTCTACTTCAGTTACTCAAAATATTTATAAATGTGTACAGCCAGCCTTGAACTTGTTTGGAAATATAATTCTTAAAAGTTATTGTAAACAGAAGTCTTTCGTTCAAGCAGCACGTACTTTCAGATTATCGTAAACCAAGCTGGAGCTGTTTAAAGAGAAGTTTTATGTTTGCAGCACAGGTATTTTTGTTTTCATCACAAAACCCATTTCCAGTTCTTCAGGAAGAAGTAACAATTATAAACCTCTGGGGCCCAGGTGGCTAAACTATAGAGGAGGATGATTTTTTTTTTCCCCTTGTTATTGTCAAAAATATCTAGGAATGGACTTGTTAGAGGTCAAGTAAAAACCATTTGGATGGTAACATTCATCTACACAACTGGAAATGCCATGATTCACATCTATAACCACGTCCAAGGATGAATGCAGAGGTGGCCTCACGTGGTGTGTTTGATGTAAGCAGGAAGCCAGCTGCACTCTGTTCTAATATTAGCAAAGAGGACCTGCTTTGGCAAATGGAGGATGATTTAAGGCTCTATTTTTGTGGTTCAGCAAACGCCTGAGGAGCAGCAGAAGGTTACCCTTTTCCCATCACCTTAATTCCAGAGATATTCACAGACCTGACATTAGGCTGTTGGCTACTCGTCATAAGACTTCGCTGTCAGAGTGAATTCAGCTGATGAACTATGAACACGCTTACAGTCAGATAATAGATGAAAGAGTCTCAAGATAAACGAGGTGCTTATAGAAAACCTGGCCAAAGTTGTTTAAAAGAGGATGGCAAAGGCCGTTAATTCTCATCAGGCAGTTTCAAAAGGCAGTGGGTACTTGACTTCTTACTTAGAGAGCACATTATCTTACCTTTTTGCAAGAGTGAGGCCTCCGATGTACGTTGAAAGGGAGAGCGTGCCTTTTTAAACTGACACTAAACACCATGTTCTTCTGAAGGGAGAGGGGAAATTTTTTCCCCCAAGTACGATAAAGGACTTTGTAGCCTCCCTTTCAGGCTAATATTTTGACCAGGTTATATCACACCAAATACTTTTGTTTTTCCACACTCTGTTCCTCTTTCCCACCCAGAATGCTCAAATTATGTCTGTGGAGGATATTAACATGAACATTGACCATCTTTTCAGGAGCTGATCATATTAAAATTCAAAACTGAACCGTTCTTGGTGATCTCCCATTTCTAGCTTCACACTTTAGAATGAAGATTTCAAAAGGTGGCTAAAACATAGTTTGTCCATACCTTTTTCCACCAAAATAGCCAATATGCCTCCACTTATAAGCAAGTTGCATTTTGGGTTGTATGTTAGCATGATTAATAGCACTAAACATTTAATATTTTAAAATTTTTAGAAACTTTGATTGTATTTGGACATCTCTCTCATCTCACAAGTGCAAGGGTGTTAAGTTTGCCAAAGGAAAGATTTCATAGCTTTTCTTTTTCATTCTGTTGCTGAGTTTAAAGCTCAGAACAATGTAGTCACAATCGAATTCGAAAGAATCTTGTGAAAACGTACTTCTCCAAAAAGGAGACCAGAAGTCTATATATCAGGATCCTAGATAATTCAAAACGTGTCTAACAAGTGAGTTTCCTGCACACTCATCTGCTTCATCCTGTTTCATCGTTATTCATCCCTTCATTCAGCAAACATTTACCGAGGGCTTTCCGCACGCAGGTGCGATAGGTTACAAGGAAGGCTCAGGCCACTGTTCTCAAGGAGGGTACAGTGTAGAAATGGAACAGAGGTTACCACCACTCAGCAGTGTCGTCTAGACACTCAGGGAATCTCAACAAGCTTTAGCCAGCCCAGGCTAGGGGAATCAGGGAGGGCGTCCTGAATGAGGCAGACCTGTGTTCCTGGAGTATCACAGACCAAGTACACGAACAAGTGAGCTGTGGAGTTGAGTGAGAGGAGACCTCGTTTAGGCAGAGTCTGCTAAGGAGCTTAGGCAGGGAAGTGAAGGGGAGAGAGAGAGAGAAAGGGGGAGAGAGAGAGAGAAAGAGAGGGAGAGAGAGAGAGCGCCATCAGGGAAATGCAGCCCCGGTGTGAGGCAAAGGCTGGCAGGGTGGATAGAGACAACCCTGGATACCCTTCTGAGGTGCAGTCAGACCAGTACATGACTGTGGGAAGCCCTCAGGTGGTGCTACATGTCACTCAGAGAGCAACCGAAAAGGCCTTCCGCAGCTGGCTCCCTGCCACCTCTCTGATCTCTCTCACTCCACTCCAGCCCCTGTTGCCTCTTTGTCATTCATCCCTCAAACCCACCAGGGTGGAAGCACTCAGCTTGTCCTTCTCCTCAGTACACTCCTCTGTTGGTGGCCTGGCTCACCCTCTCACCTCCCCCAGGGCTTTGCTCAAATGCCACCGCCTCCGGCTTTCTCTGAATGCCCTGTTGAAAACTGCAGTCCTTCCCCTTTTCCACCCTACCCTCGACATCTTTCCTGATCCCCTTCTGTGCCTTAACTTTCTTCAGTAGCACTTATTGCTACTTATTAGACTTCCTATGTATTTGGCTTATTTGTTGATTGAGTGTAAGCTCTTCAAGGCTAGAGATTTTAGTCTGCTTTGTTCCAGAATGGTTTCTGGTATATGTCGATAGTAGTGTTACTGAGCCAGGCTCATTTTGTCTGATGAGCAGCAAACTAAACGCGGAGATGCCGCCGAGGTTTGCAGTAAAGAGAAGGCATGCTCGCAAGGTAGCCAAGCAAGGAGACTGGAGAACAAATCTCAGACCCGCCACCCCAAAGCCAGGGGCTGGGGGGTATAGGAATAAAGCAGCAGGGCGGTTCGAGGCTTGGAGGGTGTAGGGAGCGTGGGGAAAGGCGATTGGAAAAAGATGTGGTAATGGTAATCGTGGTTCTGCGCAGGCGTAACTAAGTACAGGCCTCTGCACTTGCCAACGTGGAGGCGCTTAGCAGGATCTGGGGGTGGAGTTTTCAGTCCTCTGCCGTCAAAAGGTCACCAAGCAGACACTCGCGAATGCCTGGTTGGAGGGTCAGTGGTCCTATCCAGTCTTAACCGGCTCAGGTCCAACTAGACACAGCTGACTCCAAGTTCCTGGAAAACAACTCCTGCAAACGTCTTATTGTTTAGGCTACGTGCTGCTTGGAGGACCTGCAAGTGTTATAAACGACCTTGATTAGTGAAGGCAGGTGAAGTGGATTTGACTGATGCTCACTCAGGGTTTCAGTTCCCCCCCATCTTTTGATCATTCCTCAGTCTTGAGGGAAGAGGGGTGATGACCGCTTTGCTACTTCCTGCAGGTAAGGGACATAGACCTAACAAGGACCTGAGGAATGAAACTGTTTAGCACGCGTTTGAAAGTATTCTCTTGCTCCCAGCTTCCAGTTAACATTTTGATCCCAATACACAACGCCACCTATGCACCAGCTGTCAAGGCATTCATAGGCCCAAGATGGGTGATCAAAACCACAGACAAAGATGTACCCTGAGGGACCACACAGAATGCCAGGCATACTGTTAACATTTAGGCTCTTATTTTCAGGGATTTTATCTAGGACATGGTCAAGCCAGTGTCTTACCTTTTTACATATTGGGGTGTCTCGATCATTATGAGTTTGGATCCGTTTGGCTGAAACACTTACATATTAAATGTGGAAGGGACATAAGCTGGGAAAAATAAGTACGGTTTCTACAACATCCTCACCAAACAGAACCTTGACAGGGGCAGATGCCAGGGTCATTTAAAAATATTTTTATCTGAAGACACGAGGAGAGGGCCACATTTCGACTTAGACAAGGAAAAAACAGGGGACAGGAAATTCTCTGTTGATTAGTCTAAGCCAATATGTTACATATGAAAAGTCACAGTGAAGTTAGGGATGGTTGAAAAATTGATGACAGGCACAACCAAGGGGTCAGCATGATCAAATACAGAAAGAGATTTTGGATGACATACTCAGCTAGAGAGAGAGAATGGGAGTGGGGAAGGAAAGAAGTAGATGGATTTGAGAGATACGAAGAGATAATTTATAGACTTAGTGACGAACTCATGGATTTCAGCTAGAAATACTATAAAGACTTACCTCAGTTATACAGCCTGCCCACGAATCACCAAGCTGGGAAAGGGGTCCTGAAACATTACTTGCAAAATTGTGCTTATCTACAAATAGTTTATGGTTACATAAACACAGATGTTGGATAAGACTAAAACTAAACAGTTTTGGATGGAGAGTGAAGGCAAGAAAACGAGAGTTAAGATTGAGACAATGTTGTGACTCTAATTAGAACACAAATGTTAATGAAAATAAAGATGTTCCAGTCAACTTAAGCCTGTATTAAATCATCTATTCCAAATAAGGTTATGCTTCCAAAAATCATTTTGGGTTTATTGTTTGCAGGTTGGGATATATTTCCTAAATAAATATATGAAGTTCTCTGATGTGGTTAGGTTTATCCCATTTAAGTCAAAATGTAGCTAAAAAAGCTATGTATTACCGTAAACAAATACCAGAAAGACTATTGTTGTAAAAACACTAATTAAATAATACAAAAAATATGAAATGCCAACAAGATATTTACTAATTTTTTAAATTAGTTTTTATTGGAGTATAGTTGCTTTACAATGTTGTGTTAGTTTCTGCTGTACAGCAAAGGGAATCAGCTATACATATACATATATCCCCTCTTTTTTGGATTTCCTTCCCATTTAGGTCACCACAGAGCACTGAGTTGAGTTCCCTGTGCTATACAGTAGGTTCTCATTAGTTATCTATTTTATACATAGTATATATGCCAGTCCCAATCTCCCAATGCATCCCACCCCTCCTTTCCCCCTGTTGGTATCCATACGTTTGTTCTCTAAGTCTGTGTCTCTATTTCTGCTTTGCAAATAAGTTCATCTTAATGATACTAATTTTTAATGTTGGTGCTTGAAGTCTAGAAGATTTGATTAGATGAAAATAAGGACATAAATGGAGATTGGAGCTTATGAAGTGAATTTCTGGGTTTTTAAAGAATATAGCACTGGATCCTTAGCTTATATAATTTAGAAGGTTAGGAGTTGTCGTTATACAATGTATGTCAACAGAGTGACATTGCTGCCCATAAGGTTAATGTCTTTTTAGATGGTATTAGTGAACATGTTTGCCTTGTCTGGGGAAAAGGGCCATCCCGCTCTATTTTGCTGTGGTCAAACTGTACTTAGAACACTGACCATCACACTGTCAGAGGGACATAGACTAAAGTGTGTTGAAAGTTGATAAATCAAGATGCTGAGGTTATTGGACAACCAGGAAATGTTTAGCTTGAATGAGAGGGAATGAACAAGTAGAAAAGCTGTCTTGCACAAGAGGAATTAGAGGGTTCTACAAATCCCCACAAGGTAAAATTAGGATGAATAGAAATTATTGGGAGAGAAACAGGGTAAGGGAAGAGGACAGTGTGTATATGCACCACTCTGAGAGCAAAGAAATCTAGTGATGTGATGGAGAAACCATGTCAAATGATCCTGATTCTCATGTCAAACACTGGACAGGACAATTAGTTCAGGGCAGCATGGTTCTCTTCACAGTAATGTTAATGGCTTCAGGGTGGTGAGGGAGCTGCAACTAGACATTAGTAAAGTGGAATACTAACGAGCTACTTGCTTGCCAGGGTGGTTAACCCGTATGTTCTTCTTCCCATAGATAGGGTTGCACCTAAACCATCTGAGGGAGTTAGGTACATGGCATATTCTTAAATGTCTTTAGGAAAAAAAATCTAAAAATTTTGGCACCTGTGTTGGCATCAGACAACTTTCCCAGTTGGGAAGTTTGCCATTATGTTTAACTTGCTTATTTCTGTTATCCCCTTTAAGGTATTTAGGAAATCTAATGGAACCATGCTTGAACACAATTTTCTTATAGGTTGTTCTCAGTGTGGGAGAAAAATTACTGATCTTTTTCAGTTAATGGGGTTGATGTAGGTGAAAGATCTTTGCAAAGCATTAAGTGTAATAAAAGTACAACCTATCATTATCGTGGTTTAGATTATATGAGTATTACTGTTAATTTGTTCTTTAGAGTTTACTCTGTAATTTCTTAGTCCTTGTTACTTCTCTGTATTAAATCTGTCCCCCCTCTTCAAAACGCTTTGCAATATCTCAGGCTGACTAGTATTAAGTGGAACTAAAAATAATCAGGAAACACTGTATGGTCCCCTTACCATCTAGCTCTGGTCTTTTGGGGCTACCGAACCTAAAGTAAAACCTAACAAATATAACTCGATTTTTTAGCAAGTGTTGATTATGTTCTCAGGTATGTGGGAATAACATGGAAAATACTCTTATGACCCTTGAGTTCTAAGATAATATCTACATATATATACCCAACAAACAATATTGTAAAAAATATTGTAAAACTTAGTAAATGAAAAAAATATAGGCATTTGCTAAATCCCATGTTGTTTTTCATTAGGTTAGTTATGTGTAGGGTGAGATGAGAGATGGAGTTGGGAGAAGTTAAGGAGTGACTGAATTGAAAGATGAAGTTCATTAAAGGAGATTAATAGGGTATAAGTAGGGGAGGGGATAACTACCAGGGAGATGCAAGGAAATGCATGAATACTACTGGAATATTTCTAGCCATTATTTTCTCTAAGAGCAACTCTTTTCCTTATGTTCCCTCTTTACTTATTTTTATTTTATTTTATTTTTTTTGCGGTATGCGGGCCTCTCACTGTTGTGGCCTCTCCCGTTGCGGAGCACAGGCTCCGGATGCGCAGGCTCAGCGCCATGGCTCACGGGCCCAGCCGCTCCGCGTCATGTGGGATCTTCCCGGACCGGGGCACGAACCCGTGTCCCCCGCATCGGCAGGCGGACTCTCAACCACTGCGCCACCAGGGAAGCCCTTCTTTACTTATTTTTAAAATTCAGTTTATCATTCAGTTTCCAACAATCAAAGATATAAAGGAAGTTGTTTTTGACTAAATGGGATGATTAGGGGTCTTTGACTAAAAATGGAATGGCCAACAGGGCATGCTGCTGTTGCAGCTGCATTCTTTTCTATATTAGTTGTAACTTTTAAATGGTTTAATAACAGATTTATTTTAAAATACAGTAAAATACCTGATCTTCATTATTAAGTGCACGTTGAATTTATTTTCTTGATATTGAGTCATCTCTTGATATTGACTCTCCTGCCACATGATAAAAGTTTATTTGCCCAGACAGTGTATACTTGTGCCTTAGGAGAAGGATGCCATCTCGATTCCCAGGCCCTGAAAAGAGTTCTTACTCTCTGAAAGTTCTTAGCATTTGGACTGATTCAGCAATCTCTGGTCCTGGAAAGGAAGTAAAATTAATCTCCTGACCTCATTAAGTCAAGTAATACTTTGTCCTGATTGCTCTCAAGTACTTTGGATTTGGAAATGAATTCTTGAAGTTCCACGTTGGGCCTGACTTGTTTAACAGAGGCCTCTTTAGACGTAGTTCTTGTGCCTGTTTATGTCTTTCCGGAGATGGATTTTCTTGTGTGTGTTAGAAAGGTAAGTAAAAAAAAAAAATACAGGCTCAGGAAAATTCTAACCATGTCAGCCTCCCTCTTCATTTGCTTCAACTTCTTGGACAGAAACAGTCTGACACTATTCTTCAGGATGTTCTTTCCTGAAGAAGTACTCTTGTTTGAGCACGTCTTGTCCTTTCATTCCACTGAGTCCTGTCCGCTTGGATCCTTCTCTGCCTGCACCATTTTGAAGCAAATTATCTGCCCTGAACATGGAGAATCTGAAAGATGCCATGTTTGTTTGATGTCTTTTTTAAATTTTATTTTTATGTGTTACTGGGCCTTAGGGGTGTGAAAAGAAAATAGAAGATTCAGGGACAAAAACTTGTAAGAAAAGAAAATTAGTTTAAAGGAAGGAAGACTAGAAAAGAAAAGAAAGACTAGAAAAGAAAATTAGTTTAAAGGAAGGAAGACTAGAATTCTGAAGGATTGGCTTCTCAAAGGATACATGGATATTAAAGGATAAAACTCTCAAAATTATCTAGGTTAGAGGTTGTCTGCACATGGTGGAGAGAAAAAGAACAGTTTCCTCACCTCACTGTTGCATTGTATCCATTGCAAAAGCAGCTGGGGGAAAAAGCTGTTTTTGCTAGGCAGACAGTAACTTATTAGAAAGAGCTCAAAGTTTTGTCTATTTAGGGGACTAGAGGTAAACATGGTATCCCTGTTTCTGTCTTTGTTTTTGGTTTTGCTTGTTTATCTCATGTGCAAAGTACCTTTTTTCTCCTTCTTTGACTATGGGCCATGGTGTGATTTGCACACTTCGTCAAAATGGTGGCAAGGTTACTCTCTCAATGGAAAATGAAGCCTTTGCCTGGGAGGCAGCAAAACCTAATTCCTTTGAATCACTGACTTAGACCAAAATCAGAGAGGAAGATGTTTCCTTATCTGACTCCCACAGCTCCTCCATTTGCCTAAAGAAAAAAAGTTTTCTGAGATACAAATTTATCACCCTATGGTAACTAACCACTTCTATCCACTGGCATTAGTTTTCTTTCCTCTTTACTGTGATTCTTCAGATATACAATGGCATCCATGCTGGCTAAGGTTATATCCACCACACCAGAGAACAGGCTCATTTCGTTCAGCACCTGGTTATATGTCACGTAGTTTTAAAATTGATTTGAGAGAGAAGCTTGTTTCTTCGGCAAGATGGTTAAGTATCTCCCATATGTAAGTAAATAGAACTATTCATTTCCTACAAGAGAAATTGAACAAATGAAGAGGCGAGGTGTCTATAGATGGCTGGCCTTGGATTCGTCATTGTTGATATTGCCACTTGTCAACCTGGAAAACCAGTGGTTAGAAAAAGGTTTACTTCAGCCACTGAGAATTTGCCACCTTTGGCTGAAACACAAAGGAAATACTAGGTTGGTTTCACCAAGGCTGGTGCAATGCTCCAGGAGGCCTCTCTAATGCATGTAGTTTAAAAATTATAAAGATTGTAAATTCTGACTCACAATGGAAAAAGCACTGATGATATGGCTAATAGTATGAATCTGTTGCTCAGCAAGGATTTGGAAAATACTTATTTCCTATCTAATTAGATGAATGATTAACTTTTGAATGGGAGGATTAAAAATATAGTCCCATGACATCAGGAAAGCGAATCTGAATAACAGTCATTATTCTGAAACTGCCATTACTTTATCTCACTCAAGTTTTAAAAAATTAAGCTTCTAAGCTGTGAAACCCAGGCATCTGAAATATTTAGCTCACTTCCTGAGTGTCCTTAGCCATCGGTCCTAGTGTGGGAAATACAGTGAACCCTTTGGCAATTTACCCAGCAGCATGTGTAGGAGTTGCTCTTAAAAATGCAATTGATCATTTGTTCCTATAAAATTTCTTTCACAGACATTTGCCTCTGTAAAAATGCATTTAACATTAAGAGTCTGCCTTTAATCTGGATTTTTGGGTTTAAACTCTTCTGAAAGAAGAAAAGGTGGGTGGGAAGAGAAAAGGAGAGTTAGGTTTGATTATGGGTGTGTTATGTCTCAGCTACTTACTTATAAAAGGATTAGCTCTCCTTTCTCTCAGTTATAATAAAATACAAAGAGCAACAGAAAAGATAATTAATAGATTTCACTGCTCATAAAAACCAGACATCATCAGTGTGATTTAGGAGAGACTTACGAGAGTGAAACTGTCAGTATTGAACGGTGGACTGAATATTGATTTTGAACATGGGAAATTTATGGATTTTAGTTGCCATAAAAACAGAGATCAAAGAATCTTGCAGCTTTCTCGATGACTGGAAGGAAGGAAAGTCAGAAAAAAGAATAATTAATGTTCACAAGTGCAGAATTTCATGAGTAGAATTAGCCTTTGCTTTTATGATTCAAAACTTCTGTGGTAATCGGCAACAGTCATTAATGGAATAAGGCCTTATTCCACCTTACCTAATGAGTTTACCCATTAACGTACTCATTTAATGTTTATTAAGCATGTGCTATGTGCAACGCCACTGCTGAGTACTGAAATTTCAAATATGACTAAGACATGTTTGCTACTTACAAGTAATTCCTTGTGTAAAGTGATATGATGAGGATTTGTGGTTTTATATTTAGTTAGGAAAGTAGTTTACCATTTCCACTGTTAAATAGATTTTCTAACTTTGGCAAAAATATTACAAAGGCTTAGCTTGAGGTTGGTCTACCCCAGTGGGTAAGGATGCATTTACTTGAGGCCTTGCACTTTTTGCACATTTTTATCAGAATCCAGGACACAGAAGCCTGCTCCCTTTGGATATGCTACTTAGAACATCTTGGCATCCTGGAACTTGGCTACATCTAGCTTCATGAAGGTAGTATAATTGCCTTTCAAGTTTATATTATTACCAACAAAAAGAAGTCTGTGCTATCACCTCCAAGCCAGCAGGCACCAAATACACAGAAGGACCATTTTTCCATCAGTACACTCTGGGAAAGGTGAGAGGCCAAAGAACCAGTTGGGAACAATAGGACAGGCAAGCAAATGGAGTCCAGGGGTCCCCAACCCCTGTTAGGTACCAGGCTGCACAGCAGGAGGTGCACAGCGGGATAGAGAGCAAAGCTTCATCTGCCCCCTCCCCGCATCGCTAGCATTACCGCCTGAACTAATGCCCCGCTCCCCCCAGTTCCCCACCTCCGTGGAAAAATTGTCTTACACGAAACCAGTCCCTGGTGCCAAAACCGTTGGGGACCGCTACAGGAGACTTCCAGTGCCTGGTATCATCAACCATGGGAGTTGGTTTAATGCAAAAGCTAAGCAATTATGTGCCATCCAATATGATCCACAGTACTTCTTAGATGAGATGTGATTGAGGATATTAACATGTCTGCTGCAAACACGTGCCAGCCAGAAATGAGGCTGTTCAACCACAGTATTATAAAGAAGGGAGAGGCAGAGAAGCAAACTCTGAGCACCCCAGCACTCTGCAGCGCCAGGCCCATGAACATGAGTGTCTCATCCACGCATTAGGTGAGCCCTATGGTAGAGAAGGATGCCACAGCCTGGCATGATGGAATGATGGTGAACCAAGGGAACCACTTGGCCACTGGCCTTTATCATGTGGTCACTGGAGCCCTCAACATCCTGGAGCTCTAGGTAACAGCTCTTTTCTTCCTAACTCCTAAGTGTCCTAATGGTTCAGGGCCCTCTGGCCACTCGATAAACATTCCTCGGAGCTTTACTTGTTTGCAGGCACTGGATCTTCTATAGCTCCTACTTTTTACCCTGAATCTCACTCTCCTCCCACTTTCCAAGTCTCCCTTCTCGTGCCAAGTTTTCTTCTAAGATTTTTTTCTCAGATTCTCTTTTGTCATGTCTTCGGGGTGTCCAAACACCTAGCTGCCTCGAATCATTTTATAAATTAGGTGGGACATAAATAAATAGGCCACACGTTGATTTCTATTGCTCACATTCCCGCCAATTTACTACCAACTTTCCATGGTTGGAATATGGCTTTCTTCCCTTTCATTGCCCTCTGACTTTTGGCTGAAAGACGTTTGCACATTTCATGTCAATTAACTGAATACTCCATAGGCAGGGTATTCTTAACCACCTTTTTTTCTTAAGTTGTAAAAGTTACAATTTAGAAGTATGTAAAATAAAATATAAAATCAAACTTCTCTCCCTTTTTTTTTTTTTTTTTGGCTGTGCCGGGTCTTAGTTGTGGCATGCAGAATCTAGTTCCCGATCAGGGGTCGAACCCAGGCCCCCTGCATTGGGAGAGGAGAGTCTTACCCACTGGACCACCAGGGAAGTCCCAAATTTCTTTCCTTTTATAACATCGTGCATACTCCTTGGAGGTATGCACGGTTAACTGTTGGACTTCACAGTCCTACAGAGGACATATTTTTACATACATATATAACTGAATGGGTTTTCCTAATAAGCTCCCACCTGCTATCAGTGAGTTAAAAAAATAGAGTTCTGGCTTAACTCTATTAATTCCCCCAAAATAAATTTAATATTTCTCAATTTTTAAAATTGTAACCCATAGTAAGAAACACATATCACAATGCAGTACACAGATGCCTGTATATGTATGTAAGAAAAATGGAAACAATGTTTATGAAATACAACACTTAACCTTACTATGTTCAATTCACTTTAATCCTTTCTGTCCTGTTCTATTTTACTGTTCTTTTAAATTGAAAGAAAAAATGTCAGTGGCAACCCCTTGCATTGATGTTATGACCAACAAATGGATTGTGACCTATAGTTTGAAAAACACTGATTTAAATGGTCCACCTTGGAGATTGTGAGGGTTTTCAGATAATTCCTTGGTTTCCCATTCCTCAGTACCTCCTGCCTTTTTGAATGATGTCGGGTGTATGAGGGTGGCCCCCAGGACTTCAGCTGATCCCACAGCTCCTCACGGAACATCCCTGCACTCGTGTACTTGGGTGAGTATTCCTACAGACTGTGTATCACTAAAGGAGTAATTGCTGGACCAAAGAGTTTGTGCCTTAGAAATTCTAATTTGCATTGTGGATTGCCTTTTTTATTTTTTCCTCCCAAATTTATTTATTTATGTATTTTTATTTTTGGCCGCGTTGGGTCTTTGTTGCTGTGCGTGGGCTTTCTCTAGTTGCAGCGAGCCGGGGCTACTCTTTGTTGCAGCGCGTGGGCTTCTCATTGTGGTGGCTTCTCTTGTTGCGGAGCACGGGCTCTAAGCGCGCAGACTTCAGTAGCTGTGGCTCGCGGGCTCTAGAGCGCAGGCTCAGTAGTTGTGATGCATGGGCTTAGTTGCTCGGCGGCATGTGGGATCTTCCTGGACCAGGGATCGAACCTGTGTCCCCTGCATTGGCAGGCGGATTCTTAACCACTGCGCCGCCAGGGAAGTCCCTGGATTGCTTTCTTAAACATCCTCTGCACATGTTCTAGAATACATAAGTGCATGCGGGGCCTAGATATGTCCAGGTAACAACAATAGAGCGTTAAGGCAAGACTCACAGTCACTCGAGGTGTTCAGCCAGTCCTCAGAGAGTGTCTCTAGTGTCACTGTGAAATCACGATTAAAGGAGACACGTCCCTACTGCTTCAGCAGGCTGTGCTCTAAGTGCCTTCTCCTGTCTATGCACAAGATCCTCTCTCCTCAGTCTGGATTAAAGACTTTTCCCTACCTAGATCTACCTTTTCGGCTTGATCTATCTCTTTGTTTCTCTAGGTTCCCACGCCAACCCTCCCAACCACCCAGTGCATGAATTCTTTGTTTTAGTTTTCCCAGCCTGGAATGCCCTTTTCATTGTTCTCTGCCTATTTACATTTTAAGTCCTGTTTGTCCTCTAAGGGCCAGTTCAAATCCACTTCTCCAGAAGCCTTCTGACCCGCTGCTAGGCATGTAGAATTAACAGGCTTTGTCTGGGTTTCCACAACACTTTGCTTTTATAGCCCTTATTTAATACTCCTTAGTATTATAATTGGGTGTTTACTTTCCCCACTACAGTTAAGTTCATATCTTCACTCTGGCTATGAGTCCCTGTATGATATGGACCTGCTTACTCTCCTTCTTCACCTCATACCACTCTCCCCTCTGCCCATTCCAGTGGCTCCCATGTGCCCTCGTAATGCTCTGTAGACGGGCCAGATACATTCCCATGGGGGCGGGGGCATGCTCTTCCCCAAATTGTCTGCATGACTAGCTTTCTTTTGTCTTTTAAAAGAGTCCTTTCTTGGCTGACCACCTAATGTAAAACAGTTAACCGATAACTCTCCAGTATGTAAGCCCATTGTATTTTTATAGCATCTATTACTACTTAAGTTTCTTATTTGTTCATTGTTTAACTAGCTCCACTATATTTTAAGCTCCATGAGAACTGGAATGGTTTTTGTCTTATTCAGTGATGTATCCTTGTTCTCTAGAATACTGCCTGGTACATAGTAGGTGCTTATTAAATGTTTATTGGATAAATAAAATGATTAAAATATATATTCTTTAATGGAAGGGCCTTTGTTGATCTTCTTTGGATCTCTACAATTCTGAACACATTAGCCTGAACATGACTTGGAGCAAAATTAACATTAATGACTGAATTAATATACTTTATAAGATAGTAAAGAAGTGAAAAAGGAACAATGGTAATCTCAGAATCCATCATAAAATGTGTCGCTATTTTATATAATGTCAATGCCTATATAATTATTATTGTCACAAAAAACAAGCCAAACATTAATTTAGCATCTACTAAATGCAAGCCACTTTATTTTTTTGTTGAATTTTATTTTTTTATACAGCAGGTTCTTATTAGTCATCCATTTTATACACATCAGTGTATACATGTCAATCCCAATCTCTCAATTCATTACACCCCCCCACCCCCCCACCGCTTTCCCCCCTTAGTGTCCATACTTTTGCTCTCTACATCTGTGTCTCAATTTCTGCCCTGCACACCAGTTCGTCTGTACCATTTTTCTAAATTCCACATATATGCGTTGATATACGATATTTGGTTTTCTCTTTCTGACTTACTTCACTCTGTATGACAGTCTCTAGATGCATCCACATCTCTGCAAATGACCAAATTTCGTCCCTTTTTATGGCTGAGTAATATTCCATTGTATATATGTACCACATCTTTATCCATTTGTCTGTCGATGGGCATTTAGGTTGCTTCCATGACCTGGCTATTGTAAATAGTGCTGCAATGAACATTGGGGTGCATGTGTCTTTTTGAATTATGGTTTTCTCTGAGTATATGCCCAGTAGTGGGATTGCTGGGTTGTATGGTACTTTTAGTTTTTTGAGGAACCTCCATGCTGTTCTCTATAGTGGCTATATCAATTTACATTCCCACCAATGGTGCAAGAGTGTTCCCTTTTCTCCACACCCTCTCCAGCATTTGTTATTTGTAGATTTTCTGATGATGCCCATTCTAAATGGTGTGAGGTGATACCTCATTGTAGTTTTGATTTGCATTTCTGGAATAATTAGTGATGTTGAGCAGCTTTTCATGTGCCTCTTGGCCATCTGTATGTCTTCTCTGGAGAAATGTCTATTTCGGTTTTCTGCCCATTTTTGTATTGGGTTGTTTTTTTAATATTGAGCTGTATGAGCTGTTTATATATTTTGGAGATTAATCCTTTGTCCGTTGATTCGTTAGCAAATATTTTCTCCCATTTTGAGGGTTGTCTTTTCATCTTGTTTATAGTTTCCTTTGCTGTGCAAAAGCTTTTGTTTCATTAGGTCCCAGTTATTTACTTTTGTTTTTATTTCCATTACTGTAGGAGGTGGATCAAAAAAGATCTTGCTGTGATTTATGTCAAAGAGTGTTCTTCATATGTTTTCCTCTAAGAGTTTTATAGTGTCCGGTCTTACATTTAGCTCTCTAATCCATTTTGAGTTTATTTTTGTGTATGGTGTTAGGGAATGTTCTAATTTCATTCTTTTACATGTATCTGTCCAGTTTTCCCAGCACCACTTATTGAGGAGACTGTCTTTTCTCCATTGTATATCCTTGCCTCCTTTGTCATAGATTAGTTGACCATAGGTGCGTGGGTTTATCTCTGGGCTTTCTATCTTGTTCCATTGATCTATATTTCTGTTTTTGTGCCAGTACCATATTGTCTTGATTACTGTAGCTTTGTAGTATAGTCTGAAGTCAGGGAGTCTGATTCCTCCAGCTCTGTTTTTTTCCCTCAAGACTGCTTTGGCTATTCGGAGTCTTTTGTGTCTCCATACAAATTTTAAGATTTATCTGTTCTAGTTCTGTAAAAAATGCCATTGGTAATTTGATAGGGGTTGCATTGAATCTTTAGATTGTTTTGGGTAGTATAGTCATTTTTACAATATTGATTCTTCCAATCCAAGAACATGGTATACCTCTCCATCTGTTGGTATCATCTTTAATTTCTTTCATCAGTGTCTTATAGTTTTCTACATACAGGTCTTTTGTCTCCCTCAGTAGATCTATTCCTAGGTATTTTATTCTTTTTCTTGCAATGGTAAATGGGAGTGTTTCCTTAATTTCTCTTTCAGATTTTTCATCATTAGTGTATAAGAATGCAAGAGAGTTCTGTTCGTTAATTTTGTATCCTGCTACTTTACCATATTCACTGATTAGCTCTAGTAGTTTTCTGGTGGCATCTTTAGGATTCTCTATGTATAGTATCATGTCATCTGCAAACAGTGACAGTTTTACTTCTTCTTTTCCAATTTGTATTCCTTTTATTTCCTTTTCTTCCCTGATTGCCGTGGCTAGGACTTCCAAACTATGTTGAATGATGGTGGTGAGAGTGGACATCCTTGTCTTGTTCCTGATCTTAGAGGAAATGCTTTCAGTTTTTCACCATTGAGAATTATGTTTGCTGTGGGTTTGTCGTATATGGCCTTTATTATGTGGAGGTAAGTTCCCTCTATGCCCATTTTCTGGAGAATTTTTATCATAAATGGGTGTTAAATTTTGTCAAAAGCTTTTTCTGCATCTATTGAGATGATCATATGGTTTTTATTCTTCAGTTTGTTAATATGGTGTATCACATTGATTGATTTGCATATATTGAAGAATCCTTGCATCCCTGGGATAAATCCCACTTGATCATGGTGTATGATCCTTTTAATGTGTTGTTGGATTCTGTTTGCTAGTATTTTGTTGAGGATTTTTGCATCTATATTCATCCGTGATATTGGTCTGTAATTTTCTTTTTTTGTAGTACCTTTTTCTGGTTTTGGTATCAGGCTGATGGTGGCCTCATAGAATGAGTTTGCGAGTGTTCCTTCCTCTGCAATTTTTTGGAAGAGTTTGAGAAGGATGGGTGTTAACTCTTCTCTAAATGTTTGATAGAATTCACCTGTGAAGCCAACTGGTCCTGGACTTTTGTTTGTTGGAAGATTTTTAATCACAGTTTCAATTTCCTTACTTGTGATTGGTCTGTTCATATTTTCTCTTTCCTCCTGGTTCAGTCTTGGAATGTTATACCTTTCTAAGAATTTGTCCATTTCTTCCAGGTTGTCCATTTTATTGGCATAGAGTTGCTTGTAGTAGTCTCTAAGGATGCTTTGTATTTCTGCGATGTCTGTTGTAACTTCTCCTTTTTCATTTCTAATTTTACTGATTTGAGTCCTCTCTCTCTTTTTCTTGATGAGTCTGGCTAATTGTTTATCAATTCTGTTTATCTTCTCGAAGAATCAGCTGTTAGTTTTATTGATCCTTGTTATTGTTTTCTTTGTTTCTATTTCATTTATTTCTGCTCTGATCTTTACGATTTCTTCCCTTCTGCTAACTTTGGGTTTTGTTTGTTCTTCTTTCTCTAGTTCATTTGGGTGTAAGGTTAGATTGTTTATTTGAGATATTTCTTGTTTCTTGAGGTAGGCTTCTATAGCTGTAAACTTCCCTCTTAGAACTGCTTTTGCCGCATCCCATAGGTTTTGGATCATCGTGTTTTCATTGTCATTTGTCTCTAGGTATTTTTTGATTTCCTCTTTGATTTCTTCAGTGATCTCTTGGTTATTTAGTAACGTATTGTTTAACCTCCATGTGTTTGTATTTTTTACATTTTTTCCCCTGTAATTGATTTCTAATCTCATAGCGTTGTGGTCAGAAAAGATGCTTGACATGATTTCAATTTTCTTAAATTTACTGAGGCTTGATTTGTGACCCAAGGTGTGATCTATCCTGGAGAATGTTCTGTGTGCACTTGAGAAGAAAGTGTAATCTGTTAGTTTTGGATGGAATGTCCTATAAATATCAATTAAATCTATCTGGTCTGTTGTGTCATTTAAAGCTTGTGTTTCCTTATTAATTTTCTGTTTGGATGATCTTTCCATTGGTGTAAGTGGGGTGTTAAAGTCCCCCACTATTATTGTGTTACTGTCGATTTCCTCTTTTATAGCTGTTAGCAGTTGCCTTATGTATTGAGCTACTCCTATGTTGGGTGCATATATATTTATAATTGTTATATCTTCTTCTTGGCTTGATCCCTTGATCATTATGTAGTGTCTTTCCTTGTCTCTTGTAACATTCTTTATTTTAAAGTCTACTTTTATCTGATATGAGTATTGCTACTCCAGCTTTCTTTTGATTTCCATTTCCATAGAATATCTTTTTCCACCCCCTCACTTTCAGTTTGTATGTGTCCCTTGGTCTGAAGTGGGTCTCTTGTAGACAGCATATGTATGGGTCTTGTTTTTGTATCCATTCAGCAAGCCTGTGTCTTTTGGTTGGAGCATTTAATCCATTCATGTTTAAGGTAATTATCGCTATGCATGTTCCTATTACCATTTTCTTAATTGTTTTGGGTTTGTTTTTGTAGGTCCTTTTTTTCTCTTCTGTTTCCCACTTAGAGAAGTTCCTTTAGCATTTGTTGTAGAGCTGGTTTGGTGGTGCTGAATTCTCTTAGCTTTTGCTTGTCTGTAAAGCTTTTGATTTCTCCTTCTAATTTGAATGAGATCCTTGCTGGGTAGAATAATCTTGGTTGTAGGTTCTTCCCTTTCATCACTTTAAGTATATCATGCCACTCTCTTCTGGCTTGTAGAGTTTCTGCTGAGAAATCAGCTGTTAACCTTTTGGGAGTTCCCTTGTATGTTATTTGTCATTTTTCCCCTTGCTGCTTTCAATAATTTTTCTTTGTCTTTAATTTTTGCCAATTTGATTACTATGTGTCTCGGCATGTTTCTCTTTGGGTTTATCCTGTTTGGGACTCGCTGCGCTTCCTGGACTTGGGTGGCTATTTCCTTTCCCATGTTAGGGAAATTTTCGACTATAATCTCTTCAAATATTTTCTCGGGTCCTTTCTCTCTCTCTTCTCCTTCTGGGACCACTATAATGCGAATGTTGTTGCGTTTAATGTTGTCCCAGAGGTCTCTTAGGCTGTCTTCAATTCTTTTCATTCTTTTTTCTTTAGTCTGTTCCGCAGCAGTGAATTCCACCATTCTGTCTTCCAGGTCACTTATTTTCTTCTGCCTCAGTTATTCTGCTATTGATTCCTTCTTGTGTAGTTTTCATTTCAGTTATTATATTGTTCATCTCTGATGATGATTGGTCTTTAATCTTCTAGATCTTTGTTAAACATTTCTTGCATCTTCTCGATCTTTGCCTCCATTCTTTTTCCAAGGTCCTGGATCATCTTCACTATCATTATTCTGAATTCTTTTTCTGGAAGGTTGCCTGTGTCCACTTCATTTAGTTGTTTTTCTGGGGTTTTATCTTGTTCCTTCATCTGGTACTTAGCTCTCTGCCTTTTCATCTTGTCTATCTTTCTGTGAATGTGGTTTTTGTTCCACAGGCTGCAGGATTGTAGTTCTTCTTGCTTCTGCTGTCTACCCTTTGGTGGATGAGGCTATCTAAGAGGCTTGTGCAAGTTTCCTGATGGGAGGGACTGGTGGTGGGTAGAGCTGGCTGTTGCTCTGGTGGGCAGAGCTCAGTAAAACTTTAATCTGCTTGTCTGCTAATGGGTGGGGCTGGGTCCCCTCCCTGTTGGTTGTTTGGCCTGAGGCGACCCAACACTGGAGCCTACCCGGGCTCTTTGGTGGGGCTAATGGTGGACTCTGGGAGGGCTCATGCCAAGGTGTAATTCCCAGAACTTCTGCTGCCAGTGTCCTTGTCCTCATGGTGAGACAGAGCCACCCCCCCCCAATTCTGCAGGAGACCCTTCAACACTAGCAGGTAGGTCTGGTTCAGTCTCTGTGGGGTCACTGCTCCTTACCCTGGGTCCTGACGTGCACACTACTTTGTGTGTGCCCTCCAAGAGTGGAGTCTCTGTTTCCCCCAGTCCTGTCGAAGTCCTGCAATCAAATCCTGCTAGCCTTCAAAGTCTGATTCTCTAGGAATTCCTCCTCCCTTTGCCAGAACCCCAGGATCGGAAGCCTTACGGGGGGCTCAGAACCTTCACTCCAGTGGGTGGGCTTCTGTGGTATAAGTGTTCTCCAGTTTGTGAGTCATCCACCCAGAAGTTATGGGATTTGATTTTATTGTGATTGCGCCCCTCCTACTGTCTCATTGTGGCTTCTCCTTTGTCTTTGGATGTGGGGTATCTTTTTTGGTGAGTTCTAGTGTCTTCCTGTCAATTATTGTTCAGCAGTTAGTTGTGATTCCGGTGTTCTTGCAAGAGGGAGTGAGAGCATGTCCTTCTATTCCACCATCTTGAACCAATCTCTCTCAACAAATGTAGTTTCAGCCGTCATCATGTGCAGGAAGTGGAAAGAGAGCAAAGGCAAGGAGCCAGAGCACACAGGCTGAATCATCCTGAAGCAGGTCCTAGGACCAAGGTGGATACGGAGCGCAGCAGCACGAAAGTCCAAGCCACTTTAAATTGCATTATCTACTTTGATTTCTTGAGCAATCATATATATTATTTTCTGTGACGCATTTGGTAACTGAATGCAACGAGGCAAAGTGATTTGTTTTATAGTGACACAGTAAATGTAAGAAAGATATGGCCTAATTGCCCAGCCCATGCTATTTCAATGTATACATATGAATAATATCATAAAAATCTTGGGAAATTAAAAAAATGTATTGCTGAAAATAGCTGTCTTACTTTGAGCTGATTGGTGCAATTTTTACATTTTACCTATTACATTTTTTTTCTTAAGTGTACAATGGACTCTTTTCATACTTATCTATTGATTTCAATAATCACAGAAAAGAGGTAGCCATCTGCTCCTTTCTTATTAGCACTCCCATTCTTGGGCAAGTCTGGATGGACACCCCTCATGATATATGTGTTCCACTGATGTGTCCATTTTTAGACAGAATTTTATGATCTCACATCTCTCAAAATGACTTTAATGTGGTTTTTAAGTAAGTACTCATTTTCTTTTTTAATGGCAGTGTGAGGCAATATTTTTAAGGGGTAAATGACAGTGTGGAGAAATGTTTACTTTTGTTGCATGTCACATGTTCAGCGTCGAATTTGTTCATTTTTGGTCGTTGGTACAGGACTGACAACTCAGGCAGGAAGCTCAGGACCCGGCAGCCACCACAGGGCGTACCCCTTGATCCTATAGCTCTGGCACTTGGAATTGCGCCCTGGGTTGTGCATAGCAAAGGTCCCAGTCTACTTGGCAGGCATGCTTTTTTGGTTTTTCAACTTTTGAACATTTTTTTTGAGCTATCATTTAAAAGTCAGGAGGATTCTGTCTGTCCGTTCTCTGTCTGTCTCTGTCTCTGTCTCTGTCTCTGTCTCTCTCTCTCTCTCTCACACACACACACAGTTCTACCTGATTTCTCTTGAAAAAGTAAAATACTTATCAACACCTACTCACATTCTGAGTGGCAGTAACTGACAAGAGCTGAGTCACAGATGCCCCCTTTAGGTGGTGCTTTCACTTTCTCCTGTTTGTCACCTTGGGGAATCCTTGCTGATTTTTGTTTGCTTTGGTTTTCATCCACACTCTCTAGATTTGAGTTTGAGACCCTTAGAGTCACTAGAATTTACTGGCAAGCCTTCACGGTCACCCTTTCTAAATTGACTGCACTCTCAAAGGTATGACAAAATGAACTGATGATTTTTCTGCTGCTCTGCGGTTCCTACATCATCTGGACAAACTCTCCCTGATTCTACCGCCTGGTTCTCCATCCTGGATTCATGTTCGAATCGCCTGGCAGCTTTTTAAGATGCTGGGACCCAACAACATTACAGAGGCTGTTGGATCCAGGCATCAGTTTTATAAAAATCTCCCCCGGTGTTTGGGATCTTCAAGTCAGGTTGAGAACTGCTTGTTTAGTTGGTGCTTTGTATAAATTTTATTTTATTGAGTAATTCACTGAACCAAAACAATGAAAAATTCTAGTATGTAAGGAAATGAAACAAAAAAAGGTGTAATTATCCCAGAAATACCTGGATCAAAGAAGAGGCTGGTAAGCAGATGCACTCTGTGAAATGAGATGGAACCTTACATCCCACTGCCGTGCAGCAGCCTTGAAACCTGCATCAAGTTTTCCCAGCTGTCCCAAGACCTCTTGGCTCATGTTTGATTAATATCAGGAGGAAGAGCTGGTGATGGTACTGAAGAAATTTAGTTGCCTTTCTCTGAACATTCGTCTTTTTTCGTACAATGTACAGATATATAAATTTCACGCTTGGAGGAAAGTTTGTGGAAGGATTCGCTATAGTTTTCCTATAAATTGCCAGGTCCCCAAATATTTTAAGTTCTATTCAGGTTACAGGTTTTACTTGTGAATTTTTTCCTCTTCTTCCACTGTCTACAGTGAAGATTCTGTGAAATTCTGTCCTTGTGAATAGATGTTAATTTTCATGACTGGTATTTATTATTATGGATAAAAACCTAACTGCAAAATAATTACTTTTCTTTCAGGTTCCTATATGAAGCTATGTTAAATTAATATATGCTAATAAATGGTTTGCCATTAAATCCTATATTCTTTTTTAAAAAAATTCTGTGTTCTTGAAATCACACATTAAATAAGTTTTATATTCTAAATATAATCTCTAGAAAATATAATAGACCCATCCAGATATGCAGTAAACTTCTACTAATTGAAAACCATAATTCATTTTAATACGAACAATATTTCTATCATAAAATATGATTTTATTAAAGAAAGCATTCAAAATTAACTTCAACCCCAATTTTCTTTATCAATGTAAATGGCTCAACCAACCCAATTTCTGCATTATTAACTTTTTATGCTAAAGAAATTTTACACTTATGTTACATTATTATATGGTGTAGTCCGATTATATTCTAATTTTTAACTTTGCCTTTAAATTATACATTTATAATTTAGTTCTGCCTTTGACAGTAACATATATTGAAGAGTGTTTGAAATTCATGCAATTTAAGAATTCTATAATTCATATTTTCCACTTAGACTAGTTTGACCCAATTTATCCAGTTTTCTGAGGTTTTATTATATGTTTATTCATTAATCAATCAATCACTATTGGAGGAGGACTTTATGCTGACACAAATAACATAAAGCAAGAAAACTGAAGGAAAAAAAGGTCTACAAGGATGTGAATTAATAAAAATATGACGTTATTTTCTTGGATTTTGTGATGCTTGTGGCATGCCAGCTTTTTAAAATTGGTAATTTTTTGTGATTTCCTTTTTCATTCCGAATAAACATTCATACCCAATTTTGTATCTGTAATTTTGTATTCATTTTCTAATGGGATCTCTCCCACCTTCTCCCTGCTCCCCCAGATGTATAAGTTTCAAGCCCACACAACCTAAACCCACACAGACTATCTCACATTTATCACATACCCCCATGGACATTATTTATCCACATGTACATTATGGGAGATACAGTCAAACCCAGTATCACCTGCTAATATCATTACACTCTTTGTAGTTATCCTAATGTACAAAGCTGGCACTGCTAAGGAAAATAAATGAAGTTACTGCAACATGATTTGCAGTAATTATTCCATTCTTCTGAAGCTGTTAGCAGACCACATGTTACCTGTTACAGAGTTCTGTCAAGGCTTGATTTCTGGAGTGCTTATCAAGATTTAGGAAGGATCTATAATCTATTTCTTTAGAAAAAGAAAAAATACAACAAATTACATATCTAAAACCACTACCATATATGGGAAAATACATAGCAATTTTATATGTAACTTTTGCACACATCTTCACAATACCCTATTTCCCTTCATTTTTTGCCTGCTTACCCTTTGATTGTTTTTTTCATATGGGAATATTTTGTAATGTCTTTCTAGTGAGAGAATGTGAAGATAACTGTTTTGTCTCTAGCATGGTTAATTGAAATTTATTTTAGTAATGCTATGTAATTTGTAGAATTGTCAAATTTCAGAAAACTATACATTTCTTTTATACATGAGCTGTTGGAAGGATTTTCCACAGATTAACTTTTGGCTCTCTAGATTTAATGTCTTGTTTTTCCTCCATTCCCACATACTTCTTTGCTGAGTGCCATAAGACACATGTGACAGAGGGGAAGATGGAATGGGAAGATCAAGAACTGATTAGAATTAAAATGTCTTACTGGGCTTCCCTGGTGCCGCAGTGCTTGAGAGCCTGCCTGCCGATGCAGGGGACATGAGGTCGTGCCCCGGTCCTGGAAGATCCCACATGCCGCGGAGCGGCTGGGCCCGTGAGCCATGGCCGCTGAGCCTGCGCGTCCGGAGCCTGTGCTCCGCAACGGGAGAGGCCACGGCAGTGAGAGACCCAAAAATGTCTTACTTATGCTTATTCTATCAAAACTTTGACCACATGGCTGCATTGCTAGGGCCCCTCCCAGGGTCTTAGAAGGGATCTGTGCAAGCAAGGGGCCCTGAAAGCTTAAGTTTTACTCTCCTTATTGTAAAATCCACATCTAACAATAAAATTAAAATATCAAATAATCTCAAAATTCTAGACTGAAACAATGAAATTTAATTCAATAAAAGTAAAATCGAATAGTTAGGGTCAAAGCATTAATTTTGCAAGCACAGGTTAAGAGGTGTATGGTAATGGTTCAGGGGTTTTAGCAGACCTCCATTTTATTATGAACCAACAGTATGATGCAAGCATAGAAAAGGCATAGAAATAGCATAATAATAGGCCACATCAACAGAAATAGTTTCCAGATCATGAGATCTAATAATTCCTTAAAAAGCTGCCTTGGTCAGAAAACAGCTGCCATATTATGTCCAATTCTGATGACATAATTTAGGAGGCCTAGTGACTGATTAGTTTGTAGCCAGAATAGGCCATTCAAACTGGTGAAGATAATTTGAACTCACAGCACAAAATGAGTGGTTAACGAATCTGAGGATGTCAGATGAATACTTAAGGGAACAAATTACTACCTTTGAATACTTGAGTTGCTGTCCTACAGAAGAGAGTTTTATACAACAGTTGTCCTGAATTGTCAAAGTGGACAGTGATAAAACCAATTTGTACTTTATCTCACTGTAAGAAGTTGTTTTCTGATAATACAGTTGCTTGCAGTGGGCTTGGTCGTCCCTTGAATGTCTGCGGGAAGTGAAGTATGAAAACTGGAACCAGATATGTGTATTGAATAAGGGACTTCTATAATGACAACACTTAGGTGTCACTTACACCTTGCCAGGTACTCTTCTAAACACGTGCAAAGGGTGAAGAATGGGAATAGATGGCTCCGTTGTCTTCTCTCTCATATTTGGTGGCTCTGAGGGAGTGATTTTTAAAAAAATCATTGCTTTGGCTGACACACTAAGACATGGCTATTTTTTCCCCCTAGTAATTGCATTTTCATGCCTGTAAGTGAGCATTTCTGATGGGAACGAGCCACCTTAGTACTTTTAAAATGTTATACATTCAAGGTCTACTTTTAGGGAGAAGCAGGTCAGAGTTCCCATTACTTTTTACATCATCAGTCTTAGTTTAAGACTTTTGTATAATGGGTAAGAGTAAGAGTGTAGACTCTGAAGCCAGACTCCCTGCATCTCAACTCCCCTACTTAAGCTGTATGTCTTTCCATGCCTCCGTTTCCTCAACTATGAAATGGGGATAATTATAGGACCACTTCATGGGACTGTTTGGGGGATGAAATTACTTATTCCACGTAAACCACTTAGAATGGTGTTGTGCCTATAGTAAGCATTTCATAATTTGTTTTAAGTTCTTTAAGTTCTGTGTGCTTCCAATGGCTGTCAATAACGTCAACTTTTTATTTTCCCATGCATTCATCATTCCACACGTATTTGTAATGAGGGCCTAACACGGACCAGCACTGTGCTAGGAACAGAGGATTTAGCTCTGGACGTAGCAGACATGCTCAGATCTGACTTCATGAAATTTATAATCTAGCAGATTTTTATGCAGCCAATGTCAAAAAAGATATTTGTCAGTATCTCAGCTAGCAACTTACCAATCATGCCGATTAAAGGTAATAAATAGCATTCCCCAAACTTTAATTCTACTAAAATTATGTGTATGTGTGTTTGTGCATGTGTGTGTTTTCTTTCTTTACCAGAGTTTTAAATCATGAGACAAATGAAAAGACAGCAGAAATCAAGCGTTACTACCCAGTCTCTCCATGACCATCCAATCTGTCTCGTTATTATTATTGTTGCTGTTGTCATTTTACTCTGGTTGTTACTGTTGTTATGGTCATTATTATTTTACTAGTAGGTGAAAATTGGCTGGGAAAGTGGGAATTGGGAGGATTGAGTTCTTTCTCCTTGTTGAAGTTCTACCAAGGATACTGTTAATTATAAGCAATCTAGTGAACCACTGTGATCTATCAACAGTGAAAGATATGTGAGTAATAGTGAGAACACTGGGGTTTATAGCTTCTTGGTTAACCAAAGTCTTTAGCAAGCTCTCCGAGGGCAACCTCCTTTTTGGTAGAGACCAAATCTTTTCCCAGACGTTAAAACACTGTGGAGTCTTTAAACTATTATTGGCAAATTAAGGGATTTTGACGTCTTCTCAAAAAATGTTACATGCTGTTAATTGAACTGTCCTCTGTTAACACTTTAAGTAGAATAAATAGACTTATGTTCCTGGGATTTGAGCTTGGAATTTCTTGGACTTGTGTAAATGTGAAAGTAGCTACTCAGATCCTAGAGTCATTTCCTTGGTATTTCGAGTTCAAATTGGAAGCTCAGCTTCTAACATGCCTTGGCAAGCCTTTCTTCTCTGCAATTAACACGTTCAGTTTAACACCAGTTAATCAAATGTCATATTACTTTTTATGCCGTTAACTTTGTTTTGCTGCATACCACGAACATGTGTGCTTAACATTAAATTTGAGTTAAAGTGTTATTTCTGAAAGAGTTTTTTCCTCTTCTTTCCTCATTTCTTGAGTGAAACCATGATTTTGTGGCAAAACTACTATGACAAACCTGTGATTTTCATTAAAAATTTTAGTGACAAACATTCTTTCCTAATTATAAGTATAGAGTGAGTGGGTCCAAGAATTTGTGTACCAGTTTCAAAATGTCAGCTACACCCTTGTTTTTATCTGTTTGCTCAAGCCAGTTGGATTCTTTAAGGTCTTGAAAAAACACATTTTCTTTTGATTAGTAACAGTGCAGCAGACTTGTTAAGTGCATCAATCAGGCTAGAACATCCAATCCAGACCCCAACTCCAGACCACAAAAGTACATAGAAACGGTTTTTAATTAAAAAAAATTATTGTGGTAAAATATCCATGACAGAAATTTTACCATTTTAATCATTTTTTAAGAATGCAGTTCAGTGGCATTAAGTACATTCACATTGTTGTGTAACCGTCACCAGCACCATCCATCTCCAGAGATTTTTCATCTTTCCAAACTGACTGAAACTCCATACCCATTAAACTGTAGCTCCCTATTTCCCCTCCTCCCAGCCCCTGGCACCCACCATTCTACTTTCTGCCTCTATGATTTTGAGTATGCTAGGTACTTCACGTTAGTGGAATCATACCGTATTTATCCTTTCGTACCTGGCTTGTTTCACTTAGCATAATGTCTTCAAGGTTCATGCATGTTGTAGCATGTGTCAGAATTACTTTCAGTTTTTAAGGCTGAATTATATTCCATTGTACGATATGTATGCCACATTTTGTTTATCCATTCATCTGTTGATGGACGTGTGGCTGGCTTCGCCTTTTGGCTATTTTGAATAATGCTGCTCTGAACGTGGGTGTACAAATAATCTGCTTAGGTCCCTGCTTCTGATTCTTTTAGGTATATCCTCAGAAGTGGAATTACTCGGTCATATAGCAGTCCTATTTTTAATTTTTTGAGGATCCATAGCGGCGACACCATCTTTTACATACCAACCAACAGTGCGCAGTGTTCCAATTTCGCCTCACCCTCACCAGCACTTGTAGTTCCTAACAGCCATTCTAATAGATATATACGAAGGTTTTCAAAAATGTATCGGTATGCTATTGTGGCTTTTCATGTGCAGAACTAAAAGATTCTAAAATTAAATATTTATTACTGTATATATGTGAAAACATCAAATTTCCTAATTATGGGTTCTTGTTTGCTTCAAATACAGTATTCTAATAAATAACACATCTTAAGTGTAATAGAATAATAGACACTTTGAATAAAAACGTCTAACAAGTGGAGGAAAGAAAAATATAGACAGTGGAAGGCCTCCAAATTGAACTAGAAAACTCATCCCAAGTGGTATTTGAAAGGTACCAATTATTGGTTGAGTGTTTTGGTACTTTTCGAAACACACAGGATAGGCTATGATGATGAAACTTTGTAACTTATATTAAATAAAAAGAGAAAACACTGAATCACACACTTTTTTTTGGAAGTCAGAACATGTTCAGCAGTGTTTGGTTTTTTTGAGCTATATAGTTAAAACGCTATAGCTTTGGTTTTGCGAACACATTCAGCATATGACAACACATTCCTATGTTTACAGTCTTTTTCCCCCTCAGGCTTTTCACCATTTTCAAGGTTCATTCCCCTGACCCGAACTCCCAGTTTTGCCCTGGTAGAAAGTGGATCACTTCATTAGCAATCTAGAAGTGGCAGGTGAAAATCTATCTAACATCTACCTCTCTGGAACAAATATGCCCAGGTTACTGGTAATATACACATGTGGTATCGTTTTTCCATTATTTGGAACATACAGAACTAAATTAATAACAGTTCTTACAAGACCCTGGGGGTTTGTGTAAAAGAATTTTGATCTCCTTAGGAAGGGCTCGCCAGTACTCTCGGGAGAGATGCACTTGACTTTTGACCTCTTTTCAAAGGCACCTGTGTGAGCTTTTAAAATCCACTACCACCAATTATCCACTTTCAACCTGAAGTGTTTAAACCTAGGGCCACATTAACTGAGCTTAGCACATAGCCATGTCATCGTAGACTTCCTGATGTGAGGCGATGTCTTGACATAGTTAAAAGGGAGTTTAGGGATGGGGCATGAGATTAATCAGGTCCTCCTACTGACAGCTTCAAACAAAGAAGCCTTTTAGCCACCTGGTTTTTGTCTCTCACACCTGCATTCAGATTGCTGGGACAAAGCTTTGTACCATCGCCTTGATCCCCATTCTTTTCAGGCACTTGTTTGTGGCTACGTTGTTTCGCTTAATGGCTCTTTCGAAAAGACAGCATAGAAGATGCAAATAAACATCTTCCTCTTTCAGGAAAAGCAGTGCTGGTAGAACTGTAGCTATTTAGAAAATCACTTCATAATGGGCTTACGAAATGCCGTGCATACTTCTCGAAGATTTTGGAAAGGAGGCCTCGGCTCACGGTATATTAGAGTGACGTACATCATTCTTTTTCTGCCATCATTTTCTTGGAAATTTAAACCAGGGTGAATATAGATTTCTCTCTCCTTGCTTCACATCCCTGTTAGTTGGCTTCTTTGGCAGTAAACGTGGCTTTGATTTTAGTCTCTGAGCTTATTAAAATTTTTGGTTTTTTTACTTATGGTGCAGAAGGCTTAAGCATGGTAGTACTAAGTTATTCCAGCATGCCAGGAGAGTAACTCTGTGAAAGTGAGATTCCAGTTGTCTAGCACGGCCTGTTAGCCTTCACATGCTGCAGAGTTACGGCAACAGCCCATGTCTGCATTGTTCGCTGTAACCAAGTAATGCAGAAATATTAGAGGCCTAGTTGACTACATATTCTATGCCTGGTTTAAATCACTGATGTTGTAAGATCTGGCCATGGACTAAAAAAAATTCCAAATGTTTTCTGGTTCTAGTTTTTGATATTTTTTTTCTTTGTATGAAAAGTAAAACCATACAGGATCTCCTGATTGCACAATGAAGCACAGTTCCAAGGCCATGCTAATAATTTATCCCAGTTTAGCCTTAACGGAGTTATGCAATGGCTATTTCAAATACACTCGTCCAAGCCATTTGATCTTAAGGTTCAGGAGTCATTTTGCTGAACAAAGAATGGAGTCTCCTCTCCAGTATGTGTTTGGCAGGTAAGGCAACCTGCTACTCTCATACGGAGAGCTGGATTCCTTTAAATTTCTGTTTTCCATTGTTTTATCTGCTATATTTCCCCAATAGCTATTTGGTGCTATATCAACGGTAACTGTGGTATTAATAATAATAATGACAACCGCAACAGAAATGATAACAACAAAGAATACGTGTCCATATGTACTGTGTGCCAGTCATTATGCTACAGATTTTATGTGTTTCAGCTCATGCACTTCCCTAAGTAACTCTTTGAGAGAGATACAATACCCAGTTTAGTGATGAGGAAACTAAGGCCCACAGAGGAAAGTAACTGGCCGAAAGTCACACACCTCTAAAGAGAGAGTCGGTATTTGAACCCTGGCACTCTGATTCCAAAATCCATGCTCTTAATTAGAGTACTGTTAGAAAAGTCCTATATCTGTGCTAATTTTTGCAAATGAGAGCTAGCCTATTTACATTTTACATTTAAGAAATCTGGGCTTCCCCGGTGGCACAGTGGTTGAGAGTCCGCCTGCCGATGCAGGGGACACGGGTTCGTGCCCCGGTCACGGGAAGATCCCACATGCCCACATACCGCGGAGCGGCTGGGCCCGTGAGCCATGGCCACTGAGCCTGCGCGTCCGGAGCCTGTGCTCCGCAACGGGAGAGGTCAAAAAAGAAATCAGTAGAGCAATGGGCAACTGCTACAGAGGTGTGTGCAAGAGTTTGGAGTATCCTTACTTTCTATTCTTGATTTTATATGAAGTGAGGAAAGAGGGATGTGGTGCTCCCTCTTACCCCATATACTTGCTTGATGATAATGAAAAGTACCTTTCTAATACAGCGTACTTGAAGTAATAGACGTGAAATAATCATTTCCTTTCCATTGGTTTTGCAAACATATTGGTTTCTGAAGTCTTTTATTGGAGCATAAGTGATGTTATCAAAAGATTGCCAGAGGGATGTTTGCAGATTGATGACAACTATTTATAATGTGTTTTTAAGTTGGTGATCTATCTTCTCTTGTAGTTACTGTCTCCCATCTCAGAAAGTGGGAGGAGTCTGCACCGTCTGTGGAAGGCGGCTGAGAAGGAAATAGGTTCAGCGCATGTGTGTTAATATCAATCTGTTTTCAATATTCAGGCCTGGGCTCAGCTCTTTCTACTTCTGTTTCACAAAGAAAATGTGGTGGGAAAGGCACACCCAGTAACCAACAGGTGTACCCTGTCTGAGGCAGATTTGCCCAGTGACACACTCTTTGTGGTGGAGTTTTTGTGCAGACACACACGGGGATTGAAATCGCCATCAGATTTGTTCTCCAACTCCTCTTTTGCCTACCACACCCACCCCCATCAGCAAATCAATAAGCCAAGAAAGGAGTTTAGAAACCAGAGCTGGAAAGACCTCCAGGTCAAGTCCTCCATTCCCTTGTCAAGCCTGGGTCAGCCACCTCACCCCCTGAGCCCTTTCTATTTTTTCCTCTGCTTGAAATGTCTCAAGCCTAAATTTTCCTTTCTTACCTTTATCCCATTACTTCTAGTTACAACCTCTTTTGTCATGCCAACTAATTCCCCTCTGTCCTTTGCAGACAATTATATCATCTTTAGTTCCTCCTTGGATTTCATTCTTTTATTTTCCCTCCTCATAAGTCCACCCCTCTGGCCATCCAGTAATGCTTTTTGACTTGCTCTGAACTCTACACACTGTTCATCTTTCTCACTGTGAGGTCCCCAGAGCTTGAATGGACCCTCCTGAGTGTGGCCTCACCCTGGACTGAGTAAAGGAAGCCAGTATTACCTCTCTCTCTTAATATGGGCTACTTTTGCCTGCATCTTCAAAAAGTGCTCTGTGAGTTTACTTTGGCTATGAGATGGCCTTTATAGAGAGAAATCTTATTTAATTATTTGTAATCTTTCATCTGTGCCTGGGAGCATACTATTCTCTAGAGCAGCACCCTCCAGTAGGAATGAAATGTGAGCCACACATGTCATCTTAAATTTTCTAGTAGTCACATTAAGACAAGTAAAAAGACACATGTGAAATTAATTTGAACAGGATTTAACGTAAGTATCAAAAATTATCATTTCAATATGTAATCAATATTAAAAATTATTCATAAACTGTTTAAATTCGTTTTTTCTACTAAACCTTGGGGATCCTGCGTGTGCTTTGCCCTTACAGCACATCTCAATTTAGACACTCTGTATTCCTTAGCAATATAGTACTTGGTCTGTATTTAGAGTTCACAGCATTTATTGGTGAAGTAGTGGATTTACATGCCAAGTTGTTCTGAACATACTTGAAAGTTTTCCAAGAACCGAATTATCAGTTTTTCAATTTAAATTGTAACTAGTTAAAATGAAATGAAGTTAAAATTCAGTTCCTCAGTTGCAGCAGTCACATTGCAAGTGCTTGGATGTGACTGCTGGCCGCCAGTGTGGACGGCAGAGCTGTGAATCTGTAATAGTTCTAAGAGCTGCCATCGCACAAGTAGTTCAGCTTCCATTTCCCTAAGGCGAATCTTACTTTTGGATTCTTGATCACATGACTTTTTTGTGGGGGGAGGAGGTATTGCTTTTGTTTCTCCCTCTGATTTTGATGAGGTGTCCATCCACTTCCTTGAGGGTTTTTGTACTATACGTTCTTGTATGTTAAGATGCTGTGGTATGGTTTTTAAATGCATTTATGTTAAGTACTACACAATTAATAACCATCACGAAAAGATCTTAGAAATCAGAAAGGAAAAGACCTATGAGATACGTAGACTTGAAAATAGTTGCCAGGTCGTGACTTTATACTGAAATACCATTCTTTCTTTACTTTTTCATAGAAATGCCAATGAAGCTTATAGAATAAATTAGGTGACCTCACAGGCTTCATCAGCATTTGTGTAGCTTAGGCCAAAGATGCTAAATCTCATTGCTTTGCTAATCTCTGCACTGCACAATTAGTAACCTAATAATTCAGATGGTGTTGTAGGACTCTAATCGTGAAGGGTAAGCCTCAAGCATTCCAAGCAATATTCTTTCAAACCAGTACTTTGTAAGAGAAAAAATTTAAAGTGGTAGGGGTTCCTAGTGACCCCAAAGATGCAGCCTGAAATTTGTATTATAAATAGAAGAGTCTGTCGCAAAAAGTGGGGCTGGGCACACCTCTGGAACGGCTTAATAAATTTGGCTTCATTAATGCTATCATACTAGCTGATTAATGCTATTAATCATAAGGGTTCTGTGTCTCTGTCCTTCCCCTGAACCTGAGTCCAGCTTTTTCAAAGGACATTTACTTGATTCAAAGTGGGGGAAATTTTTAGCTTATCTATTTTCTTAAGCACTATTTCCCAACCCCCGCTTAAATCTCTCTCTCTCTCTCTCTCTCTCTCTGTCCTCACACGCAAATCTCCTTTCTTCCCATTACACAAGTGTGCCCATGACAAACACTTTTCCTGAACTGATATTTCAGTTGTTTTCTTTGCGCTTCTGTGGCTCCCGTGGTCTCTGTTTTATCCACCTGCTTCATATTTTAGGTTTTAAACTTGCTTTCAAAATATTTCACAAGGTTGTTTTGATTAAAGCTTCAACATACTAAAATCAGAGGAAAATAGGGGGAGATGGTGGCTGAAGGTTCCATAGTTTAATTTTGTTTGTGTCTATGAATGCATTTTGGAGTGCTTTGCACTATCATAAGTACTTTGTAACATTCAAAGTGTACACTGAGCAGGAGGGTGTTTATTTAACATGGACACCTCAATATCTCTGTGGGTCTTTACGTTTGGAAGACTGGATTTTTTCAACAAGAACCTGTTTTACTGCCAATCTCTCACCTCCCTCCCAACTCCGCCAACTGGGTTTCTCCCCTCCAGCTTCCTGCTGTGGTCTTGAAATTATCAGTGTTTATCAGCTAATAACAATACTGCTTCATATCTATTTGTTATTTTATAGTTGTGAAATTACTTTAAAAACAGTATTTCATTTCAAATTCACAGAAACTTGTGAAGGACAGGTTCAGGAAACGCAGATATGGTTATTTCCATCTGTTAGGTAAGAAATGAAAGCCTAGTAGCTAATTCGTCTGCCTCCAGACACCCAGTTGAGCCAGATTTCCAGGTCTTTTGATAAGAAGCCCATTTACATTTTCATCCGTCCATTTGTCCATAATCTTTCTTCAAAGGATCTGAGGTAACTGTTTTTCAGCTCAACAATCTTTTCTCTACACTGTGCTGCTATGAAAGAGACCCCATTCCCATCTTATATGGTATCCTTTTAGGATAACTTCCACAGTCCATGCTAAGTGATGAGCCCAGAAAAATCTCCATTTTACTAGTCTATCATTTTCAGGGACTTAACTAGAAGTTCCCTTTTGGGTAAATATGGATGAATTTCGTTCTACACTGAATTCGTTTATCCAAATCTTTTTCAGAATGCCAAAAAGAAAAAAATGTGGCTTGTCCTAAGCACTGGTATAAACTAGTAAATTTTCCTTCTGTGCTTTAGTTCAATACAAATGTCTGGGTACATTCACATTATACATAGCAGCAGATGAAAAGCACTGGTTTCTATTCACTTTATAGTTCCACCACAAGCAATTCAGATTTATGCAGATCATTGCTTAACAGGTCATCCCCCTGTATTTACTTCCATTTTAGTGCAGTGAATCACATATTTTAAATTAAATATATATTACCCTGACTTATATGTAGAATATGGAACAAAATTCTTAATAACTTTGAATTCTGCCATTGTCATCACTGAAAATGCAAGAGCTCACTCAGCATCTTTCCTTAACAGACATCTGAGGCCGGTGGCACTGTACAAAGGCCTTTGGATGAAGCAGGATCACATATGTGACGGTGATTTGAAAACTATAAGGTGCTGGTCAGAAATATTTGAACATCATTGTTAAGGGGTGGTGCCCTGTATAAGGGAAAGTGGACTGGGAGTCAGATAATATGACTTTGGTAGATTTATATGACTTCTTTGAGCAGCAGTTTCCATCTGTCCGATTTTTATTTATTTATTTATTTTTTTCACATTAATGTGTGATAGAAATAATTTATTATTTCTATTTCTAATATATTACCCAGCAATTCCACTCCTACCTAAACACTCAAGAGAAAGAAAAACATACATCCACATAAAAACTTGTACACAAATGTTCATAGTAGCATTATTCATAATAGTCAACAGTAGAAACGATCCAAATGTCCATAGTCTGACAGTCACTTGGAAGCTGCAGTTTATATTGTTGTTTTTTTAAAAAAAATGGCTTTATTCTCTGGGTATTTAAATTTTCAGATTGTTAGATGATTCTTTCTCCACACCCATCACTCTCTCATCTTAATTCTTTTTATTTGTAATGTATCATTTGTGTATATTTACAGCTTAAATTTAGACCAATATTCTATTATTACTTACTCACCACTCCCAGAGTTTTCCCAATGATTCAGGTACAAGCGACCTGTGGGAATTATTTATTTGTTGCTATGAGGCTGTTTGGTTTCCTGAGTGCACTGCTCAGAGCTCAGGTCACATTAAGAAGGTCATTCCTCCAGCCTGCTTTACATATAAACAATGAATTCCAGGATTGGCAAATTCAATATCTCTTCCCATTTTTAACTTAAAAAGAAAATATTTCAAAAGGCTTTTGTTAAAGTATTACATACCATGACCAACTGGGATTATCCCAGAAATGCAAGGCTGGTATAACCTCCAAAAAATCAACCAATGTAATTTATCAATAGAATAAAGGGAAAAAAGTCCACATGATTATATTAATGGTTGCAGAAAAAGCATTTGACAAAATCCCACATCCTTTCATGATTAAAAACACATAACAAGGGCTCCCCTGGTGGCGCAGTGGTTAAGAATCCGCCTGCCAATGCAGGGGACACGGGTTCGAGCCCTGGTCTGGGAAGGTCCCACATGCCGCGGAGCAACTAAGCCTGTGTGCCACACTACTGAGCCTGTGGTCCAGAGCCCATGAGCCACAACTACTGAGCCCGTGTGCCACAACTACTGAAGCCCACGTGCCTAGAGCCCTTGCTCCACAACAAGAGAAGCCACTGCAATGAGAAGCCCGTGCTCAGCAACCAAGACCCAATGCAGCAAAAATAAATAACTAAATAAAATAAAATAAAATAAATTTATAAAAAAACCAAACACATAACAAACTAGGAATAGAAAGGAACTTCCTTAACTTGATAAAGTGCATCTATAAATAGCCCAGAGTTAACATAATTCTTAATGGTGAAAGACTCTGTTCTTGCCATTTCTATTGACAATTGTACTGGAGAATCTAGCAAGGTCCATTTAAAAAGGAAAGAAATGAAATGCATCAGAATTGGAAAGGAAGAAATAAAACTTTATTTGCAGTTGACATGATCTTATGTATAGAAAATCCTAAGGAATCAAAAAGAAAAAACAAGAAGCTAATATAATATTGTATATTAATTGTACCACCAAAAAAACTCTAACCCCAAATAGAACAAATGAATAACTTCAACAAAGTTGCAAGATTCAAGATTACTATTCAAAAATAAATTGAATTTCAATACATTAGCAATGAACATTATGAAAATAATATAAGGGAAAATTCCACTTATAATAGCATCAAAAATAATAAAATACTTAAGCAGAAGTTTAACAGAGGTCCAAAATTTGTATTCTAATAAATACAAAGTGTTGTTGAAAGAAATCAAAGAAGACCTAAATAAATGGAAAGGCATTCTATGTTCATGGATTGGAAGATTTAACATTATTAAGATGGCAGTAGTCCCCAAATAGATGTACAGATCAACTCAGTCTTTATCAGAATTCCAGCTAGCTGTTTTGTAAAAATCAACAAGCTGATCCTAAAAGTCATATGGGAATACAAGGGATTCAGAATAGCTAAAAG